>NW_028261384.1:61496169-61822419 GCF_051295495.1 Thamnophis sirtalis | reverse complement strand
CTAAAATATATTGAGAAAAAAGAAATAAAAAAGGGTTAATAACATCTCTACATTGATCTTAGCTTCTTCTTGCTACGCTAACTTTGAACAGTTTAAATTATTCCTGATCTTAAGCATAGGCTAGCTGGAATTTCTTAGTCCCATATTTGTTTTGTATATAGTCAGTCCATTTTCTCCAGTCTCGTTTATATCTCTCATTTGAGTGATCTTTAAGATATGCCGATATTTTAGCCATCTTGGCTAAATTTGTAACTTTCAATGTCCATTCTTGAGTTGTAGGCAAGTCTTCCTTCTTCCAGTATTGCTCCACCAACAGTCTTGCTGCCATTATTAGGTGCAGAATCAAATTAGTCTCTACCATAGTAAAGTCAGTACTTATACCTAGTAAAAATAACTGAGGAGTAAACTTTATCCTTCTTTTAAAGATATTTTGCATAATCCACCATATTTTTATCCAAAATGCCTTAACCTTTTTGCAGGTCCACCATATATGAAAATATGTAGCATCGAGAAAACCACATCTCCAACATTTAGGCTTTAAATTTGGATACATAGAAGCCAGCTTTTTAGGATCTAAATGCCATCTATAAAACATCTTATAAAAAATTTCTCTCAGGTTTTGAGCTTGTGTAAACTTCACATTTCTTACCCAGATTCTTTCCCATGTATCCATTATTGGTTCTTCAATATTTTGAGCCCACTTTATCATACAATCTTTAACTAATTCTGTTTCCAAATCCATCTGTATTAATACATTATATATCCTCTTTATATGCATTAAGCTTTGATCTCTTATTTGTTTAAACAGATTATCCTCAACTTGGATAAAACTAATTTTTTGATCTATTTTCCACCTGGCCTCTAATTGCCCATACTGGAACCATGTTTGAACTACCTTCTCCTCTTTTAATACCTCTAAAGATTTTAGTTGTAGTACCCCCCTTTCCAAAATGAGAAGCTGTCTGTAGGTAATTCTATCCTGTTTTTGTGCTATATTCATATTTTCAATTGCATGTCTAGGAATTGCCCACATGGGTATCTTGTCATTTAATTTATATTGATATTTTTTTCCAAACCCGCAGTAAAGCATTTCTTAAAATATGACTTTTAAAATTCTTGTCCAATTTTTTGTTGAATAACAGGTAAGCATGCCAACCATATACCAGATCGTGTCCCTCAATATTCAATATTCTATCATTAGTTAAATGAGTCCAATCACTAATTACAGATAGTGCCACTGCATCATAATATAGTTTTAGGTTAGGTAATTTCAAGCCTCCTCTTTCGCGTACATCTTGCATTATTTTCATCTTTACCCTCGGCTTCTTTCCTGCCCATACAAATTTGTTGATACCCTTCTGCCATTCTAAAAGATTCACATCTTTTTAAAGTATAAGTAACATTTGGAAGAGAAATAAAAATTTTGGTAAGATGTTCATTTTCACTGCCGCTATTCTACCCAGCAAAGATAAGTGCAATTTCTCCCATTTTTTCATCTCCATCTGTATACTATGCCAAAGTGGTTCATAATTATGCTTATATAGTTTCCCATTTGAAGTTAAAATATTAACTCCAAGATATTTGACTTTTTTGACTACCTCACATCCTAGCATCCCTCCTAGTTCTTCTTTTTGTTTAGTATTCATATTTATAGCTAATATTTTTGTTTTTCCTAAATTTATTTTAAAACCAGACACTTGACCATATTGATTAATCGTATTCATTAAAACCCTACTGGATTCCTGCGGTTGTACCAATATTATGACCAAATCATCCGCAAAAGCGCGCACTCTGTATTCTTGCTGCCTAATCTTGATCACTTTTAGACCATCCAAGCCCCGTATTTTATTCAACAATACTTCCAAAGTTATAATAAACAATAGTGGGGACAAAGGACAGCCCTGTCTTGTACCTTTCCCAATTTGAAAAGAGTCTGTTAAACTTCCATTGACTATGATTTGTGCTGTTTGCTGTTGGTATATTGCTTTAATTGACTGTAAAAAATTATCTCCTATCTGCATTTTTTGCAATATTTTCAACAGAAATTGCCAGTTAACTCGATCAAAGGCCTTCTCAGAATCCAAAAATATGAATGCAGCAGGAATTTGGTTGTTCTTTCCCAAATATTCTAATGCATTAATAATTAATCTAACATTAATTTTCATCTGTCTCCCCTGTATAAAACCTGTTTGGTCGGTGTGTATAAATTGTTGAATAACCAGCATTAACCTATTTGCTAGTATTTTAGTAAAAATTTTATAATCTACATTAAGTAATGAGATAGGTCTATAATTTTTTGGTTGGGTAGTATCTTGATCTTCTTTGGGTATCAAAGATATAAACGCTGTCTTCCAAGATGGAGGCACCTTACCTTCTGTTTGAATCTTATTAAATAATTCTCTAAGAGGTTCTACCATTTCTAACTGTAAATTTTTATAGTAAACCGCTGTCAAACCATCCATACCTGGTGCTTTTCCTAACTTTAAGTGCTTAATTACCTGCAAATTTTCCCCCAAGGTTATTGGTTGGTTCAATTTTTGCCTGTGGTCTTCTCTAACTGAGGCTATTTTCTCTTTATCTAAATATTTGTCTATATCTAAACCATTAATTTTATCCCCTTTATACAATTCTGTAAAAAATTCCCGAAATGCCTTTTGAATCTCTTCCTGATGAAACACCCCCTTCCCTCTGTAAGTCAGTTTAGATATATTTCAAGTTTTCCTTTTTTCTCTAATCTGATAAGCTAACCATCTGCCAGGTTTGTTTGCGTTACAAAAAGTATTGTGTTTTACATATAATAAACTAGTGGCTATCTGGTCAGAGATCAACATGTCAAATTGAGATTTTAATATGGTGATTGCTTCCTTAACCTTTGTATTGCCTGGATTCATTGTTAACTCCAACTCTTTCCTCTTAATTTCCTCTTCCAATTCTGTTCGTTTCAGCCCTTGTTTATATCTATGTGTTTTATTTATATTCATCAGCACTCCTCTCATATACGCTTTGCTTGCATCCCATACGAATTCCATAGGTGTACCCTTATTCATATTCAAAACAAAGTATTCAGATAACAAGTTTTTACAATCATTAATATACTTTTCATATCTAAATAAGTTTTCATTCAATCTCCAAGACCTTCTTGCCTGCACTGCCCTTCCCAATTCCATCCAAACTGGGTTATGATCCGAAAGGACCCTAGCCGCAAACTTTGTCTTCTTCACTCTAGAAAGCAAATCATTAGTGATTAGTATAAAATCAATCCTTGAAAGGGATTGATGTCTATCAGAAAAGAAAGTAAAATCATATTCCTCTGCATTTCTTTCTCGCCAAATATCTCTCAATTCAAAGTCGTCCATCATGTCAAAAAAAGGTTTGGGTAGCTTTGCTCACATCTTAGTATTTGGGCGAGAGGTCTTCTTATCTCTTTTAGTGTCTATCACACCATTCCAATCACCCAATAGTATACAAGACCTATAGTCCCACTGTACTAATTTAGCATGAAGATTTCTATAGAATCCGTCTTGCTGTTGATTAGGAGCATAAATTCGCAAAAGTAATGTCTTTTTCCTTTCTAAGATTAGATCTAACGTGATATATCTTCCAAAGGGATCTGCTTCAATTAATTCAGCTTTGATGTCTTTTCTTAAGTATACAACTATACCATTTTTCTTTTCCATAGCAGAAGCTATAAAATGTTGACCAAGTTTTGGGTTAATCAAATATTTTTGATCAGTTGATTTAATATGAGTTTCTTGCAGACAAATTATATCGTTCTTAAACTGTTTAAGATAATGAAATATTTTCTTTCTCTTCTGTGGGGAATTCAGTCCATTGACATTCCATGTTAGAATCTTAGTTGTCATCTTTGGTTACCTGAAGCTTTTTTAGAGCCTCCTGCATGGCCTGTTTAACCTTTGGCCTAGCTCCTCCCATCGCTTCTGAACTTGTTGCTGTAACTCCTTGATCGATGGCCGGTGATTGTTGAGGTTGTTGCCTTTTAGCTTGTTTTTCCATTCGTCTGGTAGTCATACAGCTAGATCTTTGTTCCATAACACCTTGCCCTTCTGGGGAGGGGAGATGGTACATCTTGTGTGGTAGTTGTGTGGTTTGCTGTCTGTCTTGTCCTTCTTGTGGTCTTTCTCCAGATCCAGATGGTGCAGGGTGTCCCGCTGTCAGAACCTCTCCATTAGATAATTAGGAAAGAAGACCACGAGACTCCATGAGTAGAAATCAAGTGTACTTTTACTAATTATAAATGATTAAAGGCATAGCAAAGCAAAGACTGATTATTTAGGCGCGAAAGCAATTGATATATAGAATAGCCCATTCCCCACCCCTTGGCATCACAGCTACAGTCCAATCATAATTCTCCCAAGTGTCAGGTGTGAGATAACTTCAAAAGGCATCATGAAGATGGAATGTCGGTGCCGTTAGTCCTGGTGGGAAGCTCCTACGCATGCGTAGTCAGACAGGCAGCTGAACTCCAGAACCTTCCTCCAGCACAATGAGTAACCCCTCCCAAATACCATGCCCTCCCTCCCCGTTTCATGGCAGTCGAAGCAACAGCAAAGCAGAGGCTGACATCCAGCCGTCCTCCGGAAAAAGGCATTCAGGCCTGGAAAATGACAAAACACAGACAAACAGACGAACAACAAAGAACAGAAGAGAAAAAGAGGGGGGGAATCAAGGTTTGTCAGGATAAGTAGAATAAAACTGTTGAAGCAGTCGGGGAGCATGGACATGGGACTTGTCCACCCACTCGGTATGAGATGGAGGAAAATGCTTCCAAGCCACTAGGTACTGTATCCGATTCCGCCACCGTCGAGAGTCCAATATCTCACGAACTTCAAAATGTCGTTCACCATCAATCAACAGGGGGGCAGGCAGAGGGTCCACAGGTGGATGTAAAGAGGAGACATGAACGGGCTTAATGAGGTTAACGTGGAACACAGGATAAACACGGTTGAGATGCTTGGGCAGCTGCAAACGAACTGAAACAGGATTGATGATCTTGATGATGGGAAACGGGCCCACGTACTTAGGTCCCAATTTCTTAGACTTTTGTGTAGTTTGAAGGAACTTCGTGGACAAATAAACCAGGTCACCCTCTCTGTACTGGTAAGGTTGCGCACACTTCTTATCAGCCTGTTTCTTATGAGCACGATGCGCAGCATCCAAAGTACTAAGAGCTAAAGGCCAAACATGGCTCAAACGTTCACTCCATTCAGAGACGGAAGAAACTTGTGGCTGCTCAAGGGGAAGTTCAGGAATAGGAACAAAATCCTGACCAAAAACGACATGAAAAGGAGTGAACCCAGTGCTGCTATGGACAGAATTATTATAGGCCACTTCAGCGTGCGGCAACAAGTCCACCCAATCATCTTGTTGATAATTGATGAAACAACGTAAATATTGTTCCAGAACAGAATTACTCCTCTCGCAAGCCCCATTAGTCTGAGGGTGGTGGGCGGAGCTTAGTCCCTGGGCGGAGCCAATGCATTTAAGAAATTCCTTCCAGAAAACAGAAGTGAACTGGACACCTCTATTGGAAATGATGTGATCAGGTAGCCCATGCAAACGGTAAATGTGAGAAATGAAGAGTTTAGCCAGTGCCTTCGCAGAAGGAATCTTGTGGCACGGAATAAAATGAACTTGTTTTGAAAATAAGTCAGTAACCACCCAAATGACGGTGTGCCCCTGGCTCTCGGGAAGTTCGACAATGAAGTCCATAGAAATTTCCTTCCAAGGGGCGACAGAGCGGGCTACAGATTGGAGTAGGCCTTGCAGTTTTCCAGGTGGCCATTTAGCGGCTGCACAGACCAGACAACTGGCAACATAAAGTTCAATGTCCTTTTTCAAAGAGGGCCACCAAAACTGCCTCTTCACCAAATGCAATGTCTTTACAAATCCAAAGTGACCCGCCAACTTGGAATCGTGAGCCCGTTGGAGAACAACAAGACGAAAAGAGGCGGGGACATAAAGCTTAGCTCCGATCCACGGTAAATCGTCCCTGATTGTGCACTCACCCTGATGCTGCTGGAACCAGTCATCCTGGGGAAGGGCCCGTTTGAGGTCAGAAAGGAAATCTGGAGGTCGTTGGCTTGAAGCAAGACGGCCCCAACAGCCACGTCCCTCGCATCAGCTTGGACGACGAAAGGCTTGTCCATGTCTGGATGCTTCAGAACAGGCTCCGCCGCAAAGAGGCGTTTCAACTTCTCGAAAGCAGCCTGACACTCCGTGGTCCAATCCAGTGGCTTGCTAGGCTTAGGTTTAGGCCCACCTTTGGATTTCAACAAGTTAGTGATAGGAAGCGCAATTTTGGCAAAAGAAGGGATGAACTGACGATAGAAATTGGCAAAACCCAAAAATTTCTGCAATTGCCTGCGTGTACGGGGTGCCTCCCACTCAGTGACTGCCTTCACCTTACCAGGGTCCATCTCAATACCAGCGGGGGAGATACGATACCCCAGGTAGTCAATCTTCTCCTGGTGAAACACACTTGGACAACTTGGCATACAGTTCAGCGGCCCGGAGCTTTTTCAAGACAGTGCGGACCAACGTGACGTCTTCGTCATAAGTCTGAGTGTAAATAAGGATATCGTCCAAATATACGATAACGCCTTTGTAAAGATGGTCATGCAAGATCTCATTAATTAATTGCATGAAAACTGCAGGCGCCCCTTGCAGGCCAAAGGGCATCACTCGGAACTGGAAGCAACCGAGGGGGCAGTTGAAAGCAGTCTTCCACTCATCCCCCTCCTTAATGCGGACTCTATAGTACGCTTCTCTGAGGTGCAATTTAGTGAAAATGCGGCCCTTCCCCAATTGGGCTAACATGTCCTTCATCAGCGGCAATGGATAGAGGTTTTGGGCAGAGATACAGTTTAGGTTTTTGAAATTAACACATAATCTCAGGGAGCCATCCTTCTTCTTTCTGAATAATACGGGTGCAGCTACCTTGGGTCGTGCTGGCTCGATGAAACCTCTTTTCAAGTTTTTATCAATGAATTTTCTCATTTCCTCCATCTCTCTAGGGGACATGGAATATATTTGGGGCTTTGGAAGCTTAACACCGATGGATATCGGATTAAATATCGATGGAGCAATCAGTAGGTCTGTGGGGCGGAAGTTTATCTGAAGATTTTTCACTAAAAACTCCTCTCAGGTCCCAATACACTTTCGGAATCTTTTCTTCTCCCTCAATTCTCTCCTGACCCCTGGCGGCCAAAGCGGGGCTGCAGCCAGCAGGCTCCTGGGAAACGCCCTCCCCATCTGGAGCTGTGCTCGTACGAATGCACAGCCATCCCTCCCTCCAATTTATGCGAGGGTTCCATTTACGAAGCCAGGGGAGGCCTAAAATCAGGGGTCTGTCCATTCCAGGAGCGACAATAAAAGAGATCAATTCTATGTGGGTGCCCATTTTCATCTCTAGAGGTTCAGTATAGAAATGGGCCGGGCCACCCCCTGCTATGGACCCATCTATTTGGCAAAACACAATAGGGGTTTTCAAAGTCCTTAATTTGAGGCCCAGTTTTTCCACCATTGCAGGGTTGATCATACATCTGGAACAGCCCGAGTCAAGGAGGGCGGGAAGCTGTTCTGACACCCCATCGGGCGGTACCCTTAATTCTATTACGATAAGCATGGGGCCTTTATTTGAACTCACCCAGCGAGGCGAGGCGTCGTCATCGGAGTCATCAGAGGAGCTGGGGGTGGCGTCAGCTTCTTCCTCCATGTCCTGCCTGAAGCGCGGGGGGGTGGTGGTATCAGCAGCGAAAGCAGCCTCTTTCTTCTTGTTGTCTGGGGCCCTGCTTGTCTTCCCTTCCCTCTTGGCAGGGGGTGGGGTGGTTGTGGGAAGTTTAGTGCGACACTCTGGGGTGCGGTGGCCTCCCCTCCCGCAACGGAAGCATGTGAACGGCTTGACTTTGCCGGTGGAGCTTCCCTTTCCTTTCACTCCTGATTCGGAAAGGGGGCTTCTGAGTTGTGGGGGGTGATTTTCCTGCTTTCTCTTCCCTCACACGTTGAAGTCTAATCAAATCGAGCTCAATGTCTGCTGCATTTTCATACCAAGCTGTAACGCGCTTGGGAAGGTGTCTGTTAACACATTGTTGATAAATGTCCTCATTTAATCCCAATGCAAATTGGTCCAAAAGGGCATCCTGAGACCAGCCTCTCATATAAGAAGAGAGTTGTTGAAACTCCTGAATATACTGAGTCACCGGTCTATCTCCCTGTCTGAGGGTCATAAATTTCAACTTTCCCCATTTCTCAATTAGGGGGTCATCAAATCTTCTCTTAAACACAGTCATAAAAGTGTCAAAATTCCTCAGGAGGGGGGAATTGCTTTGGTGCAGGCTCATCATCCATTCGGCCGCCTCTTCCTCCAAAGCAAGTAACACCATTCGCACTTTCATTTCATCTGATTCTAAATCGGGTCCATAAATTTCCATATAGTTATAAACTTGTATAATGAAGAGACCCAGTTTTTGGGATTCCCGTCATATTTTACAGTTAAGGGAGGGACTTTTGCCATTCTGCGTCTTCTGGGGGGGGGCCCTGCTCTGGCAAATGCCCTGGCTGGGGGGGGGAGAAGCTGTTTCTGGGTTAGTTTGCTCCCATCCTCCCTCAGCCTCTTCACCCTCCCTAAATTTTTGCATAGAGTACCTTTGTTCAAAGTCTTCCGTTTGGTCTCTTTCTCAGGGTTTTCATTCGGGCAAGATTTCTTCCAATTCGACTGGCTTCGCCCTTTGTTTTCTCCTGGTAACTCCAGCATCCCAACTTTCGCTGTCCTCTTTTTTCCCCACATTCAAGGACCATCGAGGGGGAATCACAGGGTCCGCTATTCCTAGCCCAGCCATTCTTCCAGGTAATGATGGGTCAGCGGTTTCCCTTTCAATCTCTTCATCGCTTGCTTGCAAAGACATCTCCCTCGTTTCTTCTTGTAAGTACACCCCCCACGGAAGGTTGAAATCTCCTGGTGGGGTGTGAGTGAGACTTCGCTTACTGTCAGAACCTCTCCATTAGATAATTACGAAAGAAGACCATGAGACTCCATGAGTAGAAATCAAGTGTACTTTTACTAATTATAAATGATTAAAGGCATAGCGAAGCGAAGTCTGATTATTTAGGCACGAAAGCAATTGATATATAGAATAGCCCATTCCCCACCCCTTGGCATGACAGCTACAGTCCAATCATAATTCTCCCAAGTGTCAGGTGTGAGATAACTTCAAAAGGCATCATGAAGATGGAATGTCGGTGCCGTTAGTCCTGGTGGGAAGCTCCTACGCATGCGTAGTCAGACAGGCAGCTGAACTCCAGAACCTTCCTCCAGCACAATGAGTAACCCCTCCCAAATACCATGCCCTCCCTCCCCGTTTCATGGCAGTCGAAGCAACAGCAGAGCAGAGTCTGATACCTGCTTTCAAAATATTGTGATAAAAATCTCGAGCTTTCCATATGGAGTTGAGACAATATCTTTGCCTGTCAAATGTAAATATAATATCAAATGGTGCATCCCATCTGTACTGTATCTGACGGTTTCTGAGTTCTTCCACTAAAAAAGCATAGTCTCTCCTGGCTCTTAGCATTTGAGGTGGTATTTCTTTCAAAACAGTCAAATCCTGGCCCCCAATTTGGAGCCTAGTGTTATAGGACTCTTGTAATATCATGTTTCTGAACTCTCTTGTAGTGAAATATATAACTACGTCTCGGGGAAGTTGCTTCTGTTTTGCCACCCAAGAATTAACGTGATAAGCTTTATCGATCTGCCAGTCAAAGTTAGACCCCAGTCTTCCCACCAGACAATCAAAAGCTTCTGAAAGAATCTCTTTCAAGGTCTCCTGTTTATCCTCACGCAACCCCCTTACTCTTAATGCCAGCTCCATCTGCCTGTACTGTATCATAATAATTTGTTTTTCAGCGTTTTCAACTTTTTGTTGCACCACCTCAGTTTTGGATGTCAAATTGGTATTAGCTTCGTTAAGATCCTCTAGACTATCTTCAATTCCAGAAACATGTTCTGTCAGTACAGTTACAAGTCCCAGCATATCATCTTTCATTTTAGCAATCCTAGTATCAATTTTATCATACAAGTCCGCCTTAAGTTCTTTTATCTCCTCTTTTATCTCCTCTTTAAAATCTCTAAAAGTTTCCAAAAAAAGTTCTTTCATTCACAAATATCCAGTAGGGGGCATAGAGGGTGAAGGCTGCGACTTTGTGCCAGGTATTGGGGATGTACTTCTAGGAGGGGGTTTCAGACCAGGATTTAGTTTTGAGGCCATTCCAAGTCTTATCTTCAAGCAATTAATCAAACTCTACTGGCCTGCTGTGCAGCTACGAAAAGAGGTATTAAATCACCCCTTTATTAGCTCCGTAGGACTTTTCAGAAGGTTTCAGAAAAAAAGCATTGTAACGAAACAACTCAGCATATTCAACGCCATTTTAGACTTCTCTATATTAAAAATATATATTAGCAAAGTTGATAAAAAAATAGTCTGGTAGAATCTTGTAGAAGTGAAACTAATTAATAAAAATCTGCTGGCCGGCTATAAGGCAGAGTGATGAATCACTCCCTTCCTTTGAAGTTTTATAGCTGTTCTTTGCAAGAAGATTAAGAAGGTGAGCATTGTTATGGAGAATTCACAGTCGCCATTTTAAAAGCTTTTTTAAGTAGCCAAATTAACGAAGGAAGATCTTGTAAAAAATGAAGCTAGGATTTAAATAAGCAAATGAAGTTCTCAGATATGGGCTCTGCTTGTATTAAAATCAAATAGTTGTTGTTCTAAGTGGGAGGATCTTACTTTGGGCTGTAAAAAACAGCTGTAGATTCCAGCACGGAGATGATTCAGCCTCGGCTGCCCTCCCCCTCTCTTTACAGACATAAAAGCTGCAAAGATCAAAAAGGCACTTTGCCAGCTGGATCTCTCTCCTTCCCTTCTTGCCTGAAGGATAAGGTACCTGTCAGATGTCCAGACAGATAACGCGACCAGGAACTCGGGAGCAGCTCTGTTCCCTGATCATCTTTTTGAGAGCAGGCAAAAACAGCCAGATTACATCCCTACAAATTGAAAGCTAAATGGGAAAAACAACAGTTTCAAAAATAACCTGGCAGTTTTTGAATACGTTTATGGTTTCTCCAGGAACTGAGCTAGACTCAAGGAAAATTATATCTTGTAAAAGGAATTATAGGGAAAACACTGAAATAGTTTAATCAGCAGAAGCATGTTTGCTTGATTCAGCAACAAGTATTATTAAATTCAATGAGGTTCCTGTTGTCTTCTAACCTCCTTCAAGCTGATTCGCTCAAGATCTGCATCTCTGCACTGAGACTTCAATTCCCAAAATTCTCTGCCAGGTTGGAAAATGCATTGATACTACTGAATGTATTTACTGTAGCATCCAATTATGCTCTGCAGAGTTGTGCATACTGTATATACATGTAAAACCATGTGCAGTTCAGTAAGGCTTACTCTTTAATATATTAGTTCAGGACTTACAGCTTAATGACATTGGTTTTTCCATATTGTATCTTTTCAATTTACTATTGCATAGCGACGTTGTGAGCTATAATGCAGAATCCCGATGCTATCGCGAGTAGGATAAGTCTTCCCTTTAATATCTAGGCTTTCTGCTTTCCGAAAGCATCGAACTGAGAGATTAAATATTTGTCTTAATGGATTGGGATGAGTGACATTATCATTCCCACAAAGATGGCTATTCTTTAGGCACAGCTACAGCGCTTTTTGTCCTCCTTCAGAAGCTGTCTCTTGTGATGTTTGCGAGCCAATCAAGAGTGTGGCTTTGAAAACCTGCGGGAGCAAGTGTCTCTCCCCAAATATGGAGGACGTAGTGGGCAGCTTGTAGATATCCTAGAAAATCAGTAAAATCCGCTGGCGGCCCGTATCTGCCACGGCCTTGCAGCCTCTTTATATTGGTAAAGATAATTTTTTAAAAAAAAATCAGGACTTTTTAAGAATGCCGTGGGATGCAGGACAAATTGTGCAAAATCGTGACTGTCCCGCCAAAAGCGGGACATCTGGTCACCTTAATAAGTTCATCCTTTTTTCTTAATTGTTCTTGCCTTCTGGCAGCTCTGTGCATGTGCACACTGGGAACAGGCTACCATTGTTCTTCTGCCTCATTTCATTTTTTCATTTATTTGACATTTATAGGCCGCCTTTTTCCCTGAGGGGACTCAGGGTGGTTTACAATTTATAGGAAGGGAGTGCAAGACAAAACACAAAAAGAAAATGTGAAATATAATAAAATAAAACAATAAAACACAACATTCATTCAGCATTCAGGTGGGGCGAGATTAGGGTCTTATCCCCAGGCCTGACGGGATAGCCAGATCTTGAGGGCTGTGCGGAAGGTCTGAACGGTGGTGAGGGTACGAATCTCCACGGGGAGATCGTTCCAAAGCATCGGAGCTGCTACTGAGAAGGCTCTCCTCCACGTAGTTGCCAGTCGGCACTGACTGGCGGATGGAATTCGGAGGAGGCCTACTCTATGCAATCTGATGGGACGAAGGGAGGTAATCGGCAGAAGGCGGTCTCTCAAATAGTCAGATCCACTACCATGGAGGGCTTTATGAATGGTAAGTAGCACCTTGAAGCGCACCCGGAGATCAACAGGTAGCCAGCGCAGCTCACAGAGGATCGGTGTTATGTGGGCGAACCGTGGTGCGCCCACGATCACTCGCGCGGCCGCATTCTGGACTAACTGAAGTCGCCAGATGCTCTTCAAGAGCAGCCCCATGCACATTGCAGTATTCCAGCCTAGAGATCACAAGGGCTCGAGTGACTGTTGTGAGGGCCTCCCGATTCAGGTAGGGCCGCAACTGGCGTACCAGGCGAACCTGGGCAAATGCCCCCCTGGTCACAGCTGACAAATGATGGTCAAAAGTCAGCTGTGGGTCCAGGAGGACTCCCAAGTTGCGGACCCTATCTGAGGGGTATAAATTTTGACCCCCCAGCCTGAGTGATGGAACGCTGGCCAAATTGTTGGGAGGGAAACACAACAGCCACTCGGTCTTGTCTGGGTTGAGTACCAGTTTGTTAGCTCTCATCTAGTTCTTAACGGCCTCAAGACCCCGGTTCATCACATCCACCGCTTCATTGAGTTGGCACGGGGCGGACAGATACAACTGTGTGTCGTCCGCGCATTGATGGTATTTTATCCCGTGCCTCCGAATGATCTCGCCCAGCGGTTTCATGTATATATATATGTTAAATAGTAGGGGGGATAAGACCGAGCCCTGCGGCACCCCATAAGTAAGGGGCCTCGGGGACGATCTCTGCCCCCCCACCAACACTGACTGCGACCTGTCCAAGAGGTAGGAGGAGAACCACTGCAAAACAGTGCCTCCCACTCCCACCTCCCGCAGTCGTCGCAGAAGAATACCATGGTCGATGGTATCGAAAGCCGCTGAGAGGTCAAGGAGAACCAAGATGGACGCATGGCCTCAATCTCTGGCTCTCCAGAGATCATCGGTCAATGCGATCAAAGCGGTTTCTGTGCTGTAACCGGGCCTGAAGCCGGACTGGAAGGGGTCAAGGTAACTAGCTTCCTCCAAGGTACGCTGAAGCTGGAAGGCCACCACCTTCTCAACAACCTTCCCAACGAAGGGAAGGTTGGAGGCTGGACGGTAGTTATTAAGAACGGCTGGATCCAAGGATGGTTTCTTCAGGAGGGGTCTCACCACCGCCGCTTTAAGTGCGGCGGGGAAGTGCCCCTCCCGAAGGGAGGCGGTAGCGACCGCATGGATCCAGCCTCGTGTCACCTCACTGCTGTCAGACTCCATAGACAGCAAATAACTGATGTCAGACTCCATAGACAGCAAATAACTACCAGAAGGCCTTGGTCCAATCCCTGCCTCTAATGCAGAGCCCTCATCTGAGTCTTCTTCAGACTCCAGCAATGGCTCATGTTTCTCCTCAACCTCCTCACTGCTGCTAGCTCTGTTGGCCACTGGTGGGCCACAACAATCCCTTTTTTTGGCATAGATACAGATACAGATTAACAGAGTTGGAAGGGACCTTGTAGGTCATCTGGTCCACCCACACCCCCACCCATGCAGGAAACCCTACATTAGTGTTTGCGAATCATTTTAGCACTGAGTGCTGAAACGGGAATGTGCCAGAAACTGGAAGAGTAGCCACCCAGTGCACATGCACATGCCAGGTGGCTGCTCTTCTGGTTTCCAGCAGTCACATGTGCACTGGCCACCTGGTCTTCTGATTTCTGGTGTGCATGTGTGTGTGAAGACCAGCTGGCTGCACCTGCCTGAAACCGGAAGAGCAACCATCCAGTGTGCATGCGAGTGGCATGAAGATGACATTCTGGTTTCTGGCATGCACATGTGCAACAAATAGCTTGTCTTCATGCAACTGGAAGATGAGGTGGCCAGTGCACATGCGTGCACCAAAAACTGGAAGATTAGCATCTCTTTTTACATATACTGTGTACATAATTATTAGTCAAGCTGTATTTTGGAGGATTAATTTTCTTATTGAACAACTATAGTGCTCTTGGTCAATCCAAAACTGACCTCAGTTAATAAACCTCAAACCTGAATATTTAAGAAAGTAAAAGTGAGGTTATGGCAGCCTTAGGAGAATATCTATGTGTGCAGAATTATTGGGCAACTATTAGTGTGTAGAATTATTATGGAGCTAAATGAAAAATGAAAATTTTCCCATCTCACTAATTTATTTTCATCTGTTAAAATGGGAATAATAAACAAACAACTCAAAATTTAGAAATAAACATTTCTGATATTTAAAAAAAACAAAAAACAGTGACCAATATAGCCACCCTTCTTTTCAATAATAGTCATAAGCTTTCCATTCATAGAGTCTGTACGTTTCTTGATCTGTTGACTTTCTGTGCAACATAAACTGTTCAGGGAGGTGTATTGGTTTCCTTCACCATAAATCTCCTGTTTAAGAATGGCCCACAAGTTCTCAGTAGGATGAGATCACCCTACTGAGAACTTGTGGGCCATTCTTAAACAGGAAATCAGGTGAGGAAGGGGGCATGTCATTATTCTTTCATCTTTGAGGCCTTTACTGGCTAGCCATGCAGTGGAGTATTTCAATGCATGCCATGTAGCATTGTCCTGCATAAAAATCATGGTCATTGAAAAATGCAGACTTTTTCCAGCCACTGCTTGAAGAAAGTGTTTTCTAAAAACTGGTAGTAGATTTTGGAGTTTATTTTGAGTCCATCTACAACCTGAAAAGATCCAACTAGCTCATCTTTCATAATACCAGCTCACACCAGTACCCCACCTTCAGGGACGTGCAGTCAGGGGAGGCAGGGGAGGCGGGGCCTCACCAGTGTCATGAGGAAAAGAAAAGGAAAATTAAAAGGAAAAAGACTAAGGTAGTTGCTGCCAGACTCCAGAGTCACAGTGGATGACTCTGAGTCTGCTTAGTGCTAACTACAGGGGGAGGCGAGAGAACTATGGGCCTCCTTTGCATAAGGAATTTTTCGCCTTTTAACCCTTGCTCAGAGTTAAGCAAGGGTTAAAAGGCGACAAATTCCTTATGCAAAGGAGGCACGTGATTCTCCCGCCTCCTCCTGCAGAGGACATTTTGTTTACAGGCTTTTTTTAAACAGTTAAGCAGAGTCATCCACGTGGTGATTCTAGCAGCACTATCCCAGCCTGGCTAGCCTAGAGCAGCTCTTGCCCTTTTCTTTTTACATTTTCATCATGGCGGACAAGAGGAGAGTTGACACAGCTGGAAGGTATGTGAGTCGGAGGGAGGGGGCAGGGGGAGGAATTCAAAATTATTTGTAAGTAATTGTAATTTGTTTTATTATAAGTAGTGTGTGTGTGTGTGTGTGTGTGTGTTTTACCCACCTCTGCTGGCACGCGGGCTGGCACTTTTTATTTTTTATTTTTATTATTATTTCTATGCCTCGCCATAGAGTGGGATACGCCGGCTTCCAGCCATACAGAGGGTCCCGTTGTATGGCCGGGGTGGCGGCATGCACTTTAAAGTGCCAGCATGCCTCCCGCTCCCGGCCATAAAGCAGGACATGTTTCGCTCTATGGGGGGGGGCGAGGCAGCATGCACTTTAAAGTGCCGGCGTGCCTTCGGCCATTCAGCAGGTCCTGCTAAATGGCGGCCCAGAAGGCACGCTGGCACTTTAAAGTGCATGCCGCCTCGGCCCACCATAGAGCAAAATATGTCCTGGTTTATGGCCGGGAGGCATGCTGGCACTTTAAAGTGCATGCAGCCACCCTGGGCCCAGCCATATTCATGAGCGCGGCTCGGAATGGCGAGCTCTCCAGTGGTGGTGGTGCTGGCGGCGGCGACAGCAGCAGCAAGAGCTCCACCACCCAGCTGGATTCACCAAAAGCGGCGCCAGCAGCAACAGGAGATGCTCGGGGAAGGGAGAGCCAGAGCCACCTGCTGCAGCCACCAGAGACTCCTTCCCCTCTGCCGCCCACATGGGATGGGGGGTGAGTACGCGAAAAGAGGAAAAGGAAAGGGCGACAGCTCCAGGAGCCAGCGACCCACTGGAGCGCCGGAGGAACCGGCCGGAGGTTGGGCTGGAAAGGATTTCTTCGACTCCATCTCACTCTCCGGCGGCTTAAAAGGGCAGGATCCAGTTACCAGGCAGCCGGCGCTGTGGTGGCAACCACATTACCACGGGCTTTTTTACACACGCACCTGGGCTCAGCCTAAGAAGCAACGCCTCCAAAGCGCTGTCACCTGAGGCCGCCTCATTTCATTTCCTCTGCCCCATCAAGATGTGGAAAAATGAGTAGCTCAATTCTCCACTCTCATTTTCCTCAACCTCTGTGCTATTGGTGTGGGGGGGGGGGCGGGGGTTAAACCATTGCCTTGTGCCAGAATTGATAGGAAATAAAAGGCTGAATTGCTTTTAGCCTACTTACCTCCCAAATATGCAAAAGATCACTTGGAGTTAAGTAAGACCTTTAAATGATATTTGCTTCAAAACGCTTAAGAAACTTGGTTTCCCTACCTTTCAAGGAAGGCTTGGCGTTTAACTAGTTCTAATCCATCTCAGTAACAGATGATATTTCTGCAGGCAACTGGCAAACTATGATTTAGGTTTAAGGATTGGATTCTGAAATGTTTTGCTAAGATGGCATATTTGCAAATCAAGGAACAAAATCATGTCCCCTCCCCCAAATAATTTTGTCCTGTGTAGTTTTGTTCTGTTCTTGGTTATTTTCTGTGAGTTTGTATTTTATACCTTGAATTAAAAAAATGGAAAAAATATGTGAAGTTGCTTAGTCTAATATACTAATGTAACACATCTTGTTTACACATCATGATCGGTTCTAAACTATGGATTTATAGATCACAATTGCTGTGTTCATACAGTGTTTTGTTTAAGCCAAAAACAAACCATAGATTAGTTGATTGAGCCAAATCAATATGTCCCTTGATTCATACTTTATAACAAAATGAAGCCCCTTTGCCTTAGTACATGTTCATACCTCTTATTCAGCCCTAGGCAAATGAAAGATTATTTCACTACTTGATATATGGAAAAGAGGAAGTCACCATGAAGTTTTAAAACACATTAACTTGCTGTCAGGAATCTTTTCAATATCCCACAAAGAAGACATGATTTTTTGTTAATTTGTTTAAGCAAACAGTTGAAGTCCCTTCAAGTGTTTTGGAATAGATTCTTCTACATATAGCTCACATTTCTTATTTAGCTGATGATACTTCTGTTAACATTAACCCATTGTAAAAATAACAGCAATTGAATGTTTTACCACAATCAATGCATTACATGACTGGAGTAAAGTTAGCGCAGGTCGGCTTTTGCCTCTGAAAGCAGGCAAAAGATGTCCTGCCGCCCCGGCACTATGTCTGACATAGAGGCGGGATGCCTCTATGTTGGACATGGCATCCCGCCTCTATGCCGGACATAGCGCTGGGGTGGCAGGACAACTTTTGCCCGTTTGCCTCACCAGCCATAAACCTCACCGCAAGTCACTGCCCACCTTCACCTTGCTGGCATCTGAGTCAAAGTGGAACTCTGCCTGTTACTGATCCAGCCATGGGCCCATCCATCTGGTCCATCAATAGTCACTCTCATCTCATCAGTCTATAAAACCTTTGAAAAATCTGTCTTCAGATATTCTGAATATTCAGAATATAATATTCAGTCTTGTCATTTCAACTTACGTGTCTTGTTCAATGGTGGTCAGATTTCAGCCTTCCTTACCTTGGCCATATCTCTGAGCACTGAACACTTTGTATTTCTGGGCACTGGGTAGGTTGCAGTTCTGAAATATGCCAGTACTGGAGGATAATGGGTTCCTAGTAGCTTCACATTTGATTTTTCTCAAATCCTTGGCAATTAAGGTCTGTCATTTTTTCTCAACACATTTCTTGCAACCCTGTTGACTATTTGCAGAAAAACATTTGATGGTTCTCTGATCACACCCCAAAATCTTAGCAATTTCAAGAGTGCTACATCCCTCTGAAAAACCTTTTACAATTTTTGACTTTTCAGAGTCAGTTAAATATCTTTTTAGCCCATTTTACCTGAGGAAAAGAAGCTGCCTAATAATCATGCACACCTTGATATAGGGTGTTGATCTCCTTAGGCCACACCGTCCCTCATTACACAAATACACACCACCTGATCTGCTTATGTCCACTAAGCATTTAAGTGTATACAGCTCGGAGGTGGAAAATATGCATACAAAGGATGATATAGTCAAAATACTCACTTGCCTAATAATTGTGTACACTGTGTAAATGAAATGGGCCATATGCCAACAGATTGGGGATTAGCAACCATTATACTGATCTACAAAAAGGTAACAGAAATGACCCAGGCAATTATAGGCCTATTAGTCTTCTGAGTGTTAATAAATTGTATGCCAAACACCTAAATTATAAACTGCATGATTGGCTAATTTAAAGGGAGATAATCGAACAAGCTGGATTTAGAAAAGGAAGATCAACAGTGGATCATATCTTGGAATTGCACCATCTGGTCCAAAAATACACTTATAATTTTTTTCTTTCTCTTTTCATGGCCTTCCTTGATTTTAAGCAGTCCTTCGACTCAATATTCCAGAAATACCCTCTGGGAGAAATTAAAATTCATATTGTGGCCCGCCAGCTGCCAGCAGAGCTGGTGGCAGACTCGGACGATGAGGAGGTTGGGGAAGAACTTGGGCCATTTCTGGAGCGTGGAGAAGGCTCTGATGGATGCTCAGTGTCAGACACAGAGATAGAGTCAGGGCCTTCCAGCATTTCCCAGCATGAGAGGCCGCTGCCTTTAGAGTCAGATGAGTGAGAAGGAAGAACAGCTGGGGCCTGATCCAGATGCATGTATGTGCAGAGCAGATAGGAGAGGTGAACAACAGGGGACAATGAGTTGGCTTGGAAAGCAAAACAAATGTGGATGCTGAATGGCCCCTTCCTGGCTGGGGAATAAATAGGAGGAAAGGAGAGGGGTTGGTTAGAGCAGACAACACTTCACATTTCTAGAAAGTTTGCTCGTGTGTTTCATGGGACAAAGACTGCCTTGCCAGAACTGAGGTTTGTCTCTTTCTTTTACTTAATTTGCAGACTTCCAGCTGGGAGCTCATGACCTTGCATTTATCTTAACAAACTGATAAGGACTATTGCTTCAGTTAACTCCTTGCAGGACTCTTGCCTGGACTTTCTGTTGGTGAATGCAGTTAATTCCCAAAGTGTAATTAAAGAGGGGTTTTTTTTCTTTGCGAGGAGTCTGCTTTTTTGCTTCTGCAAAGGCCGGGTCATAAAAACTCACTACTATTGATAAATGCCTCCTCTACCTCATACAAAAATTGTATACTAATTCCTCCTTAAAAGTGACGTGTAACCCTTGACGAACTTCATCCAGCCTAGTAAGGGTGCAATGCAGCAGGGTTGTATTCTATCCCACTCCCTCTTTAACTTTTACGTCAATCCTTTGATTGATCTTTTGCAGAACCTGATTTACACTCTCCTAAATTGGCAGAACATTACATCATGATAGTCTTATATGTCATCAATGCTGTTATTATCTCTTAAACACCCATTGGACTAAAGAGAGCAATTACAGCAACACTAGGATACTATAGACAGAATAAGTTGGTCCTTAATTTTGACAAATTGAAAATTTTAGTTTTAGTTTGTTTTCATGAAAATACCTAATCAATACTTATGGAAAATAGAAGGACATAATTTAGAACAGGTTATGATATTTAAATACCTTGGGGTGGTTTTCCACTTGCAAGGTACATGGAAAGTTCACCTTGATTGCAAAGCCCCCAGGTGTTCAAATGCCATTAAACAATTAGTCCCTGCTGCCTTAAAACTCTTTGAGGCCAAAACATTGATACAAATTCTTTATGGGCACAAATAGGAATTTTCATAAAGAAAAACTCACTAGAAAACAAAATTCCTGTGAGCCATTTTAACTGAATCCAAAGGAACACCAAACACCCAGGTATGCCTCAGATTCAGATGAGTCTGGAAATGATATTTATTGGCTAAAAATTCATTTCTTCCAAGACTGATTCCTTTAGTGTTGACAGATAACTTCCCCTCCCCCTGGAAATAAGCAATAGACACAAGCTGGGCTCTAATGGGCTCTTTCCAGCATTTTTAATATCCCTGGGCTTTGACCAAGCTAAGCAAATAGTCATTAATAGAATAAAAGACATGGAGTCCCATTCAGAAATGAATAGGTTGCTTCTCCATAGTAGGAACAAAATTAAGCAGAGGTTGTAGGGACCATCAAGATATTTAGAGGACCTGATCTTCACAAAACATAGAAATAGCATTCTTCAGAGAACATCCTCCTCTCAGCACTCCTCCAAGGTAGGTATAACAAGACCCCAATAGTGGAATGAGTATGTATATGTGGTAAAGGAGAAGCTGAAGATATCACACATGTTATTGCCCTGTGAGTTATACAGAGTTTTTAGGTCAATGCATATTCTCCCCTTATTAGAGAGATTATCAGGGAGAGCAGACAATTTTTATGTAAACTATCTCCTCTGGGACTCAAACCCAACTATGACACATTTAGTAGCAAATTCTCTGCAGTTGCAATGACCACAAGGAAAATCTGGTTACAGATTTTTACTGCATCAATTTCTTGTAGATAACTCTAACAATTTTTAGAGAATCTATATTTACACACATAATTACCCTCTCTTCCATCATGTAATCAAGGGCAAGAGCCATACTGATTGATACCATATATTTTATTATTATGGATGTTGTTGTTGTTGTTGTTGTTGTTGTTGTTGTTGTTATTATTATTATTATTATTATTATTATTATTATTATTATTATTATTATTATACAATTGTATCACAGCGGCCAGTTGTTTCACCGGATTTGGCATTGGTTACTAGTCAGGCCCCACCCAGGGGCCTAGGACGTCGTAACGTATTTTCGTAATATGCGTGCAGATCCAAGCAGTGCGGCTTTTTGCATTTGACTGATGGTGATTTTGTCAATTTTTAACTGTTTTAAATGTAATTCCAGTGCTTTTGGTATAGCACCCAGTGTGCCAATTACCACTGGAATTATCACTGCTGGTTTGTGCCATAGTCGTTGAATTTCAATTTTTAAGTCCTGGTATCTTGCGATTTTTTCATGTTCCTTCTCGGCGACCCTGCTATCACCTGGTATTGCGATGTCTTTATTATTATTATAAACAATTGTATCACAGCGGCCAGTTGTTTCACCGGATTTGGCATTGGTTACTAGTCGGGCCCCACCCAGGGGCCTAGGACGTCGTAACGTATTTTCGTAATATGCGTGCAGATCCAAGCAGTGCGGCTTTTTGCATTTGACTGATGGTGATTTTGTCAACTTTTAACTGTTTTAAATGTAATTCCAGTACTTTTGGAATAACACCCAGTGTGCCAATTACCACTGGAATTACCACTGCTGGTTTGTGCCATAGTCGTTGAATTTCAATTTTTACGTCCTGGTATTTTGCAATTTTTTCATGTTCCTTCTCAGCGACCCTGCTATCACCTGGTATTGCGATGTCTATGATTGTGACCTTATTTTTCTCAACCAGTGTGATGTCTGGTGTATTATGCGCCAGTATTTTGTCTGTTTATATGCGAAAAGCCCACAAGATCTTGACCATCTGATTTTCGGTGACTTTTTCAGGCTGATGTTCCCACCAGTTTGTTGCTTTTTTAATATTATAATTTTTGCACAAATTCCAATGGATCATTTGTGCTACTGAATTGTGCCACAATTTATAATCAGTCTGGGTGATTTTTTTACAGCAGCTGAGTATGTGATCAACAGTTTCATCAGCTTCTTTGCAAAGTCTGCATTTGGCATCATCAGAGAATTTTTCGATTTTGGTCTTAATGGCATTTGTGCGGATAGCTTGTTCTTGCGCAGCCAGGATTAGTACTCTGTTTCTTTTTTTAATGTACCTGTTGTTAACCATAACCAAGTTTGTTCACTGTCCACTTTATCTTTTATTTTTTCCAGAAATTGGCCATGCAGTGCTTTGTTCTGCCAACTCTCCATTCTTGATTTTATCACATCTTTTCTGTATTCTTGTTTCGTCTGTTGGACCTTCAGTAGTTTTTTGTTCTTTACTTCAATTAATAGATGTTCTTGACTTTCTTTTAAATAATCAGCCAGTGCATGTTTTTCTTCTTCAACTGTTTGCTTCACTTGTAATAATCCTCTGCCACCTGATTTTCGGGGCAGATATAGTCTATCAGTATCACCACGTGGATGTAAACTGTAGTGCATTGTCATTAGTTTCCTGGTTTTTCGGTCCAAAAGGTCCAAATCAGCTTGTGTCCAGTTAACTATACCAGCTGTGTATCTTATAACTGGTATTGCCCAGGTATTTATGGCCTTGATTGTATTTCCACCATTCAATTTAGATTTCAAAATTTTCTTAACTCTGTTGGTGTACTCTCGCCTGACAATAGTTTTTACTTCTCCATGCTTGATATTATCCAACTGCAGAATGCCTAAGTATTTGTAGGCTTCATTTTCTTTGCATTTAATTAATTGGCCATTGGGCATTTCAATTCCCTCACATGCAGTGATTTTGCCCCTTTTTATGGATACAGTGGCGCATTTTTCCATGCCAAACTGCATTGAAATATCGGTGCTGAATACTCGGACTGTGTTTGTCAATGATTGGATTTCTATTTCTGACTTTCCATAGTTTCAAATCATCCATATATAGTAAATGCGAAAAATTTTCAGCTTCTTTGGCTGTTTGGTAGCCTAATTTCATTTTTTTTAAGATTACTGATAGTGGGATCATTGCGATGATGAAGAGAAGAGGTGAAAGTGAATCACCCTGGAAAATTCCTCGCTTGATATTAACCATTCTGTAGATCTCATTCCCTACTGCCAACTCAGTTCTCCATTGTTTCATCACCTTTTCAGTAAAGGATGTAATATTTTTGCTAATGCCAGTTGTTTCTAAGCATTTTATGATCCAACTATGTGGCAGTGAGTCAAATGCCTTTTTGTAATCAATCCAGACCATATTCAAGTTCGTTTTTCTGTTCTTACAATTTTCTAATATCATTTTATCAATTAGCAGCTGATCTTTTGTGCCCCTGCTCCTTCTTTTGTTGCCTTTTTGCTCTATTGGCAAGATGTTGTTTGTTTCCAAATAATCCATCATGTTATCTGCAATAATGCCTGTGAGTAACTTGAAGGTTGTTGGCAAGCATGTTATTGGTCTGTAGTTTTCAGGTGTTGTTCCTTTAGTTGCATCTTTCTGAATCAAGTATGTTTTTCCAGTTGTCAACCATTCATCAATTTGGCCCTTTTGTAAAATTTCATTCAGTTGCCTGGCCAATATTGCATGTAAACTGGTCAGATATTTGAGCCAGAAACCATGTAATTGGTCCTTTCCAGGTGATGTCCAATTCTTTACCTTTTTAACTCGATTTTTGACCATCTCAGTTGTTATTTCTAATACTTGCATTTGTTTGTTGCCAATGCTTTTCTCAAAGTCATGTATCCACTTTGCTTCCTTGTTGTAGTCCTTTGCATTTTCCCACAATTTTTTCCAGAATTCAACTGTGGCCTGTTTTTCTGGTTTTTCACTTTTGGTGTCACCATTCACATTAAGACTTTGATAAAAACACCGTTGGTCTGATCGAAATTGCTGATTTTGTTTATATTGGATGATTCGTGCCTCATATCTTTCATTTTTTCTAGCTGTTGCTGTTATCTGCTGTTTTACCATCTCTACAGCTTCATTGATGTTTCTTGTATCCAATCTATATCTTCTGATTAGCCGATCTATGATTTTTTTGTTTTTGAGCCGTTGCTCATGTATGTTCTTTAAGTTACTAGCATCTTCCCTTAATTTTTTGACTTTTTGTTCTAATCGGATTTTCCACTTTGGCTTTGATGCTTTTTCTGTTGTGTGACTAGGTACTTTGATTTTAATGCCTAGTTCATTAGTGACTATTACAGCTGTGCTGTACATTAACTGGTTTGTTTCCAAGATGGATCCTGATTCAATTGTTGAAAACACTGCATTAACCATTTTCATGATAGGGGCCAAAATTTTCTTAGGCACAGTTTTTAGTGATGGTAAACGTTGCCTTTCCTCATTAAGCAGAAAATGCTCCATGATCTTATCCTTCAATTCTTTTTGTTTTTGAGTTAGTTCATCAGTTGGTTCAGTGATAACTGGTTCTAGTGGTGGTGATGTTATTTCCTCCCCGAGAGCTTCTTCTGGGAGTTCTACTATAATGTCTTTAGTTGTGTCTTGAATATCAGTTATTTCCGCTTGTGATATTGTTTTTTGGGTTTTGCAATTTGCCTGAATTTCCTCATGTTCAACTTCACTAAACACTTTATTCCGTATAATAAATCGCCTTTGATCTGCTAGTCGTTGTTCACTAACATTTGAATCTGGATATTGTTGTTTCCATAATTCATACATTCACTTTAAATAGCCTCTTTTTTCTGGCTCTGAGTTGTAGTAACAGGCCATTATGGCACGGTTTTCATCTGCACTATATTATTATTTTTTCAAATATATTTTATTCATTTTCACATTCCATTTTACAGTCACTTATATACTGGATATTTGCTATAAGAAAAGAAATAAAACAAGATAAAAAAGAAAACACAACTCATCATTCACAACCCCACCTGACACTTCCATCCTCCATACACCCCATCTTCCCCCTCCAACTTTCCTTTCCTCCCTCTAACACTCCCCTCCTACTTCCCTTTCCCCTCAAACCTTCCTTCTCCCCTTACTCCAAGCACGCCCTCCTTACATTCTCCTTACTCCTTCCTTACTCCTCCCTCTTCTTTCCCTCTACCTCCCTCCTTGGTGTATTCCTTTATTCAACTATTGTTTATTAATATAATATGATAAAAAATAAAATAAACCAAGGAAAAAAAATATAAAGAAAAAAAAAGAGGGGAAAAAAAAGAACAACCGTATACAAGTGCATTCTTTTTCTTATTGAGACTATATTAACACCCACCCACCCACCCCCCATAAATCCCCATCCCTAATCCTCCCGACTTCCCAGGGCCCACACCTGGCACTACCCTCTATCTAAAGTATCTTATAATCGTATGGATTAAAAATAAAAGTAATATATGAAAAAAAATAGATAGAAAGAAAATACATGTTATATAAAGGAAAAGAAAGAAAAAGAAAAGAAAAGAAAAAAAGAAAAAAAGGACTCTTTGTATTAAGCTCAGCCCCCATCTTTATTTATGTATAAATAGTGTAAGTCATTCTATATGTATTTTATTCTCGTCTCTTGCTTCTTTGTTATTTACCCCAACCTCCTGTAGACTCTCCAGTTCCTCTTCCTTAACCTTATATTCAGATAAACATTTATACAAATTTATATAGACATCAGTATACAATCTAGCTCAAAAATAATCTCCCCAAACTTTCCCTTCTAGTAAAATTTAAGCAGCGTAGATCATTCCACATATTCAAATATTACTTTACAGAAGAATAATCTCATCAAACTTTCCCTTCTAATAGGATTTAAACAGCGTAAGTCATTCCGCGTGCATTTTACCCTCGTCCCTTGCTTCTCTAATATTTACCACTATTTCCCATAATCCCTCCAAATAATCTTTCTTAGCCTTATTTTCAAACAGTAATTCACACAAGAGTCAAAATTTATACAAATTTCTGCAGACATCAATTTACAATCTAGCTCAAAATAATATGACCAAACTTTCCCTTCTAGTAAAATTTAAACAGCGTGGATCCAATATTACTTTACACTAAAATCAGTTTGCATTCTATCTTGAAATGACCCCATCCAGCTTTCCATTCTAATAGGATTTAAACAACGTAAATCATTCCGCATGCATTTTACCCTCATCCCTTGCTTCTCTGATATTTACCACTATCAAATTTATGCAGACATTAGTTTACAATCTAGCTCAAAATAATTTCACCAAGCTTTCCCTTCTAATAAAAATTAAATAGCATAGATCATTCCACATATTCAAATAATACTTTCAACAAGAATCAGTTTACCTTCTATTTTAAAATAATCTCATCAAACTTTCCCTTCTAACAGGATTTAAACAGCGTAAATACATTCAGCATCACCCCATCAATATCCAATTCCGCTTTTTCTACCGGCGAGAGGTCGCAAACCCCCATTCAATCCACAACTTTGACGAATATTTTAGAATGTCTAAATCCTCGATCTCCGCTTTTCTGCTTCTCCGAGGGAGGGAGAGCTACCCCCTCCATCTTGCAGCCATGTGGTCTGTTGCTTGCCTTCTCCTTCGGCTTGTCTTTCCTCTTTTCCAAGTGAATCAGGAAGTCCCGCCTTCAAAGTCTTGTAATAGAAATCTCGAGCCTCCGAAACAGAATTGAGACGAAGTCTTTGATTCTCAAATGTGACCGTAATGCCGGCTGGGGCCTCCCATTTATATTGAATCTGATGATTTCTAAGCTCTTTAGTTAAGAAAGTATAGTCTCTTCTTGCTTTTAACATCTGAGATGGTATTTCTTTGAAGACAATCACATCCTGGCCATCAACTCGCAAACTATTATTATAAAATTTTTGCATGATCGCGTTTCTGGATTCTTTTGTGGAGAAATATATAATTATGTCCCTCGGGAGCTGTCGCTGTTCCGCTACCAACGAATTCTGGCGATAGATTTTCCAAATCTGCCAATCAAAATTAAGTCCCGGGCTTCCCACCGCTTCAACAAAGGTCTGTTTCAGATTCTCTCGCTCCTTTTCGCGGAATCCTCTGACTCTTATTGCAAATGCCTTCTTGTTAAAGTTTATCATAACGAGCTGTTCTTGAGTATCTCTAATTTTTTGTTGTAATATTTGGATATTAGTAGTCAAATTAGAATTAGCCTCCTCCAAGCTTTCCAATTTATTCTCCATTTCAGCGGTATAATCTGACAGGGCAGACATGGCTACAAACGTATTCGCCTTCATTTGGGCAATTTTAGACTTTAAATTACCATATAGCTCCAATACAAATTCTTTAATTTCTTGTTTAAAATCATTAAACATTTGAAAGAAAAATTCCTGTGTTAAGAATTCTCCAGTAGAGGGTGTAGGAGACAAGGGCTGTGATTCCATAGTAGATTCTTTAAATTCATTCGTAGATTCTTTAAGCACATTCGAAGAGAGACGCTTCGATTTTGACCTGGGTGCCATTATAAATAAACAAATAAACAGCGCTCTCGCTCCCCTCTGTTTCCCCAAAAAATTATTTTGTTAAGGAGCGGTCTGCAGGAAGGTAAAGCCGGCTAAGTACATCCCCTATCAGTCACCAACAGAGAGAAATCGCCATTTTGAAGTCCGTTTAAACAAAGAAGCCTCTAGGACAAATGAGGCTGGTGTTTAAGATAGTAATAAAAGCATAAATCTCACAGGGGTGGGACCCGCCCGTATTAATCCTAGCTTCAAACAACTTTGCTTTGTCCTGGGGGGGGGTCGCCTGTCTAGGGCTGCAAAAAAGGCAGCTGAGAAGAACTGGCTGGAGATAAAGGCTCCGCTTACGCTGGATCTAATCTCTGTCCACAGCCCAAAAAAAAGAAAAAGGCTGTGAATTACGAATAGACCCTAGCCACAGAGCTACTCCCTGCCCCTTTCTTAGCCAAAAAGGGGTGATATCTATGATCTTATTTAGATATACAGACCAGATCTCTGAGAGGAGCTCCGTTGAGCCCTCTTTGGCGACAGGCTCCTCCCCCAGGAAGCCCATCTGCACTATATTTTTGTCGTTTTGTTGGCTGATCCACTTGTAGCCCACTTGTTGATGGATGTCCAGGGAACCCAACATCTGCCACGGCCCTTGTTAACCCGTGCGACGACCGATGCGGTATGGAATTCTTATTTGTTTTTTTCACCATATTGTATGGGTTGGCGGGTTTTTTTTATGGGACCAGATGCCAACTTGACCCCTACTCTCCTCCTTTCTCATCCGGGCTTGGGACCGGCAATGGTGGAGTTGTTGTTGTTGTTGTTGTTGTTGTTGTTGTTGTTGTTGTTGTTGTTGTTGTTATTATTATTATTTAATTAAACACAAAACTCAGTCAATACATTTAAAAATGCATCACAAATACCATTGTACTAATGGTTGATACGGGTTGCTGCCAGCATTCTAGGTATCAACCAAGTACCTTCTTAAAATAAACGTTGTGCTGAGTAGCACAATTTTTGCAATTGTACTGGTGTTATTGCAGAAAGCTGCAATTGTTGCTGTATCTTGGACATGGTACCAAGTGCCTCGATGACAATGGGTATCACTGTTACATGTTTCATCCATAATTGGTTAGATTTGATGGCCAGGTTGCAGTAGTTAATGATTTTTCAAGTTGTTTTTCTTTGACTCTGGCATCTCCTGGTACTGCAATGTCAATCAATTGTACATTTCGGCCCTCTACAACCATGATATCTGGTGTGTTGTGTTCTAAATGATGATCCATCTGTATTCGAAAGTCCCACATGATCTTCACCTTCTCATATTTTGTAACTTTTTCAACTTTGTGCTCCCATGACTTTTTAGATACAGGTAAGTCATATTTTTTACATAACGACCAGTAGATTAATTTAGCAACTTGGTCATGTCTAGCTTTGTAATCAGTTTGTGCAATTTTGCTTCATTCATATATTAAATGTGAAACAGTTTTGGCAACTGGCATGTATTTATGATGGTTGCAGTTACTTTGTTACTGCAAAGTCAGCAATTTGGATTGTCAGTGGATTTTTGTATATCTCCACTTTCATGGCATTAGTTTATAGTGCTTGTTCTTGAGCAACGAGTATTAAACTTTCTGTTTCTTTCATGATGGTTCCCACCTTAAGCCATGTCCATGTCAAGTTGTAATCACACTTCCCTTCAATGTTTTTCAAGTGCTCTCCATGCAAAGCTTTGGTTTTCCATCTATTTAATCTTTCATCCAGCTGTTTTTCATTATATTCTACCTTTGTTTCTGTTGTTTTTATACTGTTCTCCATTTTCACGGCCGGTAGAAATTTTTCTGTACTTTGGTTAACATAATTATTCAAATTTCATTTTTCTTCTTCTACGGTTTGATACATTTGCAATAGCCCCCTGTCCCTATTTTTCTTGGCAGGTACAACCTGTCAACGTCACTTTGCAAAGTGTAGTACATATTCAAAAATGTGTGTGTTTTCCAGTCCAGGTTTTCCAGTTCAGCCAAAGTCCAGTTGATGATTCCAGCTGGGTAGCGCATCGCTGGAACTGCCCATGTATTAATGACTTTAATTATGTTTCCAGCATTCAGTTTTGATTTTAATATTTTGTGGATCCTCATGATGTTTTCCTTTTGCGTTGACTCTTTGATTTTCCCATTCAAGATTTTATCTGCTCCCAATATGCCTACATATTTGTAACTGTCATCCTTTGCTAATGCTTTCAATATGCTTCCATTTCTCAGTTCTATTCCTTCAATTTTTTCAATTTGTCCTCACTGCATGGATAATATATCACATTTTTCAAGTCCAAAATTCATTTTGATGTTACTGCTGAACAATGGAACTGTGTTAAGTATTGATTTAAGTTCAGTGAGGCTTTTCACATACATTTTTAAGTACTCCAGGTATAGTAGATGGTTTATCTTGCCATGTTGGTTTGAGATTTGGTATCCCAGTTTTGTGTTTCATAGGATTATTTTCTCTTCTTTTCTATTCTCTTTAAAAAAAGAAATCCATTTCTTTTTCCATTGTGTGTATAAATTCTTTATCCTTTAACATAGATTGATTCAACGTCCATCTCATTTTTTTCTTTTGTTCCTTCCATTTAACTTTTGTTGGATTGTGATCTGCCCATATATTCATTACTATTTCTGTCTCTTGTACATTTGCTCTTAATTCTGGCACATCCATATCATATCTATTCTTGACCATGATTGGTGTCTATCTGAATAAAATGTATATTGATTTTTGCTTGGATTTATTTCTCTCCATATATCGTAAATACATGTTTCTTCTGCCATTTTAAAGAACATCCTTGGAAGAGTCTTTCTTGCTTTTTTGCCTGCTTTACTAGTTTTATAATCAAGTTTTGAATCTACAATTCATTAAAATATTCTATTACACAAATATTTTCATAATCCCTTTCAATTATTTTCTTATGAAGTTTTTCATAAAATTATTCTTGTTGATTGTTTGGTGCAAATATCAAGAGTAAGTGTTTTTGATTTATTATTACCTCCATCATCGATATTCTCCCTTCTTCATCTATGTAGATTTGTCTAGCATTTACTGTTTCCTTAATATATAAAACCATCTCCCTATTTTGTTGTGCTAATGAAAAATATAATTTCCCAATTTTGGGGTATTCCAGGAATTTACTATGTTGTTTTTTAATGTGAACTTCTTGTAGACAAATTAAATCTATTTTTTGTAATTTTCTAAAGTTCCCCCCCCCTTTCATAGGGGAATTAGTCCATTTACATTAACTGACAACATCTTTAGTTCTTCTTCCATCATTTCATTTGTATATGGATCTTGTTGTCATAGTTAATGTCAGCCTCTGCTTTGCTACTGCTTCGGCTGCCATTGAAATGGGGGGGCAATGTTTTTGGGAGGGGAATCATTATGTGCTGGAGGAATATTCTAGACACTGTCCTGACCATCTCATTGCGCATGTGGAGGAAGGGAGTTTCCCGCCAAGGTTAACTGTCCAGCATTCCACCCTGATGATGTTTTTTGAAGATATCTCCCACCTGACAGATGGGTGAATTATAATTGGACTATGGACTGGGGTGCCAAGGGGAGGGGATTGACCTATACATGATATTCTTTGCTTTCGTGCCTAATTAACCAGATTCAGCTTAGCTTTGCTACTATTTGTTTGTAATTAGTAAAAGTACACTTAATTTCAAACAAATGGAGTTGAGTGGTTTCTTTTCTGATTATTAAATGAAGCAGCACCTGACAGTTAATCTTATTTCTCTCGGTTCCTTTGCTCTTGCTCCTTCTCACTCTGCTCCTTCTATTTTCTCAGCTTCACTTTCTTCTTGTTGCATGTTTTTTTCCTCTTGCTGGTTCCTCTTGTCTTTTACATTCTACCTTCTCTCATCTTTCCTGTTCATCATTTGTACTGAAGTTATGATCATAAAATTTATATGTTTTGTCTAGTGAATCCTATCTACATTTTGTATATTCCAAGTGACTAATATTCCCTCAGGTGTCAACCATCTGAAGTTTATATTGTATTTAATCAACAGTCCTGTCAGGAATTAACATTGTTTCCATAGATCTCTGTTTAAGGAATACTATTTCTTTCCCTTTTTAACAAACCTCCCATGTATTTCTCTTGGGAGTTTATGTCTTCTCGCATAGCTCATATACATTCTAAATACTTCATCCATCTCTGCCTGCATCTCCTGCTTGTTTATCTTTAAATCATCTGCCAACAACTCTGTCATCATGTCAGGAAGATCTTCCCCATTTTCCGCTTCAATATTCTGGAATCTCAGGAAATAAACAGCTTTCTCCATTTCCAACAATATCATGGTTTCCTCTATCTCCTTGTTTGGCTCTGTCAGTCTTTGATTTATCTCATCTACTTTTTTCTTTGCTTGTTTTGTTCAATTGTCTGAATCCTTTGTTCATTTTTTACTATTATTTACTGAAAATTCCCTATATTTTCATCCATATTTTGTATTTTTTTCTACATCTCTCCCATCTCATTTTTGTCTCATTATGTTTTTGCCATAGACTCTATTTTTAATAAAGTTTTTTTATTTTTTGTTATATAATATGTATATGTATATGTATATGTATATGTATATGTATATGTATATGTATATGTATATGTATATGTATATGTATATGTATATGTATATGTATATGTATATGTATATGTATATGTATATGTATATGTATATGTATATGTATATGTACAGGTACAGGTACAGGTACAGGTACAGGTACAGGTACAGGCACAGGCACAGGCATAGGCATAGGTATATGTATATGTATATATACATACACAGACACACATATACATACATACATACATACATACATACATACATACATACATACATACGTGTAGCATTTAGGGTCCCGAGACTGAAGATGAATGAAGGTAATCCACCCACAGATAGCTAAACCAACCAAAATTTATTGAACTAAGTATTACATAGATAGCAGAATCAACAGCAGAATCAACAGCATGAAGCAGAATCATGCCATGGATGGCAGAATCAATAGCAAAATTATTAATAACGAAAAATCATTCTTATAATGTTTGCAGCTTCTTTAGCTCTACCTTCTTTACGTGTTATATCTTTATTGGCTAACAAGTCTCCAAGGCACAATAATTGGTTAGTCCTTACATCATAGGTATACATGAGAATGTGCATTTTGTTATAGCTGAATAAATCAAGTGTTATCAAATGAGTGAATAAAATGTTGCAGGTTATACTTTGTTTCATCCCGTGTCCTTGATCATGCCTGGGAACACTGCAAGCAAAGAATAGCTGACAGGCAAATATTTTCTGCAGATTGCTGCAGTTTTTACTTAAACGTATAACCTCAGTTCTAAGGACCATTCAAATGATTCACTGTAAAAACCCTACACATACATACATACATACATACATACATACATACACATAATTATTATTCTTTTTTACATTCATAATTCTAATACATTTGTCATTCCATTTATACAATTGTAATATTTCATTCAGGTTGTTTTGTTTACCATTCCTCGCCTATTATGACACCACTTTCTTCTTCTTTCCTTTTCTTTGACACCACTTTCTTCTTCTTTCCTCGGGGGGCTTGGCGCTGGCAGCAGACTGGAGAGATATTGCTCTCCAAGGCTGCTCTTTGAGAAAGACGCCGACGCCGCCCGGGAGCCGCTCGGAAGACGCCGCGACCCAGCTGGTGACCCAGCTGGCCTTGGAAGGCATCGGAGAGCGTTCCGAGCGTTCGGAGTGTTGAAGAGCGTTCGGAGAGCGTTTGGGAGGCCAGGGTACGAACGACTTCTTGGGGGTCCGACGCTGGCCGCGGACTGAGAGCCAGCTGGCCGGAGAGAGCTTCGGCCGGCCGGAGAGAGCTTCGAGTGTGCTTTGCAGCTGTTGGGCGGGCGGAAATGGCGGCGCTTCGCTGAAGGCTCCGCTTTGGCGTTTTTTGGACCTAGGCGTCTCAGACATTGACAAACAACTCCGGACCAGCGTTTTGCGAACTTTTACGGTCCTAGCCTTGGCCCTATTCCCTCTGCTGATCGAGAGGACCCTGGTGTTTACTGCTCCGGAGGATTACTGTTATTAAAGGAGGTGGGTGACTCGAACGAGGCTGGGGAGGCAAGGCAGCCTGTAGGCAAGGCAACCTGCCGACGAAATGCTGGAAAAATCACGAGCAACACCTCCAACACCTCCAACATCTCTAAAATATAATACAAATAACTTACCCGGAAAGCCTAAGACCCAGGGAGCCAAAAATAGATCAGCTGGCGCTAGGGACTACCTCTGGAGTAGAACTGTGGATTGGAAATGGCGGTGGCGCTCTGTGGGGGCTCCGCCGCTTGTTCCATTTTCTAGCTATGCTGGCTTGCGACGGGAGCGACCCACGACTGTGCACCCATCCCCAGGACTATCTTTGGGCCGTCAGGACGCTGCAGCCTCGGATTACGGAGGCTTGGGCGACTCTGGCGGATTCCGGGCTGCATCTTTTGTACCAGCTGTTCGGCGGCGAGGGGGAGAATATCAACGTGGTGGCAGTGGCATTGTACTTTGGCGTCCTTATCGCCTCCCCACTCCTGCCCCCTGTCTGCTTACAGGAGGATTGTGGAACTGGGGAGACCACCCCTGGAAGCCTGAACTCGCACCTTAAATCAACGAACTTGCGCATTTTATAATTTCTTTCCTTTTCTTTCATCTTTTTCTTCTTCCTTTGTATGGGCTATGTATGAGATACGTATGAGATGATTGAATGTCCCACTTTTTATGATCATACTGTTGTAAATTTTGTGTTTTTTTAACTTTACGTGGGGACTGTTTGGGGGAGTGTTTGAGTATGTATGATTCGGAGGACCTGCCGGGAGTTGCGGGGGCCATGGGGGTGGTTGAGGGGACCAGAGACACGGGAGAGGGTCGGGGTATTGCGGTCGTAACAGGGAGGGGCAGATACGGCGGGGACTTTAGGGCAGGCCATTACCGGGGAAGGAGGGTTCGCTACATCACAGAGATCCCTCCTTCCGGCCCTAGGAGCCCCACTCCAAGACCAGATGGCGCAAGTAATCAGGACCCTGGTCTCAGGCTGTTGTCGCTAAATGCCAGGTCTGTTGTACATAAAGCACCTCTCGTCCGGGACTTAATTTTAGACGAGAGGGCAGACCTGGCATGTATTACTGAGACCTGGCTGGGCCCAGAGGGAGGAGTCCCCCTTGTAGAACTGTGCCCAGAAGGATTTCAGGTGCTGCATCAGCCGAGAGCCCAGGGAAGGGGTGGGGGTGTGGCCGTTGTTATCCGGGAGTCGTTAGTTCCTCGTAGGGTCCCTGCTCCGGAGATTGTCGGGTGTGAGTCTTTGCTGTTAAAGTTGGACCTCAAGGGTCAAGTGGGTTTGCTGCTAACGTACCTGCCTCCCAACAGCGTTGCAGCAGCCCTCCCCTCGCTCCTCGAGTCAGTAGCCGAGCTGGCGATTGAGTTCCCTAGGTTGATGGTCCTGGGGGACTTTAATTTGCCGTCGCTCGGTGAAAACTCTGATGGGGCGCAGGAGTTCATGGCTTCCATGACAGCCATGGGCTTGACTCAAGTAATCCGAGGCCCAACCCATTCAGCGGGACACATGCTTGACCTCGTATTTCTCTCGGAGCAGTGGATGTGTGATCTTGGTCTGAGGGGGAGTGACATCATACCCCTGTCGTGGTCAGACCATTGCCTACTGAGGCTCGACTTCCGGAGGCCAAACCCCCACTGTAGGGAGGAGGAACCGACCAGGTGGTTCCGCCCCAGGCGTCTTATGGAGCCAGTAAGGTTCCAGACAGAGCTTGGGGTTATTCCTGATACTTTCGCCCACAGTCCGGTAGAGACTCTGGCTGCTGCGTGGCATTCGGCAGCGTCAGAGGCCCTCGACCGGATTGCGCCACTGCGGCCCCTCCGAGGCGGCGGATCCCGGAGACCTCCTTGGTTCACCGAGGAGCTCCGGGAGATGAAGCGCCGGAGGAGATGCCTAGAGCACCGTTGGAGGTCCGATAAGTCCACAGCGAACCGAGCAATGGTAACCACCTGCACCAGGGAATATACTAGGGCACTTAGGGCAGCCAAAAGATCACACATAGCCTCCCTGGTCGCATCCGCTGAGTCCCGCCCAGCCGCCCTGTTTAGGATAACCCGCTCCCTATTGAACAAAAGGGAGGCGGGGGAACCCTTGCAGGGCAGAGCTGAAGAATATGCCCAATTCTTAGCGGACAAAATTGCTCGGTTTCGGACGGACTTGGACTCCACACCCGCAGTTCCAGCCGAGACTCAGGGGGATCAAGTTCAACAGCTCTGGGTTGAGTTTCAGGAGGTTACCCCCGGGGATGTGGACAAGGCCATGAGAGTTGTGAGTTCCTCCACCTGTGCTCTGGATCCGTGTCCCTCATGGCTGGTTTCTAACTGCAGTGAGGTGACACGAGGCTGGATCCAGGCGGTTGTAACCGCCTCTCTTCGGGAGGGGAACTTCCCCGCCGCACTAAAAGCGGCGGTGGTGAGACCCCTTCTGAAGAAGCCATCCCTAGATCCAGCTGTCCTTAACAACTACCGCCCGGTCTCCAACCTCCCCTTTCTGGGGAAGGTTGTTGAGAAGGTGGTGGCCTTCCAGCTCCAACGGTCCTTGGAGGAAGCAGACTACCTAGACCCCTTCCAGTCAGGCTTCAGACCCGGTTACAGCACTGAAACCGCCTTGGTCGCATTGATGGATGATCTTTGGAGAGCCAGAGATGAAGGACATCCCTCCATCCTGGTCCTCCTTGACCTCTCAGCGGCTTTCGATACCATCGACCATGGTATCCTTCTGCGAAGACTGCGGGAGGTGGGAGTGGGAGGCACCGTGTTACGGTGGTTCTCCTCCTACCTCTCGGACAGGTCGCAGTCGGTGTTAGTGGGAGGGCAGAGATCGTCCCCAAGGCCCCTGAAATATGGGGTGCCGCAGGGTTCGGTCTTATCCCCCCTACTATTCAACATTTACATGAAACCGCTGGGAGAGATCATCCGTAGGCACGGGATTAGATACCATCAATACGCGGACGATACTCAATTGTATCTGTCCGCCCCGTGCCAAATCAATGAAGCGGTTGACGTGATGGACCGGGGGCTTGAAGCCGTCATGGACTGGATGAGGATTAACAAGCTTGTGCTCAACCCAGAAAAGACCGAGTGGCTGTTGTGTTTTCCTCCCAAAAATTTGGCCACTAATCCAACACTCAGGCTGGGGGGTCAAATTTTACACCCCTCAGAGAGGGTTCGCAACTTGGGAGTCCTCCTGGATCCACAGCTGTCATTCGACCATCATATAGCGGCTGTGACCAGGGGGGCATTCGCCCAGGTACGCCTGGTGCGCCAGTTGCGACCCTACCTGAACCGGGAGGCCCTCACAACAGTCACTCGGGCCCTCGTGATTTCTAGGCTGGAATACTGCAACGTGCTCTACATGGGGCTGCCCTTGAGGTGCATCCGGCGACTTCAGCTAGTGCAGAACGCAGCCGCGCGAGTGATCGCGGGTGCACCCCGATTCACCCGCATTACACCTATCCTCCGCGAGCTGCGCTGGCTACCTGTCGATCTCCGGATGCGCTTCAAGGTGCTACTGATCACCCATAAAGCCCTACATGGCAGTGGATCTGGATACTTGAGAGACCGCCTTCTGCCAATTACCTCCCTACGACCTATAAGATCTCATAGGTTAGGCCTCCTCCGTACTCCATCGGCCAGCCAGTGTCGGCTGGCAACTACAAGGAGGAGGGCCTTCTCAGCAGCGGCCCCGACCCTTTGGAACGAGCTCCCCGTAGAGATTCGTACCCTCTCCACCGTCCAGGCCTTCCGCATAGCCTTGAAGAACTGGCTCGCCCGTCAGGCCTGGGGATAAGGACCATTACCCCGCCCGAATGTTGTATGCATGTTGCTTATTATTTTATTATGTGTTGTCGTCTTAGTGTTGTATTCCCCCCTCCCTGGTTTTCTGTGAGCCGCCCTGAGTCCCCTCAGGGAAAAGGGCGGCCTACAAATAAAATCAATTCTAATTCTAATTCTAATTCTAATTCTTCCTCCCTCCCTTCTCTACTTCCTTCCTTCCTCTTTTCCTTTCCTTCTTTCCTTACCTCTTCCCTTTTTCTCTCTTCCTCTTCCCCTTTCTACCCTCTCTCATTCTCTCCTTCTCCCTTCCATCTTCCTCTCCTCCTCACTATCTTCCTTCCCTCCTCTTCTTCTCATCTCCTCTCCTCTCTTCCTTCCTTTCCCTCTCTCCCTTCTCTACAAATAACAAATAACACATAGAACCTTCTTCAATCACGTATAGCATGTTGTTTGGTTGTAAAGTTTTGTGCATCACTTCCATAGTCCTCACTTTCAAATGTATGTAAGATCACAAATTATCAACTCATTTCAAACAAATTCTCATATCATCAATCCAGTATATTATATTAAAAATTATTATAATTATTAAACATTCATTTGACTATAAATTGCTTTTACATCCTTTTGTATGAAATACCCTAAATTTGAGGTAAAACTATACAATAGCATTCCATTCAATAACATTTCATCTTTCTAATATATTCTAAATAAAAATTGATTATATTTAATAACAAAAACTTTTAAGTCTCCTTTCATAGTCCGCATTTGCAGCTTTATGGGGATGCTGACTTCATTTTCTAGCTGCCCACACTGCCAAAAGCACCAAAACCTGGTTCAATGACTGTGGGATTACTGTGCTTGATTGGCCAGCAAACTTGCCTGACCTGAACCCCATAGAGAATCTATAGGGCATTGCCAAGAGAAAGATAAGAGACATGAGACCGAACAATGCAGAAGAGCTGAATGCCACTATTTTTTTTTTATTAAATATTTTTTTAGTTTTAGTTTAAAACTGGTACAACATCTTTCTTAATATATCAATCAATTACAGATAATACAGAAAAAGACAAAAACAACAATCAGAAAAACAAAACAAAACACAGGTGTCTATTATGAAAAAATAAGAAGTATATCAACTGGTTACAACATGTTTTGGTGCTTCTCTTCCATTGACTCCCATTAATTCAAGTATCTTAACTCGAATATTTGCCATATCAACATCATTATACCTCCGGTTTTAATTATTATAATTATTTAAACATCCTTCATCCTTAGTTATGCTAAGGAATTAGTCCATAACACATGCTGGCAGTTCATTTACTTATTTGTAAAAACCTCTATTATCATCAAATCCTCATATTCTATTTTAACTAAACATCCATAATATTCAATTATATCATATATCCTAACATTTTCCCAATATTGATTAACATTTAATTATATGAATTTTATTTAGTTTTTTAATAGTGCTAATTATTATAGTTAATACTCTTTATGTATAACCTAAGGGTATTTTCTCATATCCAATTGTTAGTTATCATATCAACTCCACATTATATACATTACTATTAATATCAATTATTATTCAGCAATATTTGTTACACAAAAAAGCAATTATTTTAGCTAAACATCCATCATATTCAATTATATCATATATCATAACATTTTCCCAGTATTAATTAACATTTGATTGTACGGACTCTATTTAGTTTTTAATAGTGCTAATTATTATAGTTAATACTCTTTATGTGTAATCTAAAAGTATTTTCTCATATCCAATTGTTAATTATCATATCAACTCCACATTATATACATTGCTATCAATATCAATTATTATTCAACAATATTTGTTACACAGAAAAGCAATTAGGTTTAACTAGTTTTCAATTGTGTTCAACAATCTATCAGCCAGTTCCAAATTATATATATTGCTATCCATATCAGTCATTACTCAGCTATATCTATTACAAATTAAAGTAATCCGATCTAGCTAATTTAAATTTATATTGTCCCATCTGTCAGCCTGTGTCCCTCCAGCCACAAGGTTTCCTCCGTCCAGTAGCCATTCGTTGAATAAATTTACCAAATGTTTCCATAAGCAAGTCCAAACAAGAATATTTCGGCACCTTTGGATTCTGAATGTCAGTGATGAAATAATAAAGTTGTTCTTGGCTTATAAAACTTCCCAATTTAACTTTAATTCTCAAAGGTGGATTCTCCATTCCTTCTGCACACTGTCTCTTTAAATGAATCGTCTTTATGGCTTCCTCCCTCTTCTCTTCCTCTGAGATAGACCAGACACCATTTCTCACATTTTCCGTTTGTGTTTCAGGAACATTTAAGCATTCAACATTCTCAGTTTTGGCTTCATATTTTAGAGTCAATTGATCCAGTTTTCTTTCCAATCTTTGGTAAGAATGAAAAAGTTCTCTACACGCAGAGAAAAGGGTCTGAAATGAAGTCTTAGAGGTATCTTGGGACGCCATGATGTGTCGTAGTTAAAATAAAGGCTCTCTTTTTTTTTCCCCAGAGGCTTCGAAGCACTTTTTACTTTTTTTTTTAGTCTCTTACCAGCTGTCAATCTTATCTAGTTATAAACAGAGCTGGATAGTAAAGTAATAAAGATGTCGAATCGTGACGGGCTAATTAGTAGGAGATAAGTTTTACGATCCACTTAGGGAGATTCAGAGGGGGGAGGATATCGCAGAGTTTCTTGAAGCATTTAAGAGGTAAAGTAACCACCAGTCATAAATCCATTAGAAAAGCTAATTCGCCGCTGATCCTCTTGTGGTTTGGTTTTCAATTAGCTTAATTTTTAACACGAACAATCTCTCTTGGATAATAAAATCAGCTTACCAGATGATATCACTTCTTCCATTCTTAGGGGCAACCTGCAGTTTCAGTTAGCACGAAGCTAATCCAAAAAGGAATTGGCACGGGGAGTTAATACCCTCCCCCAGAGATTTGCGATTATCTCTGGGGTCCTGGGTCCCTCCCCACCTTCACTGTCGTCTTCGGGACAGCTGGGGTTCAAAGAACCCGTCCAAAAATCCTTTGGTATAGAGGAATTTCAGGAGTAGCCTAAAACTCCATCTTCTCACTGCTAAGCCCCGCCTTCTTCCGAGCTGAATGCCACTATTGAAGCATCCTGATCTTCTATAACACCTCAGCAGTACCACAGGCTGATAGCTTCCATGCCATGTCACATTGAGGCAGTAACTGCTGCAAATGGAGCCTAAACCAAGTACTGAGTACATATGCATGCTTATACTTTTCAGAGGTCTGATATTGTTCTGTTCTGACACACACACCCCTGGCCTGTGAATAAACCAGAACACAGGCTTGGCTGTTTGCCACTATTTAATTACTGAGATAACAAATCCTTTGGCTGAGGGCCCAGACAACTCACATTAAATAGATTAGCTTGAGAGCAACCCAGATAGTTCAAATGAAGCAACGCAGATAATCCAAGCGAACAGACATGGCTAGAATACAGATAGATTTTCTTCACTACTAATTTGAACGGTTGTTTCCTGCAAATGTCCCCTCCCAACCCCTCACTTATAAACTCTTTTGGGAGGGGCCAATCCACAACCACCTGTGCTTAATTATCTTCTATGAGACTGCCTACGGAGTTGCTTCTTCCATTTCTCAGCCCTTCTCAATCTGACATCAGGGATAAACTGCATTTGATCCTCCCCACTGCTCCATGCCTTAGGCGCCTCCTGGTGTCCAACCAGCCTCTCTGGTCCCTGCTCTGAGTCTGAACCCTGCACAGGATCCTCCATATTTTCCACGGCAGACTCATATGGTTCCTCACTATCCGAGACTATCAGCAGCTCAACCGGATCCTGCTGAGCCACAATACTATCCCTGAGTGGAGGGCCCTTCTCCCGGGTCTGACGCTCAGGGTGCGACCTCAAGGGATATTGTGCATGGTAGGCTCGCACTAAAGTGGGGGTGTGCACATCCATCACAATGGCCCAAGTCCCCCCATCCAGCCCATCATCCGTCCAGTCCACCAAGTACTGGAATGGTCTCTTTAGCCATCTTGAGTCTCGGATCCAGGCCACTTCATGCATAAGCTGTTTCTCTGCCTCATGCAGTGATGGCTGGGGAGAAGAAGGTGGGCGGAAAGGACAAGCCGACCGCTCAGGGACCAGGAGCGAGTGATGGGACACCGGGTGCACTCATATTGAGCATGGCATGGTCAGGCCACTGGGTTGATGACGGCCTCCACCGGGAATGGCCAAAGGTACCGGTGGTAAAACTTCGTAGCCATCCAGTGGGACGGAAGGTGCGCAATCTCAAGTTTCAAGTTTATTAGAATTTGTATGCCGCCCACTCCCTTAGAGACTCTGGGCGGCTCACACAGACAAGAAACACTTAATTTTAAAAAATAGAGATAAAAATAAAATAAAAATACAGTATTAAAATTCATGTCACCCATTCCATCTAAGCGGGGCTGGATATCAATCAACAGCCCCAGGTGTCAGCACCTCTCAATTTAATAATTAGGAAAGAAAGACCATGAGACTCCATACGTGGAAAATCAAATGTACTTTTACTAATTAAAAATGGTTAAAGAGCGGTTGCATAGCGAAGTCTGATTAATTAGGCGCGAAAGCAGTTGATATATAGAATAGCCCATTCCACACCCCCTGGCATCATAGGCTTAGTCCAATCATAAGGCCTTCAAGTGTCAGGTGTGAGATAACTTCAAAAGGCATCACGAAGATGGAATGTCGGTGCCGTTAGTCCAGACGGGAAACACCCACGCATGCGTAGTCTGATCATCTAGAGAACTCCAGAACATTCCTCCAGCACATCGAGTAACCCCACCCAAATACCATGCCCTCCCTCCCCGTTTCATGGCAGCTGAAGCAACAGCAAAGCAGAAGCTGACATCCGGCCGTCCCCCGGAAAAAGGCGTTCAGGCCTAAAAAAAAAACCACAAACAAACAAACGAACAACAAAACACAAAAAGAAACAGGGAGGGGAAAAGAGAAAAATTAAGGCTTGTCAGGATACGCATCATAAAACTTCCAAAGCAGCCGGGGGGGCCCGAACATGGGACTTGTCAACCCATTCCGCATGAGAGGGAGGAAAATGCTTCCAAGCCACCAAGTATTGGATGCGATTACGCCGCTTGCGGGAGTCAAGTATTTCACGAACTTCAAAGTGCCGTTCACCATCGATCAGCAAAGGAGCAGGCGGAGGGTCATCGGGCGGACGTAAATGTGAAACACGAACAGGTTTAATGAGGTTAATGTGGAACACTGGGTGAACCCGGTGAAGGTGCTTGGGCAACTGCAAGCGAACAGAGACAGGATTGATGACCTTCACGATGGGGAACGGACCCACATATTTCGGCCCCAACTTTTTGGACTTTTGCGTGGTGTGAAGGAACTTCGTGGACAAATAAACCAAGTCACCCTCCCGGTATTCATATGGCTGTGTACGCCTTTTATCCGCCTGTTTTTTATGGGCACGATGTGCAGCATCCAAAGTCGCCAGGGTCAAAGGCCAAATACGGCTGAGACGTTCGCTCCAGTCAGCGACGGACTGAACTTGTGGCTGGTCACGAGGCAATTCAGGAATAGGAACAAAATCTTGACCATACACCACCCGGAAAGGCGTGAAACCAGTGCTGGAATGGACAGAATTGTTGTAGGCCACCTCAGCATGCGGCAACAAGTCCACCCAATCATCTTGTTGATAATTGATGAAACAACGTAAATATTGTTCAAGAACAGAATTAGTCCTCTCACAAGCGCCATTAGTCTGAGGATGGTAGGCAGAGCTAAGGCCCTGGTCGGAGCCAATAAGTTTGAGAAATTCCTTCCAGAACACTGAGGTGAACTGGACACCCCTATCGGAGATGATGCGATCAGGCACCCCCATGCAAACGGTAAATGTGGGAAATGAAGAGTTTAGCCAGCGCCTTAGCGGAAGGAATTTTGTGGCAGGGCACGAAATGAACTTGTTTCGAAAACAAATCCAAAACAACCCAAATGACGGTGTGCCCCTGGCTCTCGGGGAGCTCAACAATAAAGTCCATAGAGATTTCCTTCCAAGGGGCAACAGGCCGGGTGACAGACTGGAGCAACCCCTGTGGTTTACCTGGAGGCCGTTTCGCGGCCACACAAACGGGACAACTGGCAACATAAAGTTCAATGTCCTTTTTCAAAGATGGCCACCAAAATTGTCTCTTCACTAAATGCAAAGTCTTTACAAAACCAAAATGACCTGCCAATTTGGAGTCATGAGCACGTTGGAGGACAACGGGACGAAGGGAGGCGGGGACATACAATTTGGCGCTGATCCATGGCAATTCCTCCCTCATTGTGCACTCATCTTGATGCTTCTGGAACCAGTCATCCTGGGGAAGGGCGAGTTTGAGGTCAGAAAGAAAATCTTGAGGCACGTCCACTTTGGCGCATGCCTGCTGGCGAGTAACCACCAGAGCTGCCAGGCTGGAAGTGGGAACCACCGGTTGAACAATGCTGTTTAGAGCAGTTGTATTGAGGGAGTCTGGACAAGGCATCCGCCATGAAATTCTTCCCACCAGGGATGTACTTGAGTGTGAAATTGAACCGGTTGAAATGTTGGGCCCACCGCATTTGTTTGGGGGAGAGACGGCGCGGAGTTCTCAAAGCCTCCAGATTCTTGTGGTCAGTCCACACCTCGAAAGGGTGCTTAGCGCCTTCCAGAAAATGGCGCCACGTGGTCAGGGCCCACCGCACCACAAACGCCTCCTTCTCCCAAACTGCCCAACGTCTCTCAGTGTCTGTGAGCTTGCGGGAGGTGTACGCGCAAGGTTGCAGGTTACCTTGGTCGTTGGATTGCAGCAAGACGGCCCCAACGGCGACGTCGCTGGCATCAGCTTGGACGACGAAAGGCTTGTCCATGTCGGGATGCTTCAGCACCGGCTCCGCAGCAAAAAGGCGTTTCAGTTTCTCGAAAGCCGCTTGGCAGTCCATGGTCCAGTCAAGAGGCTTGCTAGGCTTAGGTTTAGGGCCACCTCTGGATTTCAGCAAATTAGTTATAGGAAGCGCAATTTTGGCAAAAGAAGGAATGAATTGACGGTAGAAATTAGCAAAACCCAAAATTTTTTGCAATTGTCTACGAGTTCTAGGCGCGTCCCACTCAGTGACCGCCCTCACCTTTTCAGGGTCCATTTCAATGCCGGCTGGAGAGATGCGATATCCAAGGTAGTCAATCTTAGTTTGGTGAAACTCACACTTGGATAATTTGGCATAAAGATCAGCAGCTCTGAGTTTTTTCAAAACAGTACGCGCGAGCGTGACATGTTCGTCATAGGAGCGAGTATAGATAAGGATATCGTCCAAATATATGATAACTCCTTTGTAGAGGTGGTCATGCAAGATCTCATTGATTAATTGCATGAAAACTGCAGGGGCCCCCTGCAGGCCAAAAGGCATGACCCGGAACTGGAAACAACCAAGAGGGCAGTTGAAAGCAGTCTTCCATTCATCTCCCTCCTTTATGCGGACCCTATAATAAGCTTCCCTGAGGTCCAATTTAGTGAAAATGCGGCCCTTCCCCAACTGGGCCAACATGTCCTTCATCAATGGAAGTGGGTATACATTTTGGGCGGATATCCCGTTCAAATTTTTAAAATTAACACATAATCTGAGAGAGCCATCTTTCTTTTCATGGAACAGTACAGGGGCAGCAACTTTGGGGCGAGCAGGTTCAATGAATCCCCGTTCCAAATTTTTATCTATGAAACTCCACATTTCTTCCATCTCTCTGGGTGACATGGAATATATCTGGGGTTTTGGTAGCTTAACCCCGGGTAGAATGTCAATGGAGCAATCAGTAGGCCTGTGGGGTGGAAGCTTGTTGGAAGACTTTTCACTGAAAACTCCCCTCAGGTCCCAATACACTTTAGGAATCTTTTCCTCTCCTTCAATCCTCTCCTGCCCTCTGGCGGCCACCTCAGGACCGCAATTAACAGGTTTCTCAGGAACGCCCTCCCCTTCCGGAGGCTCTTTCATGCGAATACGTAACCAGCCTTCCCTCCAATTTATGCGAGGGTTCCATTTCCGAAGCCAAGGGAGGCCCAAAATGAGTGGCCTGTCCATCCCAGGAGCCACAATGAAAGAGATCAGTTCTGTGTGGGAACCCATTTTCATTTCCAAGGGCTCAGTAAAGAAATGAGCGCCCCCCCCCCCCGCGATGGACCCATCTATTTGGCAAAAGACAATGGGGGTTTTTAAAGTACATAATTTGAGGCCCAACTTTTCCACCATAGCAGGATTGATCATTGACCAGGAACACCCCAAGTCAAGTAAGGCGTGAAGGGACTCCGGCCCCCCATTGGGCGGAACTTTTAATTCTATGGGGATTAGCATGGGGCCTTTGTTTGAACTCACCCAGCGAGGCGAGGTGTCGTCATCCGAGTCATCAGAAGAGCTGGGGGGAACGTCTGCTTCTCCCTCCAAGGCCTGGCTGAAGCGAGGGGGTCTGGAATCCACAGCGAAGGCAGCTTCCTTCTTCCTCTTGTCTGAGGACTTGCCAGATTTCTCCTCCCGCTTGGACGGGGGTTGGGTGGTTGAGGGTAATTTAGCTTGGCAGTTGGGCGCGCGATGGCCTAATTTCCCACAACGAAAACACGTTACTGGCCTGGATTTCCCCGAGGGGCCACCTCTCCCCTCGCCCTTCACTCCGAACGGGGCTTTCCGGCTTGTGGGGGGGATTTTGCAGCTTTCTCCTTTCTTTTCTGTCTCTCCTCCCTTGCACAACGGAGCCTCATTAAATCTAGCTCGATGTCAGCAGCGTGTTCAAACCAAATGGTTAAGCACTTGGGGAGATTTCGATTGACACATTGCTGATAGATATCTTCATCCAAGCCCAAAGCAAATTTGTCCAAAAGGGCTTCTTCACTCCACCCCCTCATGTACTGGCAAAGGCGTTGAAACTCTTGAATATACTGGGACACCGGTCTGTCGTCTTGCTCGAGGGTTATAAATTTTAATTTGCTTTGTTTCTCAGTAAGGGGGTCATCAAAGCGTCGTTTGAAAGCCTCCATAAACCTATTGAAATTCCTCAGGAGGGGGGGAATTCGATTGATGTAAACCAGTACTCCAGTCAGACGCTTCTCCATCTAATGCTAGTAAAATCATCCTTACTTTCATGGTATCTGATTCAAAATCTGGGCCGTAGATCTCCATGTAGTTATAAACTTGCATGATAAAAGACCCCAGTTTCGCAGGGTTCCCATCATATCTCACAGGCAAGGGGGGAATTTTAGCCATTCTGCGTCTTCTGGGAGGTGGCCCCCCTAGTCTGGCAAAAGGCCCAGCAGGAGGGGGTGAATCAGCTCAAGGGGTGTGTGTGAATCAACCCGTGGGTTTTCTTGCTCCCAACCCCTCTTGACCTCTTCGTCCTCCCCACATATTTGCCCAAAGTACCTTTGTTCCAAGTAATCAGGTTGATCTCCCCCCTGGGGTCTTCTTTCGGCTCCCGCCTCCAGCGGTCTTTCCTGGTGTCTTCTTCGGGTAACCCCCGCATCCCAGCTTGCCCCCTCCTCTCTTTGTCCTATCGAGGTGGACCACCGGGGGGGAGGTGGATCAGCCGGGCTTGATATCTGCAGCTGAGTCAATTCTTCATGAAGCAAGAGTTCGGCGGGGATTTCTCCCTCCTTTTCTCCGCTGGCTGGCGAAGACATTTGCACCCTCCATGGTAGATGGTGATCTCCTGCAAAGGTGATTTGAGACTTCGCTACTTGTCAGCACCTCTCCATTTAATAATTAGGAAAGAAAGACCATGAGACTCCATACGTGGAAAATCAAATGTACTTTTACTAATTAAAAATGGTTAAAGAGTGGTTGCATAGCGAAGTCTGATTAATTAGGCGCGAAAGCAGTTGATATATAGAATAGCCCATTCCACACCCCCTGGCATCATAGGCTTAGTCCAATCATAAGGCCTTCAAGTGTCAGGTGTGAGATAACTTCAAAAGGCATCACGAAGATGGAATGTCGGTGCCGTTAGTCCAGGCGGGAAACACCCACGCATGCGTAGTCTGACCATCCAGAGAACTCCAGAACATTCCTCCAGCACATCGAGTAACCCCACCCAAATACCATGCCCTCCCTCCCCGTTTCATGGCAGCTGAAGCAACAGCAAAGCAGAAGCTGACACCAGGCCTGCCAGAACAGCCAGGTCTTGACGGCTTTACAGAAGGCCAGGAGAGTGGTAAGGGTCCGGATCTCTGCAGGTAGATCGTTCCACAGGGCCGGCGCAGCAACAGAGAAGGCCCGCCCCCAGGGAGTCACCAGCCAGCATTGTCCGGCTGACGGCACCTGGAGGAAGCCCAACCTGGGCGATCTTGTTGGTCGTTGGGAGGTAAGTGGCAGGAGGCGGTCTCTCAGGTCGCCAGGTCCTAAACCATGAAGGGCTTTAAAAGTAATGACTAGCATCTTGAAGCACGTCTGGAGACCAATAGGAAGCCAGTGCAGCTCACGGAAGATAGGTGTAATGTGGGTATATCTAGATACACCCCATATCGCTCGCGTGGCTGCATTCTGGACCAACTGTAGTCTTCGAACACTCTTCAGGGGCAGCCCCATGTAGAATGCACAGCCAACTCACTCCGGGTGAGTAGGGAAGGGACTGCTTTTAAAGTAGCGCTTTAAAAGTGAATGAGTGGGTGGGGGGGGGACATGTCTCCACATCTCCTAGCTTCGAAATCAGCTGAAATTGGCTAACACTAATTCAAATATAACTGCAATATAATGCCTGAAGGAGAATTCACCCACTGCTTTGATTCTTCCCATATATAAAGTACATCCCCCAAATTGGTTGCTGAACAATTTTGATAGATATTCATGTGTATATCAAGTGTGGCAAAAAAAAACCCAAATCAGTTTGTGAATTCTCCTCCTATCTTAAAAGACCTTTAGCCCTGTAATCCCAAATAATCAGGCCCATTGAATTAGTAGTATATTTATGTTGGTTAAAATTGTTCTTCATTTTAAATATTGTATTATTTCATGGGGTTTTTTTGCACTACAAATGAAGATATATGCAGTGTTCATAGAAATTTGTTCACGTTTTTTTCAAACTATAGTCCGGCCCACAACAGTCCGAGGAACTATTATCCCTTCTTAATTCACTATTGGAGTGTGTGTGTGTGTGTGTGTGTGTGTGTGTGTGTGTGTGTTGATTCTCTCCTTCCACCTGCTTCTAATGTCTCTCAATGCCCATCTTGGGGGCTTTAGTTGCAGTCTTAATTGGTGCAGTTCTTAGTCTGGTTTATTGTGTGGTCATCTAAAACATGATCAGGAGTTATTTTGAAGGAAATCCTGTTTGTTTTGTATTTGTATTTATTGAGTTTGTATACCGCCCTACTCCCGAGAGACTCAGGGCGGCTCACAATAAAAAGGGAGGGGATACAAAAAATAAAAATAAAACAACAGTTTAAAATTCTGCAACAGCCATACCTCGAATGGGGCTGGATGATTCAACAGCCCCAGGCCTGCCGGAACAGCCAGGTCTTAACTGCTTTGCGGAAGGCCAGGAGGGTAGTAAGGGTCTGGATCTCCACGGGGAGATCGTTCCAGAGGGCCGGAGCAGCCACAGAGAAGGCCCTCCCGCGAGGAGTTGCCAGCCGACATTGGCTGGCAGATGGAATTTGGAGGAGGCCTAGTCTGTGGGATCTAATAGATCGTTGGGAGGTGACTGGCAGGAGGCAGTCTCTCAAGTACCCAGGTCGTTTTATTCTTTTTTTAATGGCCTATTTTAGGAGCCTGAAGCTGCTGTTTAATGAAGTTAGGCAAAGTGGCAAGAAAGTTTGCACTGTTTTTTCCCTTTGGGGTGGTCTTAAGTAAATAGACTCCTTGGGTTGAGCAAGTACAGTAAGGACAAGGACAAAATCGACTGCTAATTTGGCCATGCCCATCCAGTTACATGACCACCGAGCCATGACCACCCAGTCACATGACCACCAAGACAAGCCCACCCAGCCATCCGGCCCCCAACAGCATGAGAGACTGTGAATCGGCCCCCTGTTCAAAAAGTTTGAAGATCCCTGGTCTACAGAATAGGATAGAAATCAGCAATTATTGGGTTGGATCTAGGCCAGTGATGGTTAATCTTTTCAGCACCGAGTGCTGAAATGAGCATGCATGCATGTGCTGGAGCCCCAGAACCCAGAAGAGAGCAGCTGGCCAGTGTCATGTGTGATGGACCAGCTGACCAACATGTATGCATACGATGGAACCCGGAAGAGTAGCTGGCAATGGTGTGCTTGCCCACAGAGAGGGCTCTATATGCTACCTCTGGCACGTGTACCATAGGTTCACCATCACGGATCTAGGCTGTGTATTTGGGAAGTAACTACACCAAACAGGGCTTCATTATACTGGTTTAGATAGCAAGACTTAGGTTCTATCAGTTTATAATCTGTTCATTCCTTATATTTTTAATAACAGAGGGGAACCGTGAAGTACAATCAGCATTCTTTGATTGATTATATTACTTTCTAATCCTACAGCAATGGTAGAACTTGGGATAGATAGATGAAAGCATTTCTAAATTCATTTGGCTGAAATTACCTTCTTTCTTTTAGGTTACCAGTCTGTCTTGACCAATCAATAGCATGGATTCCATGGACTCATAGGAATGCAACATCTTCTCCAAACCAAAATCTAATAAATAACCAACAGGGAAATAGATGCAAGGCATGATTGCCCAGTACCCAGTCATGCTGTCTTATCAGGTACCAAACATTAATATAGAATGTCTTATTTGATATGAGATATCTCTCTTGCAAATAACAACAACAATAAAACAAATAGGATTATAATACATGATAGGATGTCCAATTTAAATTGAATTTCACAGCTGTAGCATCCCAAAAGGATTGTGGAAATGTAGTAAGAGGATAAGGAACTGTAGCTTAAATGCTTCCTTACAGAGAATTCCACATATATTTCAGAGAAGTACATTGATGTTTTAAACTAGAATTCATCTTATTGGGGGTGGAGGCTTCCATTCAATCTTGACTCCTGGAGACTGCTTAGAAAAATTCCTGTAGTTTTCTTGGCAAGATTTTGAAAGTTGTTAGATATCCCTCTCCCCAACTGACAGACTGACAGAGGTTTCCACCAAGGTCCTCTGTTCCCATTGAATCCCATTGGCCAAGAGGTCTGACAGATCCCTTTAAAAGTGGATGCTGCCTGACCATTCCTCAGCCAGATGTTTACTTGACTTGCAATAAAGAGCTGTTGTTATTGAAGCCTTGTGTGCCTTCTTTACCCAATCTAATACTGGTGATGAAGATGGGATTGGAAGACAACTAGGCAAACAGAGAGCAAACGAAGCCTTGCAAGTACATCCAGCCTGGAGCATCCCATGACGCATCAAGCAAGCCATCACAGAACAACCAGAGAGAACCAGAATGGCTATGCACGCCCCACCAACTCCGTACAATCCAGCTACTGAACACTGGGAATTGTACATGCTACGATTCAAGTGTTTCTTGGAAGCAAACAATCTCAAGGGCATTCCAGAAGCCTGAAAAAAGAACTTGTTCCTCGGTTACTGTGGCCGGGAAGTGTTCAAGATGGCAAAAAATCTCTTGGAACTGACCCCCTTACAAGCAGTGTCCTGGTCTGCACTACAACAAATGCTGAAGACCCACTATGCGCCGAAGCTGTCCAAATACGTTCGCCGGTACCAGTTCAACATTCAGAACCAGAAGGTGGGCGAATCAATCAACGAGTACATGGTAAAAAGCCGCAGCCTACTGTGAGTTCTGTGAACTGGATGAACTGATTCTGGATCTCATAATTTGTGGTGTGCGAGACATCACTCTGCAGAGGAGGCTTCTGGCTAAATCCAACCTCTCTCTGCAGATCGCACTAGATGAAGCTAGAGCATCTGAATCAGCCGCCCAATCGATGGAAACCCTCCAGCGCCACAGCGCACCTCCGGACATGCAGAAAAGTACCCGTGTGCACTGTGAGACCACAGAGCCCGAGAGCTCTGAAAGCAAGGAGGAAGACAGCTACCACACGCACAGTAGCTACACAAAGCCAGAGCAAAAATTCAACTCACAAGTTCCGCCCTGCGCCAGCTGTGGAGGAGACCATGTCTGATCATCCTGCCATTTCCACAAAGCAATTTGCCAGTATGTGAGTGGAAGTGACACATTGCCAAGGTATGCTGCAGTGATTTTCCTATGGCTGCAAGACAGCCCAAGGGGGCCCAAAACTACAAACAGCAACTCAAAAGAAATAAATAAGCTTGTGAGCCAGGGCATCTTAGAGCCAGTCAATCATGCACACTGGGAGATGCCAATTGTGACACCTGTCAAGCCTGATGGGTCTGTACACATCTGTGCAGACTATAAATGTACAATTAATAAAGCGATACAACAAAGCGCTTACCCTGTACCTATTGTACAACGCCTATTGCATTCGCTTGGCCCAGGAAAAATCTTTGCAAAATTGGATATGGTGCAGGCACACCAACAATTGCCAATAGATGGTGCTACCACAGAGGCTCAAACCTTGTGGCACACAGGGATGCATTCAAATGCAACTTGCTGAAATTTGGAGTTAGTATAGCCCCTGGGCTGTTCCAAAGCATCATGGAACGACTTTTGCAGCGGATTCCAGGAGTCGTCACCTATTTCGATGACATCTTGATATTGGCCGCAAATGAAGCGCAACTTTTAAAACACATACAAACAGTTTTGGCTAGAATCAGAGACAAGGGCCTCCACCTCAAAAAAGAAAAATGTCAAATTAATGTGCCAAAAGTCGAACTCCATGGTACATGATCGATGGGTCTGGGATCCACCCGACCTCAAAAAAAAAAAAAAAAAAAAAAAAAAAAACAGTAAGGAAGCTCCCACACTTCAAAATCAGACCGAACTGCAGGAGTTCCTCGGGCTCCTTAATTTTTTCAGCGTCTTTCTCAAACAGAAAGCTACCATTGCTGAGCCACTACATTGCCTCCTAGCCAAGAACGTGAAATGGTCCTGGGGCAAAACCAAGGCCGCCGCATTTGCCGCTGTAAAAAGACTTTTGTCAGCAGACTCATTCCTAGTACAATACAGCCAGACCCTGCTGTTGGTGTTGACCTGTGATGCCTCCCCCTTTGGTGTCGGCGCTATCCTCAGCCACTGCATGCCCAATGGAACTGAAGCCCCCATTGCATTTTACTCCAGGACATTATCCGCTGCACAGCGGAATTACAGCCAACTGCACCATGACGCTTTGGTTGCAGTAGCTGGAGTAAAGAGATTCCACAAATATCTCTATGGCCAAGATTTCAAACTGATCACAGACCACAAGCCACTGTTGGGGTTTCTGGCTTGGGGTCATCCATCCCAGTTTCACTATCTCCCCAAATGACCAGGTGGACAATTTTTCTAGCAGCCTATTCCTACCATCTCATCCACCAACCGGGCACCACATTAGGGCACGCAGATGCTTTAAGTCGCTGCCCACTGCCTGAAGTCCTCGCCAACCCCACCCCTGAGACATTGGTCCTCCTCATTGACTGCTTGGAAACTGGACCCATCTCATCTAGCGACGTAGCACGCCACTCTGCAAAAGACCCCATAATAAAACAAATTTTGAACTGGGTGTGGAGGGGGTGGCCTAAGGGGCTTGTTGGGGCCGAATTCAATACATATTTTTCCAAACGGGATGAACCGTCGGTTATTAATGGGTGTTTGCTGTGGGGGGACAGAGTAGTCATTCCCAAACAATTGCGTATAGCAGTCCTGGAAGCATTACATGAAGAGCATCCTGGGATTGTTAGAATGAAGTCTCTAGCAAGGAGTTATGTTTGGTGGCCTAACATGGACAGGGAGATACAAGAATGGATGGTGAAGTGGACCGAGGAAGAATGAGGCAGGAGGCTCCTGAGGTAAGGCACTAAGAAAAAAATTGCACTTGCATGCCTGCAAGTACCCCTGCCTGTTGTTCGCTATTAGGAAGCACTCAAAGCGCTCTAGGAACCCGGCCCATGACTCGCCGGCAGTTCCAAAAGGAGCGAATGGGGAATAGTGGCCATGGTTCTAGCGGCTAATGTTTCTCGGCAGCGCAGAGAGAAAAAAATATGAATTTTCTGTCTCTGTCTTAGGCTGTTACTCAGGGCCTGTGGATCCCACCTTCATTGCCAGTGAAGTGGACCAAGGAAGAATGAGGCAGGAAGCTCCTGAGGTAAGTTAACAGCACTTTATTTAAACAGACTGAACAGTAGACAGGCTAGCGGTAGATCGGGGCTCCGCCCTGCTTGACAGCTATTTATACGGAGCTGTCAAGCAGGGAGGCCAATAGGCGCATGTCTGACAGCCCGCACTCAGCAATGCCGTGTCTTAGCCAATCAGGCACGTCCTGGCTATTGCTGGCTGTCAGTCATAGCCTTGAGGACTAAAAGGCCTCTTCCCCCCGGTGAGGGCACATGCGTCGACATGGCGCATGCGTACTCATGAAGATAGGTGGGACGGCGGTGGACATGCCCAGAATGCCTCAGTTCGAGAGGCGGCGCTAGAGAGGTAAAACGTCCTTGTAGCAACTCCTCCCTGGAGGGAATGGAGCTCTGGGTGATATCACAAAGGCCTAGTCCAGATGGTGGAATCCCAGGAAGAGGTAGGCCGGGTGGCTGGGGCACAGCCTAAACAGGCGGGGAAATACAAACTGGCCAGCAGGTGGCAAGGGTGTTGGGAAGGTCTGGTAGTGGAAGGCCTAAACTGGAGTAACTGGGAAATGTGGGGACGGCTTGAGACGGTGCAACAGATTGCTAGGATATGGCAACTGGGGAGGAGAGGCCTGACTCGGGGAAGGCCTCATGCGGAAAGGAGGCTATGAACTGCAACGGGCCTGGGACTGGCTGCAAGGCGACAGCAGCTGGCCTCTGCAGGTCAGATGGAGTCGAGGCCTCTGGAGGGTGTCAGCGCCTTAATTGGTCCACATGGTGCCACCACTCGGTGCCATCAGGTAGGTGGATCCTGTAGGAACAGGGAACAGTTATTTCGGTGATGGTGGCAGGCACCCACTGAGGGTCCCCGGTGTAGTTCCTGGCCCAGACCAAGTCACCCACCCGGAAGGAACGGGAAGGGGCCCCCAGGTTGCCAGGCTGTTCCCCTGAATAGAGAGGGTGTAATCTATCCAGGGAAGTCCGCAGGCGCCAGCCTATCAGTAGCTTTGTGGGGCTTTTCCGCATGATGGGGCAAGGAGTGGAATGCTGGGCCAGAAGGTAAGCAGCCACCCTTGCTGGCCAGTCGCCACGGTCGATGTGGCCCAAAGCCTCCTTGGCCAATCGGACCGCCCTCTCCACCCAGCCATTGCTGGCTGGATGGTAAGGGGCCACTGGTGTGTGGCGGATCCCTTTGGTGGCCAGGAATGCCTGGAATGTCGTGGATGAGAATTCGGGCCATTGTCGGACACCACGACATCCGGCAAGCCGTGGGTGGCGAAAAGCCACCACAAAGCCCGCACCGTACTCTTGGCAGTGGTGGAGGACATGAGGACCAACTCCACCCAGCGAGAGTAGGCATCCACGACCACCAGGAATACCTGGCCGTGGAAGGGACCTGCAAAATCGAGGTGTAGCTGGGACTAAGCCCCCCTAGGCAACTCCCACTACCAGGAGGAGGAGGAGGGGAGAGCAGGGTGGGACACCTGGCAGGGCACACACCTCCCCACCCAGCCCTCAATCTCTTCATCCAGACTGGGCCACCAGATGTAACTCCAGGCAAGCGCCTTCATGCGCGCAACCCTGGGGTGGTCCGCATGGAGACGGGAGAGGATCTGAGACTGGAGGGAGGGCGGAATGACAACTCTGCCACCCCACAACAGACACCTGCAGTGTAGAGACAGCTCCAACTGATGTGTCTTAAAGGGGCGGAATTCCTGAGAGACATTCCTTTAGTAACTGCGCATGTGCGAGGCGGAATGGCCGTCAGCCTTCTCCACTACGGTCTGGGTGAGCGAAAAATACCAGAAATATTGGAAGCTTAGCTCTGAGACCATGCAGGAAGGGGTCCTAGCGGTGGAGCGCAATTTGGGGCACCCGAGCAGGCGGTTGTTTGGAGGGTCGTCGCGATTGGGTGGCCCCTGGTCCATGCGACTGCCCGTAGCAATTCTTACAGCGCTCAGCGGTGAAAATGACGAGCATGGCGGTGGTGCGCTGACAGCGCCGTTCCCGGCGGCTTTTTACAACTTTACAACTTTCCCGGTGGCTTTTTACAACTTTAGCCCTGTTTCTTTCTCTGGTCGGGAGGAGCCCTGGAGGGTATCTGACTGTTGGAGTGATTTTACTCTCAGAGAGGAGGTGGATGGCTTAGAATGGCGCTGGACGAGGTCGGGCAGTTGGTTTGTCTGCCGCTGCTGTGGCCTCCTTAGGCACCCCCCCTCCCTCTGCTCCGTCAGCTTGCGATACGCGGCGCCCCCGGCACCTTTTGACATCTTTTGCTCTCGCTTTTGTGATCTTCGGACTGCATTGGACTGTTCTAGAGAGGGGGCGGTCGGCCTGGCATGGCGCTGGATGAGATCAGGCAGCTGGCTTTGTTGCCACCGCGGCCCCTTTGGATGCCCCCCACCTCCGTCCCACCTAACTCGGCCTTCCCTATGGTGTGGCCTCTCCTCTGTTTACCCTCATGGCTACGGGGCCTTTCTTGCCATCTGGCTCTCTCTGCTCACGGCTGCTGGACTCTTGGACTTACGACCTGGTCTCATCTGGTGTGACCACTACCGCCCGTTGATGCTCAGGGATGCCACCTCAGCCCCTTCAAAGGAGCGACCTTTGGCCTTGGACACATTTTTGGGACTTGGAGGAAGGGAGAGGGGCGGAGCACCCCTCTTTGGACCGTACCCTCTTTACTGAACTCTTTACTGGACTTTGCAGAGGAGAAGGCTAAGACTATTAAGACCTTCTATATAAGCCTTGTGCGAACTTCGCACGGTTGCGCAATTTTTTAACTGGTATGGTGAGTGCATGGGACTTGCATGTGATTGAGTGAATGATCCCACTTTTTATTATCCCATTATTATTGTATTTTATGTGTTTTTAACTATTATGTGGGGACTGCTTGGGTGAACAAATGAGTGTGTTTGATTCGGAGGGCCTGTCGAGGAACGCGGGAGCCATAGGGGTGGCTGGGGGAATTACGGACACGGGAGTGGGCCGGAGCATTACGGTCTTAACAGGGAGGGGCAGATATGGCGGGGACTTTAGGGCTGGCCATTACCGGGGAAGGAGGGCTCGCTACGTCACAGAGATCCCTCCTTCTGGCCCTACGAGTCCCACTCCAAGGCCAGGTGGTGTGAGTAATCAGGACCCTGGCCTCAGGCTGCTGGCGCTAAATGCCAGGTCTGTAGTTCATAAAGCTCCTCTCGTTCGGGACTTAATTTTAGACAAGAGGGCAGACCTGGCATGTATTACTGAGACCTGGCTGGGCCCGGAGGGAGGAGTCCCCCTCGTAGAGATGTGCCCAGAAGGTTTTCAGGTGCTCCATCAGCCGAGAGCTCAGAAAAGGGGTGGGGGTGTGGCCATTGTTATCCGAGAGTCTCTAGCACCTCGTAGGATCCCTGCTCCAGAGCTTGTCGGGTGTGAGTCCCTGCTGGTGAAGTTGGACCTCAAGGGTCAAGTGGGTCTGCTGCTAACGTACCTGCCTCCTAACTGCATTGCAGCAGCCCTCCCCTCGCTCCTCAAGTCGATAGCCGAGCTGGCAGTTGAGTTCCCCAGACTTATGGTTCTGGGGGATTTCAATCTGCCTTTGCTCGGTGATCACTCTGACAGAGCGCAGGAGTTCATGGCTTCCATGACAACCATGGGCTTGACCCAAGTAATCCGAGGACTGACCCACTCAGCGGGTCACACGCTTGACCTCGTATTCCTCTCGGAGCAGTGGAATTGTGACCTTGGTCTGAGGGGTAGTGAGATCTTGCCCCTGTCATGGTCAGACCACTACCTATTGAGGCTTGACTTTCGGAGACCAAACCCCCACTGTAGGGAGGAGGAGCCGACCAGGTGGTTCCACCCCAGGTGACTTATGGACCCTTTGGGGTTCCAGACGGAACTTGGGGTTATTCCTGATACTCTCGCCCGCAGTCCGGCAGAGACTCTGGTTGCTGCCTGGAACCTGGCAGCGACGAAGTCTCTCAACCGGATTGCGCCTCTACGGCTGCTCCGAGGCAGTGGATCCCGGAGGCCTCCTTGGTTCACTGAGGAACTCCGGGAGAGGAAGCGCCAAAGGAGACGCCTAGAGCACTTATGGAGGTCCAGTAAATCCAAACCGAACCGATCATGTTTAACAACCTGCACCAGAGAGTACATTCGAGCAATTAGGACGGCTAAGAGAACACATATTGCCTCTCTGGTTGCGTCTGCTGAGTCGCGCCCAGCCGCCCTGTTTAGGATAACCCGTTCCCTCCTAAATAGGAGGGATACGGGCGATCTGCTGCAGGGCAGGGCTGAGGATTACATCCAATTCCTCGCAGACAAGGTTGCTCGGTTCCGGGCAGACCTGGACTCCAATTCTGCAGAACCAGCCGAGGCACTAAGGGATGATCTGGTAAGCCATCGCTGGGTTGAGTTTCAAGCTGCTACCCCTGAGGATGTGGACAAGGCGATGAGAGCTGTAGGAGCCTCCACATGTGTGCTGGACCCGTGCCCCTCCTGGCTGGTTGTAAACAGCAGAGAGGTGACACGAGGCTGGATCCAGGCAGTTGTTACCGCCTCTCTATGGGAGGGGGTCTTTTCCCCCGCTCTAAAGGCGGCGGTGATGAGACCCCTCCTGAAGAAACCATCCTTGGATCCAGCTGTTTTAAATAACTATCGTCCGGTCTCCAACCTCCCCTTTGTGGGGAAGGTTGTTGAGAAGGTGGTGGCCTTTCAGCTCCAGCGGTCCTTGGAGGAAGCCAGTTATCTCGATCCTTTCCAGTCAGGCTTCAGACCTGGCTGCAGCACAGAAACCGCTTTGGTCGCGTTGACCGATGATCTCTGGAGAGCCAGGGATGGAGGCCACGCCTCCATCCTGGTGCTCCTTGACCTCTCGGCGGCTTTCGATACCATCAACCATGGTATCCTTCTGCGACGACTGCGGGAGGTGGGGGTGGGAGGCGCTGTTTTACAGTGGTTCTCCTCTTACCTCTCGGACAGGTCACAGTCGGTGTTAGTTGGGGGGCAGAGATCGACCCCTAGGCCCCTAACGTATGGGGTGCCGCAGGGTTCGGTCCTGTCCCCCCTTCTTTTCAACATCTACATGAAACCGCTGGGTGAGATCATTCGACGGCACGGAATAAAATACCATCAGTATGCGGACGATACTCAGTTGTATCTGTCCGCCCTGTGCCAACTCAACAAAGCGATGGATGTGATGAGCCAGGGTCTTGAGGCTGTTAAAGACTGGATGGGGGTCAACAAACTTGTGCTCAATCCAGAAAAGACCGAGTGGCTGCTGTGTTTCCCTCCCGCGAATTGGCCAAGTGTTCCATCTCTCAGGCTGGGGGGTCAAACTGTATGCCCCTCAGACAGGGTTCGCAACTTGGGAGTCCTCCTGGACCCACAGCTGACCTTCGAACATCATTTGTCAGCTGTGACCAGGGGGGCATTTGCCCAGGTTCGCCTGGTGCACCAGTTGCGTCCCTACCTGAACCGGGAGGCCCTCACAACAGTCACTCGTGCCCTTGTGACCTCTAGGCTGGAATACTGCAATGTGCTCTACATGGGGCTGCCCTTGAAGAGCATTCGGCGACTTCAGTTAGTCCAGAATGCGGCCGCGCGAGCGATCGTGGGTGCACCTTGCTTCACCCACGTAACACCTATCCTCCGCGAGCTGCACTGGCTGCCTGTTGATCTCCGGGTGCGCTTCAAGGTGCTACTTATCACCTACAAAGCCCTTCATGGTAGTGGACCTGGGTACTTGAGAGACCGCCTACTGCCAATTACCTCCACTAGACCGATACGATCGCATCGATTAGGCCTCCTCTGAATTCCATCATCCAGCCAGTGCAGACTGGCAACTACCCGGAGGAGAGCCTTCTCGGTGGCTGCTCCGACCCTCTGGAACGAACTCCCCGTGGAGATTCGGACCCTCACCACTCTCCAGTCCTTCCACGCCGCTTTAAAGATCTGGCTGTCCCGGCTGGCCTGTGGTTAAGATTCTAACCCTACCCGAATTGTGTGACTGTTGTGTTTTCTTTTTAATATGTTGTATTGTCTTCATGTTGGAAAATTGTTTGTCCTCCCCCCCCTTTTTGAACTGTGAGCTGCCCTGAGTCCCCCCAGGGAAAAGGGTGGCATACAAATAAAGGGAAATACAAAATACAAATAGACTCCCCCTGTAGGCCAGCCCCTCAGGACCCATGCCATGACTTGTGAAAGGACAGGGTTGGCTTCAGAGTGGGCGGTCACAGTGGCTGACAGAGGGAGATCCAAATCTGCAATGGACAGGACCAAGAGACATGGGACTGGGTGTGGGTCAGTGTAGGGGAGAGGGCAGCGGCGTGCCCCAGCTGCTTGCCAGGATGGTATCTCAGCATATAGGAGTATGTTGTAAGAAACTCCGTCCAGCAGGTCATCCTGGGAGACAGGATAAGTGGGGTCAGCCTATCACCGGCCAGAAGCCCAAGGAGAGGCTTGTAGTCAGTGTAGAAGTAAAATGCCGACCATACAGATAGTCGTGGAATTTTTTAATCCTGGACACTGCAGCCAGAGCCTCCTTGTCAATCTGGCTGTAGTTCCTCTCAGCCGAGGAGAGTGTCCAGGAATAAAAAGCCACGGGGGCCTCTGAGCCATTAGAAAGGACGTGGCTCAGAACGGCCCCCAGACCAACGGGGGAGGCGTCACATACTAACATCAGTGGCATCTTGTCACTGTATTGTACTAAGACTGCCTCTGATGTCAGCATGGCTTTGACAGCCACGAATGCATGTGCTTCGCGGCTGCCCCAGCGCCAGGCCATGGATTGGTCGAGCAACCGATGCAGCGGCTCGGCTAGTGACACCTTGTGAGGCAAGAAAGGCATGTAGAAATTTAAAAGGCCAATGAATGCTTGCAGCTCTGCCTTGGAGGTGGGCGCAGGGGCATTCCGAATGGCAGCTACTTTAGAGGGGGTGGGGTGGATTCCCTGGGCATCAATCATGAAGCCCAGGAATTCCACCTTAGGCACAGCAAAGGAGCATTTGCTGCGCTTTAATTTGACGCCCACGCCCCTGAAACAGTGAAGGACCTTCTGGAGTACTTCGATGAGCCCTGAGCAGCTGGTAGCAGCGATCAGGACAATGCCAGGGAGTCCATGGAGCAGCCGCTCCATGAGGCTCTGGAAGATCCTTGGGGCAATGGAAACGCTGAATTGGAGGTGGTGACAACGAAAAGCCCCACGGTGGGTGACGATGGTCTGAGTGGCTGCCGCATTGTCATCCACCGGGAGCTGTTGGTATGCCTGCGCCATGTCCAGTTTGGCAAAGGTACAGCCCCACCCCAAGGAATGGAGCAGGTGCTGCACCACAGGGACTGGATAGGGGTTTGCCTGGAGGCCAAGGTTGATGGTGGACTTGTAGTCGGTGCAGATCCTGATGGACCCATCAGCCTTGACAGGGACCACTATTGGGGTATCCCATCGCGAGTGGTCGATGGGTTCCAGGACTTCCTGCGCCAGCAGTTTGTCAAGTTCCGCATCAACCTTGGGCCTCAAGGCAAAAGGCACCCTGCGGCCTTCAGCCTAATAGGGGCAACCTGGGGGTCTAGGTTGAGGGAGATTGGGGTCCCCATGTACTTCCCCAGTTTACCATCAAAAACATTGGCATACTCCGCCAGGGGGTGTGTCTGCTGTGAGGTGCACCCCGGAGAGGGAGAGGCCCAATGAGGTGAACCAATCCAGGCCCAAGAGAGCCAGCAGCAGCTTCTGGACCATCAAAATAGGAAGGCAGCAACTCTTTCCCCCCCCCATATCTACCTGCACCCCTTAGCAACCCAGGGTTGGAATCAGAGTCCCCTGGTAGTCCCATAACCCAGTGTCTGGTGGTGACAGCTGGGACTTCGGAATGCCAGGGCAGAGGCGGGAGAAGGTGGCCCAAGAGAGGAGGGAATGGGAGGACCCAGAGTCCATCTCCATTAGTCAAGGCGACCCCTCGATGAGGATTGACACAGTTATCTTTTTCGAGTTGGCTGTCGCCTGGTTGACCGACTCTGCAGGGGTGGCAGGGAGATCCTTGTCAATGGTGAAGCAGTCGTCATGGCGGCGCTACTGACGGCCCTGCTGGTTCCTCAGCAGGGCGGGTTGGGTGTAGGATGGCTAGGAAGTCTCGGCCTGTGGAGGAAGCGGCAGAGTGGCCCGGCAGACTTGCGCCAGGTGCCCTTTCTTATTGCAGCGGTGGCACATGGATACTTTAAAGGGGCAGGACGCCCCGGCATGGTTGCCTCTGCAACCAAGGCAGGTGGCGGCTGCTGCAGCGATGCTGAATGGTGCTTGTGGCTGTCATCTTGGAACGGCCCTCAGGTGGTCGACCTGGTCCTCCTCGTCAGGGTCAGGCAGTGGGACCAGCTCGTCTATCAGGCAGGCCCATGGCAGCGGCAGATGAGGCAGAGGCAGGAACCTGGCCATCTCAATGGTAGACTGCTTGGACAGCTCTGCTGCCCTAGCCTCATCAATGGCTTAAGGGAGGGTGATGTCTGCCTTTGCTAGCAGCTGCTGCTTGAGGCAGATGTCCCGCACCCCACAAACAAATTGCTCGACAAGGTTGTCATCCAGGTCGGGAAATTCACACTGAATGGCAGCAGTTCTGAGGGACTGAATGAACTGGCTAACCGATTCAGTCTCTTTCTGCACGCACTGGCAGAAAGAGTAGCAACATGCGATTTTAGAAGGGTTAGGAGGGTAATTGTTCTTCAGCCCAGCCATCAGTTAGTCCCAGCTCAGTTCATAGACTGGTCTCAGAACTGCAAAAGAGCGGGCTGTCCCAAACATTTCGGGACCACAGGCACTAAGAAAAAAACTGCACTTGCATGCCTGCAAGTACCCCTGCCTGTTGTTCGCTATTAGGAAACACTCAAAGCGCTCTAGGAACCCGGCCCATGACTCGCCGGCGGTTCCAAAAGGAGCAAACGGGGAATAGCGGCCATGGTTCTAGTGGCTGTTTCTCGGCAGCGCAGAGAGAGAAAAAATACGAATTTTCTGTCTCTGTCTTAGGCTGTTACTCAGGGCCTGTGGATCCCACCTTCATTGCCAGTGAAGTGGACCGAGGAAGAATGAGGCAGGAGGCGCCTGAGGTAAGTTAACAGCACTTTATTTAAACAGACTGAACAGTAGACAGGCTAGCGGTAGAGCGGGGCTCCGCCCTGCTTGACAGCTATTTATACGGAGCTGTCAAGCAGGGAGGCCAATAGGCTCACATCTGGCAGCCCACGTTCAGCCATGCTGTGCCTTAGCCAATCAGGCACGTCCTGGCTGTTGCTGGCTGTCAGTCGTAGCCTGGAGGACTAAAACAGATGGCTACATGCACGCCCTGTCAGGAATCCAGACCGGCTTCCCCGGAAGTGCCCACCAAGGAGTGGGAGCGCCCACAAGCACCATGGTCCAGAATACACATTGACTTCGCTGGACCAGTCCATGGCCAAACGTTCTTCATAATTGTGGACACTCATTCAAAATGGTTAGAAGTAGTCCTGATGAGTTCCACTACAGCAGAATCGTTCATCAAAGTACTATGGAGACTATTCTCTACACACAGCCTCCCCGATGTCCTAGTCTCTGACAATGGGCCCCAAGCAAAGTTAGGTCTTTCACCATAGGAGATTGAGTATATGCACACAATTACACCGGGGGAACGTTGTGGATTCCTGTAACTGTAATTGGAATTACCGGTCCTTGATCATACACAGTAAAACTCGAGGATGGTAGAAATTGGAGAAGGCTGTCAGCGTTCCAAGTATCATGCAGAATTAAATCAGAGTCCAAGACAAAACGATCCTTAAAGTTCCAATTTAATAAGTCAGACATCTTAGCACGTCTGTGAAATCCCAATTCTGGAAGTTACATTGGATTCCCACCCAGTTGAAAGTTCATGATCTTGTCCCCACACCCACAAATCCATCACATGGTCCAATCTTCTTCTTCCAAGGTGGCATCTCCACCCAGCTGGTTCCGGTCAGGTGCAGAGGTGTGGAGACAAAAGATGACCTTGGGCTTCTAAAAAAGAATGACAACAACACATTCCACCATTCTATTCCTTTCTATTCCCCCCTCCCAACTACTACACTAATGAAACAGCATAATGAAATAAGAGGGAGTGTGGCAGGCCAAAGATTCTAAAAGGGATATAACAACAGGCCTGACAAAGGCATATAGACCAACTCCATAGCCGTATGCCCAACTCGGTGCTTAGACAACCAAAAGTAAGTCCTGCACAAACCGAAAGAAACTTCATAAAAAATAACAGTCCCTCCAAGGCCAAGTCAAGCCCGAGAATATTGGAAGACTTATCTGACTTAGATGCAGGTCTGCAGCAAGCTCCAAGCAAGTCAACACCAGAAGCTCCAGCCACGGCCTGTGAAAAGTTCCAGGAGATTCCACCAGGCGGGTCTACAGAAGCAACAGGTCCATCCACCTTGTCCGAAGGAAACACCAAGACTGAATTGCACAGGTCAGGCAGAGCTACGCAAAAGCCCGCCTACCTGCGTGACTAAGTCACCCGTTAGATTGTTCCATCCTAGAGGGGAGAGGTGTTAGATATTCCCCCCACTGACAGACTGACAGAGGTTTTCACCAAGGTCCTCTGTTCCAGTGGGAACAGAGGTTGAATCCCATCAGCCAAGAGGTCTGACAGATCCCTTTAAAAGAGGATGCTGCCTGACCATTCCTCAGCCAGATGTTTACTTGACTTGCAATAAAGAGCTGTTGTTATTTAAGCCTTGTGTGCCTCCTTTACCCAATCTAACAAAAGTAGTTTGCCATTGCCTCTCCTAGGACTAAGAGAGAGTGACTAGCCCAAGGTTATCGAGTTGGCATTTTATTTAAGGTAATAATTGTACACACCTATTTCAATTTATTTTTTCCTTACAAGAAGAATCTTTGGTTAGTCTGAGCATGGTTGTTTTCTTGCAGACATTTCATTACCAAACTAGGTTGTCACTTGCACTGATTATGTTGCCTAATTTGGTAATGAAACATCTGCAAGAAAACACCCAGACATTCGGAAATGTTTGTTTAAAAATGATTTTTTTTAAAAATCAGCCAGCACCTGCTAGTAGATCCAAGCTAGAAAGCGAAGACACTGAATACCACAGGGCAGAGACAGGTATTAACAATCTAGTGCTTAAGGAGATAGAACAAAGGATGTAACTTTGAGCAAAAGTAAGAAAATTTAGCAGGTAATAAAAAGGTAAAGCCTGTCTGAATGGAAAGACCTATATAATTGGACTTGATTAATTTGATGGGAAGACCTAAATAATTGGACTTGATTAATTTGATGTGAAGATTTAGATAATTTGACCTAATTGATTTCTTGTGATTTCTGTTAAAATTCTTAAGAGTGCATCTATACTAGTAGCATGTAGAATTGTGTGCATCTATACTAATAGCATGTAGAATTGAAAGGGATTGAATTGATTGTGATATGTTTGACCAGCCAGCAAAATAAGTAAGCTTCTCAGCTGAGCCTATGGGGAATAGGAGAGTAGTTAGGGCCCACAATCACATTTATCATTGAAGCTACTCTCTGAGTTTTCCCACTGCTTTAAGAATTTTAAAGGGATGGAACCTCCCCTAGGTCTGAAAATGTTGTTCCATGGTGTGTGTGTGTGTGTGTGTGTGTGTGTGTGTGTGTGTGTGTGTGTGTGTGTGTGTGAGTGATCATTTCCAGATCTGGAGGGTAAGTTGAAATTCTTTAATAATAGAAAATGGATCTCATTGGCTTATGAACAGCTCCCTGACATAATTGTAGTGATTGCTTTGCATGAAGAAATAATGAAATGGGATTTTTGAATGTGAAATTGATTTACACAAGCAGTCTGATTGCAGTGCAAATGCAAGTATGTTGATGGTAAAAGATGGTGTGAATATACTTTGATTCCCTTTCGTATAAAGAAAAAGTAAGTTGCAAGGGTGTTTAATGGTATGTGTGTGGACTTCCGGTGAGGGGGGGGCTGTGGGAGCTTGTTGTTCTTAACAGCTCCAGATTTTTGGCTGTCTAAACAGCAATTCATCAGCTGTTTGACAGATTGATTACCTCTTCTTTGGGCTTAGGAGAAGAAGGTGAGCTAATTATGCCTGGGCAGCGCTCCAACCAACCTTCCCAGACCATAAATCTGGAAAAGGAAGGAGGGGCACCCGACAGCATAGTATTCTCTGCGCCAAGAACTTCTTCTTTTATTTGCAGAACAAAGGCATCCACTCATCCTCAGCACAAGCATAAAGTTTGATTTACAGATTCCAGAACAGGCAGAGCCTTTACTCGTGAACTTCTAATCATATGTATTAATCCTTAGCTTCATTTTTAAAAGAATTCCTTCTGATAAGTTACTTGCTAAAGAGATATACAAAATGGCACCGAGCAGCTTCGTAGCAAATATTTCTACGGAGCTTAGAACATCTAAAGAAAAGACTGATTTGTCATCAAACTAACTTGTTGTACAATTGGCTTGCATAGAATTACTAATTGGCCGAAGAAGATTAAACTTGGAATGGCTTCTAGGCAAAAGGTTCCCCCCTCCTCCCCCCTTCTAATATCTCCAAAAGTGCGGGCAGCTCGCCTGCTCCCATTGCAAAATTACAGTCACTACTTCCCACCCCCCTACTGCTGCAGGGGAGCCTCTGACTAAAGAAATTTTCCAGAAAGAATTGGTTGAAGCCTTAAAAAATCATGCAGATGCGATGGAAATTAAAATAAAGGAGGAGATATCTGCTGCTTATAAAGAACTGTCTGATGAACTTGTGACTCGGGACCAGAGGATTAGGGATGATATTTTGGGGGCTTTTAATTGTCTATCAGGATACGTGTCTGGAATTGAAGATAGATTAGAAGATCTTAGTGATTCTAATATCAACCTGGTATCGAAAATGGATGTGGTTCAACAAAAAGGTGGAGATGCTGAAAATGAAATTATTATGTTATAGTATAGACAAATGGAATTTGCATTAAGAATAAGAGGTTTACATGAAAATAACCAGGAAAATTTGAAACAGATTCTCTCAGAAGCTTTCGATAAATTGATGGGAAAGCCAGGTGGGAATTTTGAATGGCAAATTGAAAAGGTTTATCGTGTTAACTCCTGGCTTGCCAGATAGAAGCAACTACCAAGAGATATTGTGGTGTACTTTGCTACAAGAGACATGAGGAACACGATATTGCAAGAGTCTTATAAAACTAAGCTTCAAATTGGGGGTCAGGAGGTAACTGTTTTGAAGGAGATACCACCTAAAATGTGAGATCAAGGAAAGACTACGCTTTTTTAGTTGAAGAGCTTAAAAATCGTCAGTTACAGTTCAGATGGGATGCGCCAGCCGAACTAGCACTCATTTATCAGGGGCAAAGATACCGTCTTAACTCAGTATGGAAGGCCAGAGATTTCTACAATAACATGTTGAAGGCTGGACATCCCGGCCCACCTGGACTCAGAGAAAGAGAACAAGAAGGACAGGATAGACAGCAAACTACACAAGTATCAACAAGGTTGGATCAACTTTCTCTCTCAGAAGTACAAGGAGCCAAGGAACAAAGACAAACCCATGTGATTACCAGACAAATGGAACAAGAATTAAAAAGCAACAATTACAACAAACACCTGCCACTGGCCAAGAAGCTACAGGTATCAGTCTAGAAGCAGTGGGAGGAGCCAGGCCAAAGATTAAATTCCAGGATGTCCAGATGGCTCTTAAAAAGCTTCAGGGAGCTAAAGATGACAACTAAGTTCCTAACCTGGAACATTAATGGATTAAATTCCCCACAGAAAAGGAAGAAAATAAATCACTATCTTAAACAATTTAAGAATGACATAATTTGCTTGCAAGAAACTCATATTAGATCAACTGATCAAAAATACTTGATTAATACAAGACTTGGACAACACTTCATAGCTTCTGCTCCAGAGAAGAAAAATGGTATAGTTATCTACTTAAGGAAGGATATGAGAGCTGAATTAATTGAAGCAGACTCCCAAGGAAGATACATTGCAATAGATCTGGTATTAGAAAGGAAAAGGATATTGCTACTGGGAATATATGCTCCCAATCAACAACAAGATAGATTTTATAAAAAGCTCCATGCTAAATTAGTACATTGGGATTATAGATCCTGCATATTATTGGGTGACTGGAACGGTGGGTGTTATGGATACCAAGAAAGACAAGAAGGCTCTTCGGCAAAATATTCAAATGCGAGCAAAACTACCTAAGTCCTTTTTCAACATGATAGATGATTTTGAACTGAGAGATATTTGGCGAGAAAGAAATGCAGAAGAATACGACTTTACCTTCTTTTCTGATAGACACCAATCCTTTTCTAGGATTGACTTCATACTAACTACCAATGATTTGCTTTCTAGGGTAAAGAAGGGTAAAGAAGACAAAGATATGTTCTGGTTTTATCAGATCATAATCCAGTTTGGATGGAGTTGGGAGTTGGGACGCAAGCAAGAAGATCTTGGAGATTGAATGAAAATTTATTTAGATATGAGAAATATATTAATGAATGTAAAAAATTGTTAACAGAATACTTTGTTTTTAATATGAATAAGGGTACATCTATGGAAATAGTATGGGATTTTGTATTTTGTATTTTATTGGTCTTGTATGCCGCCCACTCCCAAAGGACTCCGGGCGGCTTACAATAAACAAGGGAAGGGGATAAATAGACAAATAGACAAACAACAATTTAAAATGCACAACATTCATAGTTACCGTGGGGCTGGCTATTTCAACAGCCCCCGAGCCTGCCGGAGCAGCCAAATCTTAGTGGCTTTGTGGAAGGCCGTGAGAGTAGTAAGGGTCCGGATCTCCACAGAGAGCTTGTTCCAGAGGGCTGGAGCTGCAACAGAGAAGGCTCTCCCCGGGGAAGTTGCCAGCCGACATTGGCTGGCAGATGGAATCCGGAGGAGGCCTAGTCTGAGCAATCTGATTGGTCTATGGGAGGTAATTGGCAGGAGGCGGTCTCTCAGGTACCCAGGTCTGATGCCACGTAAAGCGTATATGAAAGGAGTTTTGATAAATCTAAACAGATTACATAGATGTAAACAGGGGGAAAAGCGAATCGAACTGGAAGATGAAATTAGGAAGAAAGAGCAAGAGTTAATTTTAAAACCAGGAGATAAAAAGATTAAAGAAGCAATTACCTTATTAAAAGACCAATTTAATATGCTGATTTCAGACCAGGTAGCTACCAATCTGCTATATGCAAAACATAAAACCTTCCATAATGCAAATAAATCTGGTAGATGGTTAGCATACTTGATTAGGAAAAAACAAAAATCTCATAATGTAGCGAAATTATATTATAAAGGGAAGAAAGTGTATCAACAAGATGAGATTCAAAAGGTCTTTCGTGAATTCTTTATAGGATTGTACAAGAGTGATAAAATTCAAGGCCTAGATATAGATAGATACCTGGACAAAGAAGAAATACCCATAGTTAAAGATGAGCAAAGGGAAAGATTGAACCAACCTATAACTTCAGGGAAAATTTTACAGGTAATTAAACAGTTAAAGGCAGGGAAAACACCGGGTACAGATGGCTTGATGGCGGCTTATTATAAAAATCTACAATTAGAAATGGTAGAACCTTTTAAGGAATTATTTAATAAGATTCAAGTGGAAGGCAAGGTACCCCCATCTTGGAAGACAATTTTCATATCCCTGATACCTAAAGAAGATCAAGATTTTACTCAACCCAAAAATTATAGACCTATATCATTACTTAATGTAGATTATAAAATCTTTACCAAAATACTAGTGAATAGGTTAATGTTGGTTATCCAGCAATTGATTCATAATGATCAAACAGGTTTTATTCAAGGGAGACAAATGAGAAGTAATGTAAGACTAATTGTTAATACACTAGAATACTTGGGAAAGAATAACCAAATCCCTGCTGCCCTCATATTTCTAGATGCTGAGAAAGCCTTTGATCGAGTTAATTGGCAATTTTTACTGAAAATATTGCAAAAAATGCAAATAGGAGAACACTTCTTACAATCAATCAAAGCAATATATCAGAAACAAACAGCTCAAATTATAGCTAATGGAAGTTTAACAGACTCTTTTCAAATTGAAAAAGGTACAAGGCAGGGTTGTCCCTTATCCCCATTATTGTTTATCATAACTTTGGAATTATTGTTGAATAAAATACGGGGTTTGGAGGATTTACAGGGAATTAAGATTAGGCAGCAAGAATATAGAGTACGTGCTTTTGTGGATGATTTGGTTATAACATTAACCCAACCGCAGGAATCTAGTAAGGTCTTAATGAACATGATTAATCAATATGGTCAAGTGTCAGGATTTAAAATAAATTTAAGGAAAACAAAGATATTAGCTACAAATATGAACATTAAACAAAGGGAAGAACTAGAAGGAATGACAGGATGTGAAATAGTTAAAAAGGTCAAGTATTTAGGAGTTCATATCTCAACTTCAAATGAGAAGCTATACAAGTATAATTATGAACCATTTTGGCATAGTATACAGACAGAGATGAAAAAATGGGAAAAATTACAGTTATCTTTGCTGGGAAGAATAGCAGCAGTGAAAATGAATATTTTACCTAAATTTTTATTTCTTTTCCAAATGTTACCAATACTTAAAAAAGATGTGAACCTGTTAGAATGGCAGAAGGGCATTAATAAATTTGTATGGGCAGGGAAGAAACCGAGAGTAAAACTAAAAATAATGCAAGATGTGCACGAGAGGGGAGGTTTGAAATTACCTAATTTAAAATTATATTATGATGCAGTATCTTTATCTGTAATTAGTGACTGGATTAATTTAACAAATGATAGAATACTTAATATCGAGGGGCATGATTTGGTATATGGTTGGCATGCTTACCTGTTATATAACAAAAAAGTGGACAAGAATTTCAAAAGTTATATTTTAAGGAATGCTCTACTGCTGGTCTGGAAAAAATATCAATACAAATTAAATGATAAGATACCCATGTGGGCAATTCCCAGACACCCAATAGAAAATATGAACATAGTACAAAAACAGGATGTAATTACTTACAGACAACTTCTTACCCTAGAAAGAGGTGCACTACAATTAAAACCCTTGGATGAATTAAAAGAGGAAAAGGTAATCCAAACATGGTTTCAGTACGGGCAGCTACAGGCCAGATGGAAAATAGATCAAAAAATTGGCTTTATGCAAGTTGAGGATAATTTACACAAACAAATAAGAGATCAAAGTCCAATGCATATAAAGAAATTATATAATGTATTAATAGAGATGGACTCAGAAACAGAATTAGTTAAAGATTGCATGATAAAGTGGGCTCAAAATATCTAAGAACCAATAATGTTGGATACATGGGAAAGGATTTGGGTAAGAAATGTAAAATTTACACAAGCCCAAAACTTGAGAGAAAAGTTTTATAAGATGTTTTATAGATGGCATTTAGATCCCAAAAAGTTGGCTTCTATGTATCCTAATTTACAACCTAAATGTTGGAGATGTGATTCTGTGGATGCTACATATTTTCATATATGGTGGACTTGCAAAAAGGTTAAGGCGTTCTGGATAAAAATATGGTGGATTATGCAAAATGTTCTTTAAAAAAGGTTAAAGTTCACCCCTCAGTTATTTTTGTTAGGTATAATTACTGATTGTACAGATGTAGAGATTAATTTGATTCTGCACTTAATAACGGCAGCTAGATTGTTGGTGGCGCAATACTGGAAGAAGGAAGATTTGCCTACTATTCAAGAATGGACATTGAAAGACACAAACCTAGCCGAGATGGCTAAAATATCTGCATATCTTAAGGACTATTCAAATGAGAGATATAAGCGAGACTGGAAAAAATGGATTGATTATACTCAAAATAAATATGGGACTAAGAAATTCCAGACAGCTTATGATTAAGATCAGGAATGATATAAATTGTTTAGAGTTGGCCTAGCAAGGAGGAGCTAAGCTCAATTTAAAGACGTTATTAATTTTCTACTCTCTTTTCAAATATGTTTTAGACTGTTTTTGTTAAAGACTTATACCTTGTATTGGTTCTGGGAAGTCAGGGGGAAGGGTGGGGAGTTGGGGGAGGGTGGGAGGGAGGGTAGTATACTAGGCTTGAGGAGGGGTGCTGGGTTTTAAAGTAATATGATTGTACATGTATACTGTCTTGTCTTATTTTTTTAAACAAAGATATGTTATGTAGATTGAAATGGAATTATAAATACCATCAACATGAAATGGAGCTTTCTCAAAAGCTGAAATACACCAAGTGAATGAGAGGAAGAGTGGGAAGTAGAGGGGAGAAGAAAGATAGGAAGAGAGGGTTAGGAGAGAGAGCAAGGGGGGAAGATAAGGAGAATAAGGAGGAGTGGAAAGGGGAGAGAGGAGAAGGAGAAAGGAAGGGAAAGTAGAGTAGAAAAGGATGGTGGAGGGAAGAAAGGAGGTAGGGAGGGGGAGGAGAGAGGTAGAAGAAAGTGTTGGATAAGGCATAAATATGGTGTATGGAGAGCAGAAGCGTGACCCGTCAAAACCGCGGAGGACAAAATCGCGCTTGACGAAAGCGCGCATTTGACGTCATCACAGCGCGACGAAAAAAAATAAAATTGAAATAAAAATAAAATTAAAGCAAGCCGATTCACATAAAGGTAAGGGTTAGGGTTAGGGTTAGGGTTAGGGTTAGGGTTAGGGTTAGGGTTAGGGTTAGGGTTAGGTTAAGGGTTAGCGTTAGGTTTAGCGTTAGGTTAAGGGTTACGTTTAGGGTTAGATTTAGGGTTAGGTTAAGGGTTAGGTTTAGGGTTAGGTTTAGGGTTAGGTTTGGGGGGGTTAGGGTAAGGTTTTCGCTTTATTTTTACATTTTTCGATCACAACGTGATGTTTTCGTCGCGCTGTGATGACGTCAAATGCGCGCTTTCGTCGAGCGTGATTTTGTCCTCCGCGGTTTTGTGGTGGAACCGAGCAGAAGAGCCAATAACTGGTTTTTATTTTTATTTTTCTTTGGGAGTTGATGGCAAGATGAATTGATGTAATTATTTAATAACACAACATGATATTGGCTATGTAATATTATACATGTGATTATATGTTATGAAAATGGAAAATAAAAAGTTTTTATGAAAAAAATGGTATGTGTGTGTATGTGTGTTATCATTTCCAAACCTGAAGGGAGGTTGAGATCCTCTAATAATACAAAATAGAGCTCATTGGCTTGTGAAAAAGGTGCCTACTCATTTTAACCATGAGTTTGTGTATGTGATGCCTGAGCAAGACCTGTGAATGCCTCTGTGTATTCCCCCCTTCTCCCCCTTCTTTTGTGTCATTAAGGGGGGGGGCTGCAGTTTTTCCTGCTCATTTTAACCATTTTTTCTCTCTTCTGAGAAATTCAGGGCAAGTGGGTGACCTGCTCATGTACCTTTACATTTCACTGTTTTGACCTTTTTCATCTGCATATAAAAGCTATGCAGTTATATTTCCTTTTCTGCTCTGAATACAATTTTGATTTTTCTTCTGAAACTTTTTGAGGTTTAAAATGCTTAATTAAATCTATAAAAAGAAATGATTTTGAGATCTTTTGCTTACATTTGTAAATGTTTTAACATACTTAATGAAAATTTGCTTCCATCTGAATGGAACCTGAATTTGACCTCATTAAGTTTGTTTTATTTTGAAGCTGTTCTTCCTACCTATCTCTTTGATGTTGGAGTCAAAATGCTCCATCCTATGTCACTGTTTGTTTGTTTGTTTGTTTGTCTCTGATAGTTGCCTTTGGGGAATTTGCTTCCATATGAATGGAATGTGATATTTTGGAATGTTGACTCAAAATGCCTCTTTTTGGATTGTTTGTTTTATTTTTTGAAGTTGTTCTTTCCTCCCTCTTTTATGCCTGATTGCATTTTTAAATGCTTATGAGTCAAGGTGCCCTGTCCTATGGTATTTTGTTTGTTTGTCTATTTGTTTGTTAGCAACACACGTTGTTGTACTTTTTGGAATTATTACAGAGATGAGTTCGAAATAACAATATGTAGAAAGTCCTCTGGGATGCAGTCATTGCAGCCTCTGTGCCTGCCATTCCTCATAATAAGTCTGCAAATATCATGGTCCTCCAAACTATCCCTACTAAATATGCACCCCTCATTCATCATGATAGAAAGAATTCTATCCTTTGAGAAACAGGAAGAAAAATGAAGGGAACGGTAATAAAAAAAAATAATAATGAGTATTATCACATTAAGTAGAAACTTGTTATTTAATAGACATTTGTTCTATTGTAATATGTATATGTGTTGTGCTGCATTTAAGCATTTGGTTGTTGGGCATTTGTGGCACATGTGCCTCTGTGAAAGCATGTGCCTGCGGTCAGTTGTATCATTCCTGCATTGGGATCTGGATCCTTTATGGGTCCTTTTCCTTCTTCTATAAATGCCATCCCTGTTTCCTCCAGAAATTGGCAGCCTAACTCTAACCCTAACTCAAACTACCAGAACAATCCTTACACCTTTTGTGCTGTTAATAGCCAATCAGGAATAACAAAATATAAACACTGCCAGAAAAGAATCTGTCTGATGCAAATCTATGTTAGGGTATATGACTGAGTTTTACAACTTAGTTAGATTATATATCTAAAGTAATTTTAATACTATGAACTTTGTCATAAAAGTAAGAGAAGGAGTTTGAGCCATTGTGACAAGTAGAAAGTGGGGAGATAAATGGGTAAACCTGATAAACAGCTAATGTTGATTTTAGACATCAGGGGAGTCATGGGGTGGTCTAAGGTACGATGTGATTTGTTTCTGAAAATTTCTGGATGCTGTGAATTCTGACAAATATGTGAAACTTACGCATTTTACTGCAAAAGTACTTCAATCATAGGCAGTGGGAATGTCATGTTCCATGGAATGCAAAATTGTCTGCCTTCTGAAATAATGTTTGGATTTCCTCACTTGGATAGAATGGAGGAAATTCCACAATATGAGACTAAAGATATGTCTGTAAAGAAATGTATACTTGGCCCCTCTTCTTCACCTCAGAAACAGTTCCTCTCCTAGCTTAAGAAAGTGAAGACTTGAAACTATTTCAAAAGGAACCTTTTATTAAGTAGAATGGAAATCGTTAAGTTCAAAGAATGTCTGAATCCCCTTAGGCAATGCAAGTAGAATTAAAGCAGTAGAGACTCCTTCCATTAATTAGAATGCAGATTTTAGCCAATACACAAGTGTGAAGATGTTTCCTTTGCCAACTACCCTGAGACCCAAACATACATTCCCCTGGCTATCTTCCATTAGACATTAAAATGAAACATCACACATGGCCATCATAAAAATTCCCCCCAAAGGTGAGGGGATCTCAAGGCACTTCGGCACCAGGAAACCAGTTGAAAAAAAACCGGTTGTCACAGGCACTGCTAATAAATTGACCCCAAGGCTCCGCTCCTCCCAATTGAATGGCAGTATCACTTTTAGGGATCTGAAATGCTGCCTTCCTTAGAAAAAGGAGAGATCCACCTGTAAAAAGATAGAAACAAAAAGTATTTTAACAAGATTTGTCAGGGTATTAGGAGTGAATTTTTTTTCAGCAAAGTAGGGGCCCTACATGGTGTTTAGCTACTCATTCATTTTGGGATGAGGGTAGATGCTTCCAAGCAACTAAGTTTTGGGTTTTGTCCCTGTGGATCCTAGAGTCAGGGATTTCCTTAATTTCAAAGTGTTGTTCACCTTCTATCATGATAGGAACAGGTGGTATAAGTGTATGATGTCTGAGTGGTGAGATTACTTCTTGTTTGAGTAAACTAATGAGAAATACTGGATGGACTTATCTGAGTGTCTTTGGAAGGAGGAGTTCTTCTGGGTTGATGACTCAGTGATAGGGAAAGGTCCAATGAAATTTGGCCTTAATTTCTTTGATGGCTGCAATGACTTCAGGAATTTTTTAGATAAGTATATTCTATCTCCAACATGAAAAGGTTTGGGTTCTACTCTTTTCTTGTCAGTTTAAATTGTAAAAGATGCTCTAGTTTCCTCTAAAGCTAATCTAAAGCTTCCTCTAAAGCTAATCTAACTACTGGCCATGTGTCCTTAAGTGTGGGTAGTTCAGGCATGTGGCTGAAATTCTGGCCGAGTTAATTTTTTCAGTTTGACTGTTAGTTTGGGAGTGGTGCAATGAGCTCAAGCCTTGGGTGGTGCCAAGTAAATTTAAAAATGCCCTCCAAAATTTTGAGGTGTATTGGACCCTCTGTCAGAGATGATTCTCTGCAGGGCTTCATAAAGACGATAAATGTGTATCAGGAATAACTTGGCTAGACTTTTGGCAGTTGGCATCATTTGGCAAGGTATAAAATGTGCCTGTTTGGAAAACAGATCTGTTACGACCCAAATGACATTATTCCCCATACTTTCTGGTAGTTCTACAATAAAATCCATCGCAATCTCTCTCCAGGGTGCTGAAGGTTCAGCTACCTTCTGTAAGAGTCCTGGGATTTTCCCTTGGTGTATTTTAGCTGCTGCACAAATAGGGCAGCTAACTACATAGCTCTCTATGTCCTTTCTTAGTGATCGCCACCAAAATTCTCTTTTAATGAGGTATAAAGTTTTCACAAAACCAAAGTGTCTAGCTAATTTGGAGTTGTGGCACCTTGCCATTAAGTGCAGTCTTTGGCTAGCTGTTACCTACAACTTCCCTCCCACCCAAGCTAAGTTATCTTTCATCAGGTAACTGGATTTGTGGCTCAAAAACTATTCATCAGTGGCTAAAGCTTGTTTAAAGATTTGTGTGGTGTTATTGTCAGTCAATGTTTCTTTTTTACCTGGGACCTGGTGATTACTTTAGTGGCTAGCTGATTGTTTTATATCATGGGTTTGATTATGTCTGACCTTGTGCTATTGTATTGCAGTTTTCTGGATGATGCATCTGCCAGAAAAGTTTTTTCCCCCAGGAGGTATCTGAGCATAAATTCAAATTGTTTAAAGTACTTGTTTGGGAGAGTTTCCTTGGGATCTTTAAGACTTCTAAATTTTTATGATCTGTCCAGACTTCAAAAGGATCTTATTCCCCTCTAGGAAATGCCTCCAGGTTAAAGGGCCCACCTAACTGCATAAGCTTCTTTCTCCCAAATGGCCCACCTTTGCTCAGTTTCATTCCACTTTTTGGATGTATAAGCGCATGGTTGTAATTGGTCTTGCTCATTTTTCTGAAGCAGGATCACTCCTATTGTCACATCACTGGCATCTGTTTGTATGATGAATGGTTTCTTTATGTCTGGGTGCTTTAGAATTGGCTCTGCTCAAAACAGTTGTTTAAGTTTTTCAAATGCATCTTGGCATTCCATTGTCCAGTTGAAAGGCTGCTTCGGTTTCTAGTTACCCTCCCCTTTCATTTTTAAAAGCTTGGTGATGGGGAGAGCAATCTGGGAGAAAGAGAGTATAAACTGGCGGTAAAAGTTGGTGAATCCCAGGAAGCTTTGTAACTATTTACATGTTCTGGGTAGTTCCCAATCAAGTACCACCTGCACTTTTAAAGGACCCATTTCTATGCCCTGGTGTGAAATGTGGAACCCTAAATAATCAATTTTTTCTTGGTGGAATTCACATTTAGAGAGTTTAGCATAAGGTTTTATAGAGTGGAGTTTGTTCAGAACAGCCTGGACTAGCTTTACATGTTCTGCTTTGGTCTCAGTATATAATAAAATGCCATCTAAATAAACCAAAACTCACTTATACAAATGCTCTTGTAGCACTTCATTTATTAATTGCATAAACACTGCAGGGGCCCCTTGTAGCCCAAATTGGAGCACTTTGAATTGGTAGCATCCAAGAGGGGTGTTAAATGCCATTTTCCATTCATCTCCTGCTTTAATTCTTATATGGTAGTAAGCCTCCCACAAATCCAGCTTTGAAATTTTTTTCCCTTTAGCAAGGTGTACTAGCATGTATTTCATGAGGAGGAGAGGATACATGTTCTCCATACTGATCATATTTAAGTTTCTAAAATCCACACAGAGATGTTTAGAGCAATCTTTTTGTCTCTAAATAACACTGGGGCTCTGATTCTTGGTTGGGCTGGCTTGATGAACCCCTTTGCTAGATTTTTCTCAATGAATGTCCTCAGTTCTTCCAGCTCCCTCAGTGACATGCTATACATCTTGGGTTCAGGGAGTTTGGCACCGGGTAGGATTTCTATTGCACAGTCAGTGGAGCGGAGGGGGGGGGAGCTCATCAGAGGCTTTTTCGCTAAAAACCTCAGCCAAGTCTTTGTACTCTTTGGGCATGCCCTGGGTTGGCATAGTGTAAACAGGCATTGCTGTTTGTTGGTGTTCTGCCCCCTCAGTTTCTTTGTGTGGATTCTCAGAAAAAGTCACATGCATCTGAACTCTTATGGTGCCTTGCTTCCAATTAATTCTGGGGTGCCATTTTTTCATTTTTTTCAGCCATGCAAGGCCCAAAACTAGTTGCCATTTCATGCCAGGCACCACTATAAATGTAAGTATTTCTTCATGGTTCCCGGTGCCTATCTGTAGAGGCTCAGTGGCAAAACAAAACTGGATCCTCCCTGCTATTGACTCATCCAGTTGGCAAAAAGCTATGGGGCTTTTCAGCTTCCTTACATTAATCCTCAACTTCCTTACCAGAGTTGGGCTGATCAAAGAGCAGATGCACCCTGAGTCCACTAAAGCGGAGATTTTTCTCCCAGTTGGAGATAAACAGTCTTAGGGGGAGGGTAAGTGGTTTAATTGGTTTGCTTGCCAGTGGTTCATCCTCTGGGTCACTTCCAAATGAGTATGGTTCCTCCTGCTGAGAAGCCGTGGTTTCCTCCTCAAAGAGGGGAGGGGTGGAGATTCTACAATCTCCCTGCTCCTCAGGGCCATCTCCTTCCCACACTGGCCAGGTTTTGTAGCCCCCCCCCAATGTGCACTCTGGTTTCTTAGCCGGTGTTTGAGAATGGCATTCTGCAGCTTGGTGCCCCTCCTTTTCATACTTGAAGCAGGCTGAGGGTTTTGGATAAGATGCCGTTTGCAGATTGAAAGGTTCTTGCTTTGTGTGGGAATTTCTTCCACACTTGCCACACTCTGTACTGTTCTATCTCAGCCTCTTCAGCAGTGAGATACCATTCATGTAGGTGGTTCGGTGCACCTTGGGCCACACAGGCATTGTAGAGATCACCACTCAGTCCATCCTTGAACCAGCTTACCAGGATATCCTCTGGCCAGTTCACATGACACACCAAGTCTCAGTGTCAGCATTCCAAATATCATCCAAAATTAAATCAGAGTCCAAGGCAGAAGAGACATGTTGGCATATCTGTGGAAACCCAAATCTGAGCTTCCCAGTTTCCCGCCCAGTTGAAAGTTCATGATCTTGCCCCTACACCCACAAGTCCAATACATGGTCCAATCTTCCACTGCCACACTGTCAGTTCCACCCATCCAGTTCTGGTCAGGCTTAGAGGTGTAGAGACAAAGGATGACCTTGGGCTTCTAGGAAGGAATTTTTTATTTTGACAACACATTCTACTCCTTACTATTTCCCCTCCCAATTTGCCACTAATGAAAAAGCACAGTAAAATAATAGAGAGTGTGGCAGGCCAAAGATCCTAAAAGGAACCATCTGCTGGCCTGACAGGTGGCCTCTCCTCAGAAGAAAAATGTTTCCTGAAAAGAGAATAACATAGGGGTTAATGTAACAGAATTAATCACCTCTTCCCCACCCCACCGGGCGACCCTTTGGCTTATCGGGAAACTTCTCATGGAATTGTTTTACTAACGTTTCCACTTTTAGGTTCCAGCTTTTCACCCAAGTAGCTTTGGACAATGGGTAACCCTTCCAATGCACTAAATACTGTAAGTGACCCCAATACAGCCTGGAGTCTACGATTCTTTCCACCTCATAACTTGTTTACCCCTCTATCACTACAGAATGAGGGAAAGCTTGGGTGGATGGTCTTATACTGGACCCAGTTACTGACTTCAACAAGCTACAATAAAATACTGGGTAAATCTTCCCTAGAATTCTGGGTAGACTGAGTTTAACTGCAATTCGGTTAATTATCTTCACTATTGGGAATGGACCTAGAAATTTTGGTCCCAATTTCTTGCTATGCATTCTTAATTTTATGATTTGGTAGATTCAAAAACTTTGTCCCCCACATGAAAGGTGTGTTGGAGTGAGCAATGTTTATCAGCTTGTTTCTTGTATGCTTCTGCCACATCTGCTAGAGCTTTCTTCATGTTTTCCTTTTTTTAATGTTTGTATCCATTCATTCAGAGACATGGAGGAGGGAGGTTCTCTAGGCATCTTAGGCATGGCAACAAATTCCATGCCACTGGTAATTTGGAAAGCAGTTAATCCAGTGCTGCTGTGGACCACATTGTTGTATGCCACTTCGGCGAAGGGTAGCAAGTCCAACCAATTGTTTTGCTGATAGTCCACATAACACCTGATATATTGTTCCACCATCACATTGGCCCTCTCTGCTGCGCTGTTCATGCTGGAATGAACTGCTGAGCTCAGTCCTTGTATGGACCCAATAGATCTCAGGAACTCTCTCCTGAACTTGGCTGTGAACTGGACTCCGCGGTCTGAAATGATCCTCTTGGGCATTTATCGCTGGTGCAGGTGATAAATGCATTTCACAAATATTTTTGCTAATTTCTTTGCGGATGGCAACTCTGAGCAAGCGATGAGGTGTGCCGGCTTGGAAACCAAATCAATAACTGTCCAGATTACTCTATTCCCACTGCTGTCTGGAAGTTTGATGATGAAGTCCATTGTAATCTCTTCCCATGGTTGGTTAGGGCTGGCCACTCATTATAGTAGTTCAGGGGGCTTCCCCAGTAGTGTTTTCATCATTGTGCAAGCAGTACAGCTTTTTACATAATCTTCCACCTCTGATTTCATCTTTGGCCACCAAAATTGATGCCTGGTGAAGTGGAACATCTTCAGGAATCCAAAGTGACTTCCTAGTTTCACCTCATGGCTTCGCTGTAGAACTTCCAGCCTCAACCACATGGGGACATACAGTTTGGACCCCTTCCTGGCTAATCCATCTTTCATCATTAGGATAACCTTGTTATTGTTGAGCCCTGGGTTTTCTGGGAGCACCAATTTCATCATTGTCATCAGCTTATCCAGGTTTTGTGTGATGACCTGGACTGCCTTTTGGTGGGAGGAAGGAAGGATCAGGTGAACACCTTCTCTCTTCTCACTGTCGTACTGCAGTTCTGTTGACAAAACATTCACCAAAAATTTTTTTGGTACTTGTTGGATACCTAGGGGTATTGTCTCTGCTGCAGTTGCTGCAGGTTCTGGGTTCTTGGGTTCAATCATCCCTGGTGGCCCTTTGGCTCCACCTGTGGTAGCAGCCTAAATGCAATCATCAATTTCCTACCGCCTTCTTCCCACTTTATCATAGGTATCCACTTGTCAAGCCATGTAAGCCCCAAGATAATTAATTCTGGCATCTTTGGAATCACAATGAATCTGAGAAACTCATAGTGGCAGCCTACTTCTAACTTTACCAGTTCGGTCATTAATGTGCCCTCCCCCCAATTAGCATTCCATCTACCTGCTCAATCAGAATGGGACAAGGTCTTGTCCATATGCCCAGTTGCTTTACAATTGACATGCTGCTTAAGCATCGAGTGCAGCGGGTGTCCATGACTGCTTCAACTTCCCCTTCCACCCCTGTTTCGGGTACTTGGAACTTGGCTTGGAAGGCAAAGGGACAGATGGGTGCACTCACCATCAAGTCGTCTACACTATTCTCTTTCTCTGAAGTTTCCCCATTGGGTGGACTCTTCATCACCTTAGGTTGGGGGTCAGTTTTCTGAGGTTGTTGGCCCAGATGACTCTTTTCTAGTGGCATCCGGAGCCTTCTCTTTACCACGCTGGTGGTTGGTGTGTATGTTTGTGATATTGGGGCTGGAAGCAGGCACTCTGAAGCTCTGTGGTCAAGTTGACCGCACCAGTGGCCTTTTATTGGCCCCCATGAGGGAAGGAACCCAGTTACATCTCTAAATTTAGGAACCGCCTCATCACATTGTTCCTCTATCCATCCTGCAGCTTCCCCCTCATTCATCCCTTCTTCCATTGTCGAGAACATTTCTCTGTTGGAAGGTGGGGTAAGAACCTGTTGGGGCATTTCAGGTGAGATTGGACTCAGTGTGGAAAGAGGGGGAATCCCTGGGTTGGCCACTGCACAGTTATCTGACATGGTGCTATCTGCTGAGGGAGAGCAGGTGCCCACTGGCTTCACTCCCATCCATGATCTGGAAAGAAAGCCAATTTCAGGGTTGCTTCATTCACAGGTTGCAGCCCAAACATCAGTTGCTGGCTAGGGGAAGATATGGCCCAAGCCTCTTTCTGCTGGTTGGGTTGATTTACCCATGTTGGTGGCAAAGCAGGCAGCTACAGACATCTCTCCCATCCATGACTTGGGAAGAAAGCCCAATTTGGTGGCGCTTGATTCATAGGCTGCAGCCCAAACATTGATGGTCTACTAGTGAGAGATGCTGGCCAAATCCCTTCCTGCTGGCAGGGTAATGATTCATTTCACTTGTTGCTCTGTGGAAGGACAAACATCTCTACTCCAATCCATTGCAGCCTTTGCTAGAGAAGGAGTTGGGAATTTTCACTCACGTTTGGCTGCACAAGTTGGTCTGGGAGGCTCCAATCATCTTGTCGGCTACTGGGTGATTGTTCTTGCCCCATCCAGCCATGTGTAGAATTAGTCTTTCTATCCCCCTCTGGCTGCATCTTTCCAGATACTATAAATCTTCAAATTTCCTCTCCCACAAATTCCTTTGCAGTCTGGAAGATATGTAGAGAAGCGACTCATCATTTGCTTCTTTTCTCAAAAGGTTCTATCTTAATTCTTCGCTAATATTTTATGCTGACCGGGTCTGGTCAGTGTTGGGAGTCAGCACCCTTCGCCAACACCCCATGCCGGGGTTGCTGGTGATTTATTTTAAGGGAAATTTGGGTTAATGTCAGCATTCCAAATACTGTATCATCCAAAATTAAATCAGAGTCCAAGGCAGAACTTTCCCCAAACTTCCAATTTATTAAGAGAGACATGTTGGCACATTTGTGGAAATCCGAATCTGAGCTTCCTGGGTTTCCCACCCAGTTGAAAGTTCATGATCTTGCCCCCACCTCCACAAGTCCATCACATGGTCCAATCTTCCACTGCTATCCTGGCAGTTCCACCCATCCAGTTCCAGTGAGGCTCAGAGGTGTAGAGACAAAGGATGACCTTGGGCTTCTAGGAAGGAATTGTTTATTTTGACAACACATTCTGCTCCTTATTATTCACCCTCCCAATTCCCCACTAATGAAAAAGCACAGTAAAATAATAGAGAGTATGGCAGGCCAAAGATCCTAAAAGGAACCAGCTGTAGGCCTGACACTTGGAATTCTTTGGTATACTCTGCCACTGGCCGCCGTCTCTGCTTCACAACTTTAATGCAGTCACATGCTTTGCAGTCTGCAAGGGGGTCCTCAAAACATCATTGCAGGGCCATCATGAACCGGTTGAAGTCCCACAGTTCTGGCGCATTGGCATCATCCATCTGGCAGCAGCTCCTTCCAGGGCTAGGGTAACCACTCGCACTTGGGATCCTTGGGTTTGAAAATCACACCCGTATTCTTGCATGTAGGAGAGCACGTGTGCCACAAAGAATCCCGACTGTTTCAGGTTCCCATCAAACTTCACTCCAAGGGAAGGAGTTTTTCTTTCTAATTGCAGGTTTTGGGATTGGTTGGGAGTGGGCCGCAATCCACACACCAACTGGGGGGAGGGTTTGCTGGGTTCTCTGCTGCTGCTGTGCCATCTGCTTGATCAGCAGGACCCAGAGAATGGTAGCCCCCCTGGCATCATCCGTAGCTGCTGCTCTTCCAATGCTTCTTTGTTGCCATTCTGGCTCCCCCCCCCCCGATGAGATTTTCCAAAATCTCCATCACTAACTGGGCTTCAGACGATCCTCTCTCAGCGAGGCTTCATTTCACTCCTCCTGGTCAGAGGGGGCTTCTAGCTCCAATTTCCACCCCAGTTTTTGGTTACTGTAGGTGAGGGTGACTCCTCTGGTTTTCCCATCCCAGCCGTCTTTCATCCTAGTGCCAATCGACCAGTGGGTCCTTTTTGGGATCCTCTGGGTTCACCTCATCCTCTCTGACAGGGTACATGGAGCAGGCCTCTGGTTGGGGAGTCTCCCTCAAGCATTCAGCTTCCCCTTGCTCACTTGGACATAGTTTGTAGGGTCCCCTCAGGAGAGCAAACATTGCTTCTCCAGGTTGACCGTTTTGCAGAGACATTGCTTTATGTAAGAGTTCCTCTCCTAGCTTAAGAAAGTGAAAACTCTTGAAATACTTTTGAGTATTTCAAAAGAACCTTTTATTAAGTAGAATGGAAACTGTTAAGTTCAAAGCAACGTCTGAATCCCCTTAGGCAATGCGAGTAGAATTAAAGCAGTAGAGACCCCTCCCATTAGTTAGAATGCAGATTTTAGCCAATATATGTGTGAAAATATTTCCTTTGCCAACTGCCCTGAGAACAGAACAAACATACATTCCCTCGGTTCACCAACAAATGCGCGCATGACAAAAGCGCAGCGACAAAAGCGCAGCGAGAAAACCGCGATGTTGAAATCGCGCCCACATAGGCACGCCGACAAAAGAGCACCAACAAAAGCGCACCATCAACAAACAATGCGAAAACAACATAAGAACCCTAAACCTAACCCTAACCCTTACCTTAACCCCAATTGCACTTCTGTTGGTGCACCTTTGTGGGTGTGCTGTCGATGTCGTGGTTTTATCGGCGGGGTTTTGTCAGCATGCTGTTGTCAGGCACGCATTTGTCAGGTCACGCATTCCCCTGGCTATCTTCCATTAGACATTAAAGTGAAATGTCCCACATGATCATCATAAACATTCCCCCAAAAGGTGAGGGTATCTCAAGGCATTTCGGTGCCAGGAAACCAGTTGTAAAACATCAGTTGTCACAGGTACTGCTAATAAATCAATTCCAAGGCCCACTCGAGACCAGCCAGGAGGGACACGGGTCCAGTATACAAGTGGAGGCACTCACCGCTCCCATGGCCTTGTCCACTTCATCAGGAGAAGCCCGTTGAAACTCAATCCATAAAGCATGCTCAAGACCCTCCCCCGGTACCTCAGCTGGTATCGTGCAATTGGAGTCCAGCTCTGTCCGAATCCGAGCGACTTTATCCGTCAAATACTGAACAAATTCCTCAGCTCTACCCTGTAGAGGGTCATCCGCATCCCTCCCTTTCAAGAGGGAGCGGGTTATTCTAAACAAGGCGGCTGGGTGCGATTCGGCGAACATTTCGCCGCCCGTATTGCCACGAGATAGGCTCTAATAAAGGCTCTCATCAGTGCTCGGTCTGACTCAGATTTACTGGCCCTCCAGCGGCGCTCTAGGTGTCTCTTGTGGCGTTTCATCTCCCGGAGTTCCTCGGTGAACCAAGGAGCCCTCCTGGATCCGCTGCCTCGGAGAGGTCGCAAAGGCGCAATCCGGTTTAGAGCCCCCGCCGCCGCTGTATTCCAAGCAGCGACTAAGGACTCCACCGGATTGTGGATGATAGTGTCAGGTATTTCTCCAAGCGTCGTCTGAAACCCCATTGGGTCCATCAGGCACCTGGGGCGGAACCACCTAATCGGTTCCTCCTCCCTACAGTGGGGGATTGGTTTCCGAAAGTCAAGCCTCAGCAGGAAGTGATCAGACCATGACAAGGGCAAGGTTTTAATGCCCTTCAACTCTAGATCACATCTCCACTGCTCCGACAGAAATACAAGGTCAAGTGTGTGACCCGCTGAATGAGTCGAACCTTGAATTACTTGGGTCAAGTCCATGGCTGTCATGGAAGCCATGAACTCCTGCGCCCATCAGAGCGTTCACCAAGTGTAGGCAGGTTGAAATCCCCCAGAACCATAAGCCTGGGGAACTCCACCGCCAACTCGGCTACTGTCTCGAGGAGCGAGGGGAGGGCTGTTGCAACGCTGTTGGGAGGTAGGTACATTAGCAACAGACCCACTTGACCACCAAGGTCCAGCTTCATCAACAGGGACTCACACCCGACAAACTCCGGAGCAGGGATCCTACGAGGAACTAAAGACCCTCGGACGATGACAGCCACTCCTCCACCCCTTCCCTGGGATCGCGGCTGATGAAGCACCTGAAAACCTTCTGGGCACATTTCAGTGAGGGGGACTCCTCCCTCTGGGCCCAGCCAGGTCTCAGTAATACATGCCAGGTCTGCCCCCTCGTCTAAAATTAAGTCCCGGACAAGGGGAGCTTTGTGAACCACAGACCTGGCATTTAGCAACAACAGCCTGAGACCAGGGCCCTGACAATTCTCGCCACCTGGCCCTGGAGTGGAACTAACAGGGCCGGAAGGAGGGATCTCTGTGATGTAGCGAATCCTCCTTCCCCGGTAATGGCCAGCCCTGAAGTTCCCGTCATACCTGCCCCTCCCCATAGTGACCGTAATGCTCCAGCCCTCCTGCGCTACCGTAGACCCCACAACCCCTCCCACAGCTCCCACACCATCCAGCAGGCAATCCTTAACACTAATTCTAGGACGGGAAGTAAGTCTGGGCCCCTACCACTTCTGCAGTGGCACTCAGTGGAGGAGACACCAGGCAATACTCTCAACCCTCTCATACACACACAGCCACTCACCCATGCAGTCCCCACGAAATAAGTTAAACACAAAAAATACAACAGTATGAATTTTTAAAAAGTGGGTGCAAACATCAACCAAGCATACCATTCACACTACATTCCTAAAAAATTCGTGGAGCACTGCGCTAGTGCGATGTAAAATAATGGTGTGCAGATGGAGGGCGAGCTGCTCCGCTCTTCAGGATCTTCCACCTGAAGATCCTAAAAGCAGCTGTACAACTTTGCATTTTACAAATTGTGTTGATTTTGTGATGTTATTATTGTAAACTGATACACACCTGTGGGGAGTAGTGGGACACTATAATTGTGATTGCTCCCATATAAACTTCATATATATTGGGACACTGAATCAGATCAACCTGACTTGAACACAATAGTCCCAAGAGAGAGTGATATCATAATCCCTGAAGATATAAGATGTAGTGATGTAATGCAATGGTCCGATATTTGGGAATAATTTCCTTATGCATAGGACAAATAGGAGGAGAATATAATGCAATAACAGTATAAAAAGGAGTTACATTTTCTATGAAGTGTAGTTCTTCCCTGCATATCCTTGGGGTATGTTAGAAACCATAATGTCTTTAAACTTTAATCAAAGATTAAACACTGATTGTTATTCAAGCCTCCATTTAAGTCTCATTTTTGGCTCATTGTGACTTGGATGTATTCTCAAACTTCTATGGTCTAAACATATTCTCAAACAATACACTTTAGTTTAGTTTCTGGGTTTCTTGGGTTCTTTTATCAGTTGATAGCTCCAATATTTGTCTGCTTCATTACTTTTCTCAAAATATTTTTCTTTAATAAAATTCATGTTCTTATATATAGTTATGAATGCACTGGGAAAAGAACTTTATGCAGATTCGATTTAAAATTTATATCATGCAATGAAATCAATTTCTGAATTAAATTAGGAAATCTATTCATGCAACTGAATTGGGTGACTCCAGCTTGACTGGGGTAAAATGGATACTTATGCATATTGCAAATATGAATTGATTTAGAAATACAAATAAATCCAGTGATTCACTTCAAATATATGAATCTAATGGGATTGTTTGCTGAACTGAATTGGTATTTCAATTCAAACTTCAGCCCAATATTCTAAGGCTTCAGCTACCATAGGTACAATATTACAGCCCAGCTGAAGCAGCTTCACAGTGTTACATATTAAATGAATTTAAGTTAGAGAAATAATTAAATTTTTAATTAACTTAATGTTATAAGTGCAAATTTTATGTTAAATGCCCTACATTTACAAGTGTAAAGCTGATCATAAATGATAAGAATTATTTTTTTGAGTAATGGATTTTGGAAGCAACCTTCCTTGAAAGAGCATATTTGAAGGAAATGTCTCCATTGCTAAGAAATCCAAACTAGCCTTTAGCTATAGGTATTTTAACAGGCAGCACTAGGAGTGTATTGCTTTTTCAGACAGCAAGTACACATCCATTCATACTAATCTACAGACTCAAAATGGGCTTTAATTTATTTGATTTGTTGCCATAATTGTAGGATTATACGTTATGGCGGATGGGGGGGACAAGTCTCTCCAAATAGTGCTGAAGTAATGAAAACAAAGGGAGGATAATAAGTACTTTTTTAAAAGAAGAAAGAGAGGTATGGAGTGTCAGGAAATGTAGCACCTCTGATGAAGAGGCCTGCCATGCCCTTTTTAGGACTGCCCTTCCTTCCCAGTAATTCGCTCTCTCCTATGGCTCCATGTAGTTGTAACACATGCAGTGGTCACACCCCAGTAAATCATCTCAGCAGAAGGGTCAGAACCATAAGGATAGCTGATCAATTTTTGATTCTTGGTAAGATAGGAGATTTGTTCATCTCACTGTGTAAAGATCCTGGCAGATTGAATAGAGGAGACTGATCAACAGTAAAGAAAGCTTGGAATATTTTGGAATGCTACGAACATGACAAGACATTTTGTGCTGTCCCACTTATGCACACATGTAACAATGGTTTAATGGGTTTATTAATATTTCCCAGCACTTCCCTTTACAGAAAATCCAGAACTATCCCAATTAAGTCCAGCCAAAAGCAGATCAATGCTAGTCCACAGAGCAATGGCCCATGGCGGAATCCATAAGGCACTTGAAAGTTTTCCAAACAAGACAAATCCACAATCCAGGCAAAATTAAATTCATAACACAAGAGGATCCACAATACACGATCTAAAGTCAAGGCACCGTGTCAAGGTACAGTGTCAATCCAAAGCCAGGCAGGAATCACAATGATCAGGAAACACACAGCCAGGATATAAACACATTGTTCCCAGCATCATCTCCATCTGTCTGCTGTACTAAACATCCAGTTTCTGGTACAGCCCATTAAGAGGGAAAAGGCTGCAGATGAGAGACTGGCTGATGTTGTGGTGAGACAATGTGGATTTATGGGGCTCCATTAAACCCAGCTGAATTCTGCCTGCCAGAAGGTCCTATAGGGCCAAAGTCACCCTAGAGGGGTGACGAAAACAGAGGAGACACTCTGTTGATTGTGAGGAGATAGCAGTCTCCTCACAACCAATGGCAATTGCTCAACCTAGAGAAATCCCTCAAACCGGCAGGAGAAAAAGATTGCCAGACTGAGGCTGTGACATCTGGACTGAAGGAGGAATGAAGAAATGATTCAGCAATCAGTGACTGATCTGGTAAGAATCAGTGGCTGATCTGGGTGAAATTTTTCCAACTTTTGTTGAGGAACTTTCCCCCCCCCATTTTTTTTGTTGAAAGTAGGACTCAAAAGATGAGGGGACAGGGTTTTTTCCTGCCCCCCCAAAGAATAGTAGCGATTAAAATTTTGAGCTACTGACAGATCCAGAAAAAAGAGAAAAGAACTTTTAGAAAGAAACAAACTTTAAAGCAACAGTAAAGACTGGACTGATTATTTTTAGTTATTCCAATTGACAAAAATATTGGAATATATTTTTTATTGTTATTTTGACTTGAGGAATTTTTAAAGAGATATTTTTGGACATCTTAGATATTTTAAAGTTTGCACTAAAATTGGAGAAATAGTTCAAAGGTGACACCTATTGGTTGGGAAGGACACCATAAAAGTGAAAGGAATATGGATGTTTTGACTACTGCAGATACACTTGAAACTGAGTCTGATACAAAGTAACACTTACAAATTGTTTATATTTGATGTTTGGAGAAAGACAGTGAAATCATTGAAACTCTTTGAACCTTTGTGGATTATAAATATGGCTGGCAATGTAAAATTGTGAAACAACTTGGATTTGGTTTGAGACCAAGTGGATGGCTCTTTGATCTGCCAGGCACTATAGATTATAAAATATTGAGGATTTAGTGGGCTCTTGTGGATTATAAATATTAATTGCCAAAGGAAGAAAAACAACAGCTGTCCCCAAAGAAGCTTCTTATGCTACTAATGGACTAATTTATGGACTGACCTTGTGAATTACAACAGTAAAAGGCTGTGAAGCTAGTTGGTGATTGGGGAAAATAATGGAATTTTGGTTAATTTTTTTTGGTAACATTAAAAAAGTGGGGAGAGGAATTGGCTGTGGATTTCAGATTATTGTTGTCTATTTTCTAAATTAATCTAATTAATATAGATTAAAAATGACAAGTATTTCAAATCTAATCAAAATAGGTGGGGGGGACTCATCTGTAACATCAGCAGCAGCAGCATCTACAGGTGAAACTCAAAAATGCAACTTAAAGGGTGAAACTAATATATGAGATAAGACTCATTACATGCAAAGCAAGATAGTTCAAGCTGTGATTTGTCATAATTGTGATGATTATGGTGTACAGCTCATGAAAACCCCAAATCCACCATCTCAGAAAATTAGAATATTACATGCAATCAATAAAACAAGGATTGTACATAGAACAATGTTGTGGCCCAGCAGGATCCGGTAGAGCTGCTGATGGACTTGGATAGCGAGGAACCATATGAGTCTGCCATGGAAGATGTGGAGGATGCTGTGCAGGGTTCAGACTCAGAGCAGGGACCAGAGAGCCTGTTCGGCCACCGGGAGGTGCCTGAGGCATGGAGCAGTGGAGAGGATCAAAGGCAGTTTGTCCCTGATGTCAGATTGGGAAGGGCTGAAAAACAGAAGAAGCAACTCCGTAGGCAGTCTCATAGAAGATAATTAAGCACAGGTGGTTGTGGATTGGCCCCTCCCAAGAGAGTTTATAAGTGAGGTGTTGGGGGGGGGACATTTGCAGGAAACAACCATTCAAATTAGTAGTGAAGAAAATCTGTCTGTATTCTAGCCATGTCTGTTTGCTTGGATTATCTGCGTTGCTTCATTTGAACTATCTGGGTTGCTCTCAAGCTATTCTATTGAATGTGAGTTGTCTGGGCCCTCAGCCAAAGGATTCGTTATCTCAGTAATTAAATAGTGGCAAACAGCCAAGCCTGTGTTCTGGTTTATTCACAGGCCGGGGTTGGGGGGTCAGAACAGTTTATTTCCTGCCTTAAAAAAAAGTTACATTAAGCCACCATGGAACAGCTCCGTGCCGAAAATGCTCAACTTGTACAGCAGGTGGCCTTGCTAGCTGGCCAGATAGCTCAGCTTTAAGGGCATGCTACCAGCCCCACAGTCTTGGAGGAAATGTCTGGTTGCTATGCCGGATAGGTTTGACGGCTATCAAGCCATGTTTCCAGCTTTTGGGGAACAATGCCAGCTCTTTATCAGTTTGAGAGCGGAGGACTTCCCCACTGACTGGGCTAAAGTCGGGTTTATCTTCAGCTTATGCTCTGGCTCCACAGCTCATTGGGCATCTCCTTTGTTGGCTCAGGCTAGTCCTTTGCTGGATGATTTCAAGGGTTTTTGCGATCACCTCAGACTCATATATGAGAACCCCATTAAGGAGGAAACAGCCACCAGACGTCTCAAGGTGCTGAAGCAGGGCCGAGGCTCCTTGCAGGACTATGTCAGTGATTTCTGTCTCCTTAGCCAAGATTCGGCTTGGAATGAGGCAGCCCTCATGGATACTTTTCAAGATGGGCTGTCAGATGACCTGCAGGATGAGCTGGTGCAGGTGGACAGGCCACCGACGTTCAATGCGCTGATCCACCTGTTCACAAAACTGGACTTACGTGGCACCTATAATCTGGTCCGAGTCTGGGCGGGGATGGAATGGAAGACAGCCTTCGGCACATGGTATGGACATTTTGAGTAGACGGTCATGCCGTTTGGATTGACCAATGCCCCGGCCATCTTCCAGCATTTTATGAATGATATCTTCTGGGAACTCTTGGACCAGTTTGTCGTCATCTACCTGGATGACATTTTGATTTACTTGGCTTCTTGGGAGGATCATCGGCAGCACCTATGCCTGATTCTGCAACAACTCTGGGATCATCATCTGTACACAAAGCTGGAGAAGTGTCAGTTCTGGCAGACTACCATCAAGTTCCTGGGACACTGTATCTCCCCTGAAGGAATTGCGATGGAGCCGGGCAAGGTAGAGTTGTTGCACAGTTGGCAGCCTCCTCGGCAAGCAAAGGATGTCCAGCAACTCCTCGGGTTTGCCAACTACTATCAGACCTTCACCCCCAGCCTTGCTTCCCTAACCGTGCCCCTTACTCCGCTCCTGCAGAAAAAAGTGCCATTTTGCTGGGAGCCCATGGAGCAACACACGTTCAAGGCCCTGAAGCATGCCTTCATAAAGGAGCCAATACTGAAGCACCCTGATCCCCATCATCTGTTTGTGGTGGAGGTGGATGTGTCAGACATCGCGGTGGGCACAGTGTTATTATAGGCTCATGCGCCTGGCGGCACCCTTTTCCCTTGTGCTTTCTTCTCGTGGAAACTCAATCCTTCCGAGCACAATTACACCCTCTGGGAGAAGGAATTGCTGGTCATTAAGGTGGCATCTGAGACCTGGAGGCATCACCTGGAGGGGGCCAGGCATCAAGTCAAGGTCCGGACAAACCATAGGAATCTAGAGTTTCTGAAAATGGTGCAGAAGTTGAACTAGCACCAGATCCAGTGGTCCCTGTTCTTTACCCGGTTCAACTTCACAATGACCTAAATCCCGAGTTTGCACAACTAAAGGGGAGATGCCCTGTCCCAGAAACCTGAGTACTCTTGCACTGCAGACCCTCTTACACCCTGGACAGTTTTTCCCGTCAAATCCTTCACTGCAGTTCACGAGCCCTTGGAATTATGGCCTCGGATATGGGACACGCAGTGGGACAACGAGTGGGTGGAGCAACAGAAGGCAGAGGTAAGGCCGGCCTCCCCATGGACTTTCAACAATGACCTCTTGAGGTACCAGGACAGGATCTACGTGCCCGTGGGGCCCCTCCGGGGACTTATTCTCTCCCAGTGCCATGACAATCCAGCGGCGGGACATTTTGTCCTTTTCAAGACTTTGAACCTGGTCTCCCGTACCTTCTGGTGTCCCCACTTATGACCTGATGTACAGACGTACGTCACCTCTTGTGTACAGTGTCGGCAGGCCAAGTCAGCAACGGGAGCTCCTCCAGGGCTGCTTCAGCCACTGCTGACCCTGGACAGACTCTGGGGAGCCGTGTCCATGGAATTTCTGATGGAATTGCCTCCGTCTTTGGGTTTTACCACGGTCCTCATGGTGGTGGACATGCTCATGAAGATGGCGCATTTCATTCCATGTTAGAGATTGCCCACAGCCTGCACCACCGCCCCATGTTCATCCAGCACGTCTTCCGGCTGCACGGCCTACCCGATCAGGTCGTGTCGGACCATGGGACGCAGTTCACAGCCCTGTTCTGGAAAGGGCTGATGGTGGCTCTGGACGTCCAGATTTGTTTGTCCTCAGCGCACCATCCTGAAACCGATGGGGGGACGGAGAAGGTAATTGGGATCTTGGAGCAGTACCTGTGCTGCTTCGTGAAAAAGCAACAGAACAACTGGGCGGACTACCTGGCCGTGGCAGAGTTTGCATTTAACAATTGGCAGCACACCTCCACGCAGACAACGCCTTTCCTGGCTAACATCAGGTATCACCCTTGCTTCTTTCCTCTTACCCCAGTCGACTCCCCGCTCCCTGCAGCGCAGGATTTCCTCTTGGAACTCCAGGTGGTCCACCAAGTGGTGCACAGCTATCTGAATCAAACTAAAGAGGACTACAAGAGGGTGGCAGATAGGTCTCAGCATGTGGTGCCGGAGTGTCTGTGAAAAACATCTGAAAAGCTGTTTTTAAAGCATTTTTAAAGCCTTTTAACACACTACTTTACAAGGTGACAGCTGCTTTGCAAGCCAGCACTACCCCCCTCTCCTACTCACCCACCAACCCTGGATCACATGGCTGTGAAAAACATCTGAAAATCTGTTTTTAAAGACTTATAAAGTCTTTTAATGGATCACATGGCTGTGAAAAACATCAGAAAGGCTCTTTTTAAAGACTTTTAAAGCACTTCTTTACAAGCTGGAAGCTGCTTTTCCATGGGCTGAATACTTTGCATTGGCAGGTCATATCCAGCCCATGGGCAGTAGTTTGAGGATTCCTACTGTAGACAGAATATGTTATTCCTTATTTCAGAAAAGATATTTATGAATAATGAAAAACAGAGAGAGGCAGAAGTCTTGACATTCTGTTCTTCATGCAGATCTTTTGATTGACTGTCAATCAGGATAAGGCTATCTGTGTGGAGAAACAATGATGGTACAATATCAGAGATACATTGTTAATATAAATCATACAGTTCTTGGGCCAGATAGGCTGTTCTGCATAAATTCCAGTCTTCAGAAGAAAGTTATTAGCTCTCAGTGGAATGACATTTGCAATGATTATGTTTGCTTTCTATTTCTTTGCACAATTGAGAGGATACCTAGTTAATAATTGTTGAATCATGAAGTATGTTAAACAATAAACTACTCATAAATAGAAATTAAGGAGCCATGACACATATTTTCACATTGAAATAACTCATCTTGTAGATTTTACACAAATAATCTCTGCTTTCCTGAATTTAAAAAACATAACATTAAGTAGAAATGATGCATGTTCCAAGCAAGCAGTGTAAATAAGAAGCATGCCCAATATGAATACCTTTAGCATTTTTTGTTTTGGTTTACAGAATATGATAACTAAAATGTTAGATTACTTTGCCTGGAAAGTATTCTGACATTAAACAATATCATGGCACTGTTTAACTTTTTGGCTTCAAAATGTATTGACATTACAACTTCCAAAATTCCCAGTCACCATAGGCATAAATTATTACACTCCAAACATTTGAAGAGAATTGGTTTATGGAAAATTGCTATATACATCATGTCTGGAGAATCTTAATTTATATAACTTAAGCAACTATAAAGACCTGCCTCTCCTCCTTTCCCAAGAAAGTATGGACTCTTGAAACATAGTATTTCAAAAGGAACCTTTATTGAGAAGAAGTGATAGCAGGACAGGCGAAGTAGATTGTAAATTCTCTCCCAAACTATACAGTTAGAAATAGAGCTTTAGAATCCCCCCTCCAGTCTGAATGTGGATTTAGCCATCCAGAGGTGTGAAGATGTTTATTGTAATGGCTGCCTTGAGAAACATAAGGAGCCATTCCCAGGATCTTCTTCTGCTCTCAGCAAACTGAAACAATCCACATGGTTCTCCCTCATTACATTTCAAAGAAGGTGAGAATACTGCAGGGTCCTTAGACATCAGGAAAAATGGAATCAAGGCCCTCCTTGAGTTTGAAAATGAAGTCCTTTGTGACCTCCAAATTTGAGCTGCTCTGGCTTCCGGTAATCACCGGAGCAGCGAGGCTCTTCACTGGGATAACTGAGTGAATCATGCTAAGCTTTGAGCTGTTGTATTGTGGGAGTCAGGATAAAGCATCAGCCATAAAGTTCTTCCCCCCTTGGATATACTTTAAAGTGAAATTGAACCTATTGAAATGTTGTGCCCATCTCAACTGTTTGGGGGATAACTTTCAAGAAGTCTTCAATGCCTCCAAATTCTTATGATCAGTCCACACCTCAAAAGGGTGTCTATCCCCCTCCAGGAAATGTCGCCAGGTCATCAAACCCCACCTGACTGCAAAAGCCTTCTTTTCCCATATAGCCCATCGTCTCTCTGTCTCAGTCAGTTTTCGAGAGGTGTAAGCGCACCTTGTAGTTTTCCATCAGCATTTGCTTGTAACAATACTGCCCCCACTGCAACGTCACTTGCATCCGTCTTGACCACAAATAGTGAATCCATGTCTGAGTGTTTTAAAACTGGTTCAGCTGCAAACAGCCGTTTTAGTTTCTCGAATGCAGCTTGACATTCCATAGTCCAATTCAATGGCTTCCCTGGTCTAGGTTTGGCCTCTCCCTTTGATTTTAGGGGGTTCGTAATTGGGAGGGCAATTCTGGCGAACGAAGGAATAAATTGATGATAAAAATTAGCAAATCTTTAAAAACTTTGCAATTGTTTGCGGGTGCGGGGGAGGCGCCCATTCAGTGACAGCTTGGACCTTTGCTGGGTCCATCTCTATGCCATCATGGGAGATACAATACCCAAGGTAGTCAATCTTCTCCTGGTGAAATTCACATTTAGACAATTTTGCATACAGTTCTGCTGCCCGGAGTTTTTTTAGTACTGAGCAGACTAATTTCACATGTTCTTCATGTGTTTACGTGTAAATAAGGTTGTTATCAAGATAGACCATCACGCCTTTGTAGAGGTGGTAATGCAAAACCTCATTAATTAATTGCATGAAAACAGCTGGCGCCCCCTGCAAGTCAAATGGCAGTACACAGAATTGAAAACAACCAAGAGGGCAGTTGAACGCCATTTTCCATTTGTCTCCCTCTTTAATTCTGACTCTGTAATAGGCCTCTCGTAGGTCTAATTTTGTGAAAAATTTCCCTTTACCCAACTGGGCCAGTGTGTCCTTCATTAACGGTAATGGGTAGAGATTCTGAACACAGATAGCGTTCAAATTTTTATAGTTAACAACGAGATGAAAGAAGCCATCTTTCTTTTCTCTGAACAAAACTGGAGCAGCCATTCGGGGCCTAGCAGGCTCAATGAAACCCCTCTTTAAATTTTTGTCAATAAATTTCCTTAATTCATCCATTTCCCCGGGGGTCATTGAATAAATCTGAGGCTTTGGCAGTTTTACCCCAGGGAGAATATCAATGCTGCAGTCAGTTGCACGGTGTGAGGGTAATTTATCAGATGACTTTTCACTGAAAACATCTTTCAGGTCCCAATACTCTTTTGGGATTTTCTCCTCCCACTCAATTTTTTCTTGGCCCCTGGCTGCCAGGTTGGGGTTTGTGTTACTCTGTTTGGGAGCCCCCCTTCTCCCTCAGGGAGTGTAGCAGATCAGATGCGTAACCATCCTTCCTCCAATTGATGTGTGGGTTCCATTTCCGCAGCCAGGGCAAACCTAATATAAGAGGCCGGTCCATCCCTGGAGCCACAATAAAACTTATTGTCTCTTGGTGGGTTCCCATCCACATGTCAATTGGTTCAGTTACAAAATGAGCAGGGCTCGCTGACTTCCTGGGGGTGTGGCCTGTTGCCGAGGAGGGCTCAACCGAGCTCCTCAGGGATCTGGTCTGTATATCTAAATAAGATCATAGATATCACCCCTTTTTGGCTAAGGAAGGGGCAGGGAGTAGCTCTGTATGCTAGGGTCTATTCGTAATCCACAGCCTTTTCTCTTTTTTTTTTGGCTGTGGACAGAGATTAGATCCAGCGGGAGCGGAGCTTTTATCTCCAGCCAGTTCTTCTCAGCTGCCCTTTTGGCAGCCCCAGACAGGCTAGCCCCCCCCAGGACAAAGCAAAGTTTTTTTCAAGCTAGGTTAATACGGGCGGGTCCCACTCCTGTGAGATTTATGTTTTTATTACTATCTTAAATACCAGCACCATTCGTCTTAGAGACTTCTTTGTCTAAATGGACTTCAAAATGGCGATTTCCCCCCGTTGGTGATTGATAGTAGATGTACTTAGCCGGTCTTACCTTCCTGCAGACCGCTCCTTAACAAAATAAACTCTTTTTCCTTGGAAACAGAGGGGAGCAAAAGCGCTGCTTATCTGTTTATTTATTATGGCACCCAGATCAAAGAAGCGTCTTGCTACAAATGTGCCTAAAGAATTTAAAGAATTCATATTGGAACCACAGCCTTTGTCTCCTATGCCCTCTACTGGAGAATTTTTAACACAGGAATATTTCTTTAAAATATTTAATGATTTTTAAAAAGAAATTAAGGAATTTGTATTGGAACTATATGATGATTTAAGGTCTAAAATTAACCAAATGAAGGCGAATACGTTCGCAGCCGTGTCTGCCCTGTCAGATTATTCTGCTGAAATAGAGAATAAATTGGAAAGCTTGGAGAAGGCTAATTTTAATTTGACTACTAATATTCAAATATTACAACAAAAAATTAGAGACACTGAAGAACAGCTCATGATGATAAATTTTAATAGGAAGGCATTTGCAATAAGAGTTAGAGGATTCTGTGAAAAGGAGCAAGAGAATCTGAAACAGACCTTTGCTGAAGCCTTCAGCCAGGCGGTGGGAAGCCCGGGACTTAACTTTGATTGGCAGATTCGGAAAATCTATCGCCAGAACTCATTGGTAGCGGAACAGCGACAGCTCCCGAGGGACATAATTATATATTTCTCCACAAAAGAATCCAGAAATGCGATTGTGCAAAAGTTTCATAATAACAGTCTCCGAATTGATGACCAGGACCTGATTGTCTTCAAAGATATTCCTTTCCAGATGTTGAGAGCAAGAAGGGACTACGCCTTTTTAACTAAAGAGCTTAGGAGTCAACAGATTCGATACAGATGGGAGGCCCCTGCCGGCATTACGGTCACATTTGAGAATCAAAGATTTCGTCTTAACTCTGTTTCGGAGGCCCGAGATTTCTATCGTAGGACTTTGAAGGCGGGACTTCCTGACTCACTTGGAAGAGAGGAGAGACAAGCGGAAGGAGAAGGCAAACGGCAGGCCGCGTGGCTGCAAGATGGAGGGGGTAGCCTTTCCTCCCTCGGAGAAGCAGAAAAACGGAGATCGAGAATTTAGACATTTTAAAATATTTGCCAAAGTTGTGGACCGAATGGGGGTTTGCGACCTCTCTCCGGTAGAAAAAGCGGATTAATTCTTATTAGAAGGGAAAGTTGGGTGAAATTACTTTGAGCTAGATCTTAAACTAATGTCAGCATAAATTTGATAGTGGTAAACATCAGACAAGCAAGGGATGAGGGTAAAATATATGCGGAATGATTTACGTTGTTTAAAGCTTATTAGAAGAGGAAAGCCGGTTGGGATTATCTTAAGATAGATGTAAAATGAATGCGGAATGAATTATGTTGTTTAAATTTTGTTAGAAGGGACTACTTTAAAACAGAAGGTTAACTGACTTTTGTTGAAAGTATTATTTGAATATGTGGAATGATCCATGCTATTTAATTCTTATTAGAAGGGAAAGTTGGTTGAAATTACTTTGAGCTAGATCTTAAACAAATGTCTGCATAAATTTGATAGTGGTAAATACCAGACAAGCAAGGGATGAGGGTAAAATGCATGTGGAATGATTTATGTTATTTAAATCCTATTAGAAGAGAAAATCGGTTGGGATTATCTTAAGATAGAAACTGATTTTTGTGTAAAGTAATACTTGATTTACGCTGCTTAAACTTTACTAAGAAGGGGAAGCTTGGTTAGATTATTTTGAATTATTGTTTGAAAAGGAGGTTAAGAAAGATTATTTACGCTGTTTAAATTTTATTAGAAGGGAAAGTTTGATTATTCTTCTGTAAAGTAATATTTGAATATGTGGCATGAACCACGTTGCTTAAATTTTATCGGAAGGGATCAATTTTGGTTAGACTGTATATTGATGCCTACACAAATTTGTATAAATGTTTACCTGAATATAAGGTTTAGGAAGAGGAACGGGAGAGTCTACAGAAGGTTGGGGTAAATAACAAAGAAGTAAGAACGAGAATAAAATATAGATAGAATGACTTATACTATTTAAGCATAGATAAAGATGGGTGGCTGAGATCAACACAAAGAGTGGTTTCTTTTTTTCTTTTTTTTCTTTTCTTTTTTCTTTTCTTTTTTTTTTCTTGTTTTTTTTCTTTCTTTTGACATATTACCTTTATTTTTAATCCATATGTATACAAGATATTTTAGACAGAAGGTAGAGCCAGGTGTGGGCCCTGGGAAGTCGGGAGGATTAGGGATGGGGATTTGTGGGGTGGGGGTGGGGGGGCGTTAAAATAGTCTCAATAAGAACAAGAATGTATTTATATACGGTGGTTTTTTTTCTTTTTTCTTTTCTCTCTTTTTTCTTTATATATATATATATATATATATATATATATATATATATATATATATATATATATATATATATATATATATATATATATATATATATATATATATATATATATATATATATATATATATATATATATATATATATATATATATATATATATATATTTCCCTTGGTTTATTTTACTTTTAGCAGATTAAACAACACTCGAATAAAGGCATACACCAAGGAGGGAGATAGAGGGAAAGAAGAGGGAGGAGTAAGGAAGGAGTAAGGGGAATGTAAGGAGGGCGTGTGGGGAGTAAGGGGAGAAGGAAGGTTTGAGGGGAAAGGGAAGTAGGAGGGGAGTGTTAGAGGGAGAAAGGAAAGTTGGAGGAGGTAGATGGGGTGTATGGAGGATGGAAGTGTTAGGTGGGGTTGTGAATGATGAGTTGTGTTCCTTTTTATTTTGTTTGTTTTATTTCTTTTTTTTTCTTTTTCTATAGTAAATACCCTGTATATAAGTGATTGCAAATGGAATGTGAAAATGAATAAAATATATATTTTTTTAAAAAAAAATGAGCAGGGCTCCCCCCCAACAATTGAGCCATCCAACTGGCAAAAAGCAATCGGGACTTTTAGAGCTTTTAGTTTTAAACCCATTTTTTCCACTACTTCGGGGCTAACAAGGCAACGTGTGCATCCCGAATCTAAAAGGGCCAGCATTTTTTCTTGTGCGCCAGTAGCTTAATAAGAAGCTGATGGAACATACAAAGATCCAGGACTATAGCCCCTGTGTCCTAAGCAGACTCCTGCACTGCAGTGAGTCCTGGACCCTTTATGCACAGCATGAGAGAAAGTTAAACATCTTCGAGGTGGCGCAGTGGGTAGAGTGCAGTACTGCAGGCCACTTCAGCTGACTGCTAGTTCAGCAGTTCAGCGGTTCAAATCTCACCGGCTCAGGGTTGACTCAGCCTTCCATCCTTCTGAGGTGGGTAAAATGAGGACCCGGATTGTTGTTGGGGGCAATATGCTGACTCTGTAAACCGCTTAGAGAGGGCTGAAAGCCCTATGAAGCGGTATATAAATCTAACTGCTATTGCTATTGCTTTCATATGCGCTGTCTCTGACGCATTCTTGGCATCACCTGGCATGACAAAGTTCCAAATAGTGCAGTCTTGGAACGTGCTAGAATTTCTAGCATATATAAACTATTGAAACAGTGACATCTACGTTGGCTTGGGCATGTCATGAGAATGGCTGATGGTCAGATCCCAAAAGATTTCCTATATGGAGAATTAGTGCAAAGAAAGCGCCCCAGAGGGAGACCACAGCTGTGATACAAGGATATCTGCAAGAGGGATTTAAAGGCCTTGGGAATGGACATTAACAGCTGGGAAACCTTGGCCTCTGATCGTTCAGTTTAGAGGCTTAAAAACCAGCATGACACTTGTTCGGCAGACCAAGGCAAAGGGGCAGTCCTGGAACCAGGAAAATCGGAGGGCTGGGTAGGGGACAGAATGTATCTGCCCTCAGTATGGAAGGGACTGCCACTCTTGAATTGGGCTTTTTAGTCACACCAGATGCTGTTTTAGGAACTCTTTCCAGAGCACGATATCATAGACTTTTGAGACTGAAGAATGCCAATGATTGTCCCGATCTGGCCCATGGGCCTTGAGTTTGACACCTTCGTAGTAGAGCAAAGAATTATAGAGTCAACATGTGCTTTGTGCTTCCACTGCTCAAAAGCATCAGGGTTTCTTAGAATAATTTTTATGATTGGATAGTATTTGTCATGAATTCTAAGATCTAGGAAGTTGCTTTTTCAAGAGTGGGGCAGACTGATTATTTTAAGGACAATTGAGCCACTCTATCACAAAAAGAATCAAACTTATAGTAACACTGAGCTGCAATTTCAATGATATATAATTTTAACATTTCTTCTGCAAAGCCCTGCAACTGAATAGACTAATTTTTAAAAAATGACTCTGGATCCAAATAAATATAATTCAGCTTGGATTACCAACTGGAACATTTCCACTCTTTTCTCATTCCACTTTGGTGGGGAGTAATTGACCCATTCTTTGCTGGCATTTTTTTCTTTAAAAGAAATATTTGAAGCATTATCTGTTTCAGAAATCAATGATTTTTATTAATTAATCTGATTTGGATTTGGACATTTGCCATGTCACAATTAGCTCAACTTAATTTGAGAATCAGTCACATCTGAATGTGACTAGTCTAATACTATAGAATTCTATTCTGCAAATCTAAAGGCAGGAGAGGGGTGAGGCTGAGTTTTTCATACAGCAAGTTTATTACAGCTCTCCCCACATTCCAGATGATAAACTATATCAGAGGTGACTTTCAAACACAGCTTGTGATACAATCTAGAGACCTGTCTCTGTTTTTTGTTAATTAAAATTTTATTGTACAAAAAGTAGCTTTTTGAAACAGATGACATGGAGCATTGATGTAATCATGTGTATTTGCCACAGCACTGCACAATAAATTTAATAAAGTCAGTTTGGGAAGTGAAGTTATTTTACGTTGGTTAAATGAGTTTTCTCATGAGGAAATCAATTTTTATGAACATTTTCCAGATTCACTTTCCAGATTCTTTCAACAATCCATTACTATAATATACAAATGTACCAAAGAAAAGTAATCTCAAGGGATTCCCCTGGAAAGCTATAGAGCCATGGAACGCGTGCCCAGGTGGCATGCAGAGTCTTCTCTGTGGGCACACGAGCTGTGACCCCAGCTCAGTTGCACTGTGCATGTGCACACACTTCCTGCCAGACAGCTGATTTTTGGGTCGCTGCCATGCATGCCCGGGGCAACGAGGTGCATGTGTGGGTCACACACGGGTGGTGGGTGTTCACGCATGCATAGGGGTGAAGTGTGCAGGTCACATGTGCACGTACAGGGGTGGTGCATGCATGCACGGAGTCAGTATGTGCATGGAGGGTTGCACACCCATGGGGAGCAGGCACATGGACCCCCTCATGCATTGCATTATGGGTATATGTGCACGCTCACTTGGCACAAAATTGTTAGCCATCATTGCTATAAAGAAATGGAGATGAAGCAGTACAGATTTGGCAGTACAGATAAATGTTTGACTTACTACCATTCATTTAAAGATTGTAGCCATTTGAAAAAAGTGACTCCATGGTCATATGATGAATGTTCAGACACTGGGCAACTAGTTCATATTTATGATGATGCAGTGTCCCTGGGTCATATGAATAGCTTTTGCGACCTTCTGATGAGCAAAGTTAATGGGGAAGCCAGATTCACTTTACAACAGTGTTACTAACATAACAATCTCAGTGATTCACTTAACAACAGTGGCAATAAAGGATGTAAAATGAGGCAAACTCACTGAACAGCTGTCTTCTTTACCTAGCAACAGAAATTTTGGGCTCAATTGTGGTTCACCGCTTTATCATACTCAAGGAAAAGAAAGAGTAGGAAGAAGGCATAGCATTTTCTAGGAACTTCCAATTGAAATTAACTCAGACTGCTTCACATTTTGTGTACTTTTTAACAATTGTCTTCTGTTTTTCTATTCTGAAAGAATAGTCAAGGTAGTTTAACTTCACACTCAAATGCTAATTTTTAGAGAAACAGAATGAACCAATTTCTTCAACTTGCTCATACTTTCCTAGAATTAATATTTTTAAAAATAATCTCCCTCTCCCTCCTTTTCTCTCTTATCTGCCAGATGGGCTGCAAACAAATTTAATAAATAAATACAATAAGTATCAATTCTTTCCTCCCTCCTTCCTCCCTTTAAGGACAAACTATCATACTTTTCCCTCAGAATGGAAATTCAATTGATACAACTGCATCTGAGCAGATATATGGAAAATAATTGAATGGCAAAATACTCATATGTTAGGGAATCACTTCCTTAATGCAAAAAAAGTCTTATTTTGTTTACATGCAAATTTCATAGTTAAAAAGCATTTAAATTTGAGAATGTGACAATCTTAGAAAATGTAAGAGTGATCCCCAGTCACAAGAACATTCCTCAATCCTGCTTCAAATGAATGATATACAACTGATGGTCTACCATTCCTTCAAAATTCTACTTCAGCAGTAAATAGAGAATTTATTTGCCTTTTAAAATCTAGTGAAAAACTTGATTTTTGGTGTTTAAAAAGGTGCAAAACAGTATGGTTGGAGTTATGTTTTGCAACTTAAAAATCTCAAATTTCATCAGAAATTCAACTTGCTCCACTGGCTTCTGGTTGGGCGGGGCCTGAGAGGGTTGTTGTTTTAACAGCTCTGGATTCTTGGCTGCGTTAAACTGTCTAAACAGTATCCATCAACTGTTTGGCACTTTGATTACCTCTTCTCTGGGCCAAGGAGAAGAAGGTGAGCAAGCTATATTTGGGCAGTGCTCCAATTAACCCCCCCCAGAACATACATCTGGGATGGGAAGTGGGAGCCACCTGGCAAACGTAGTGATTTCTTCGCATCAAGGACCTCTTCTGCCTTTTTTGCAGAAAAAAGGCACACGTCCACCCTCAGCTCAAAGACTGATTTACTACTGATTTCAAAGCGGGCAGAACTAATACTGGTGATTGTATGTATAAATCTTTAACTCCATTTTTTTAAAGAATTCCTTCTGACAATTTACTTGCTAGAAATACACAGAAAATGGTGCCGAACAGCTCTGTAGGAGGGGTCAGGCTCTGATGACAATTTCTATGGAACTCAGAACATTTAAAGATCACTAAAACAGAAGTGATTTATTAAAAAACTAAATAGTAATTGCTGGATAAGCGGCTTGCCTGGATTTACTAATTAGGTGGAGAAGATTAAATCTGGAATGGCTTCTAAGCAGCAAAAATCCCCCCCCCCAATGTGTCTAAAAGCGCTGGAAATTTGCCTGCTCCTAGAACTAAATTACAGTCACTACTCCCCCCCCTACCCCTGCAGGGGAGCCTTTGACCCGAGAAATTTGGCAAAAAGAATTAAGCGTGGCCTTAGCTGAGGCTTTAAAAAATCATGCAGCTGCGATGGAAATTAAAATAAAGGAAGAGATATCTGCTGTTCATAAAGACTTGTCAGAAGAACTAATGGATCCGGTTCAGACTCCGAACCAGCAAATTAGAGACGATATTCTTGACGCTTTTAAGTGCCTATTGGGTTATGTCTCGGGAATTGAAGATAGATTAGAAGATTTTAGTGATTTTAATATTAATCTGGTAATGAAAATGGATGTGGTTCAACAAAAGATTAGCGATGCAGAAAATGAAATTATAATGTTGCAGTATAGACAGATGGAATTTGCCTTAAGGATAAGGGGCGTCCAAGAGAAAAAATCAAGAAAATTTGAAGCAGATCTTCTCAGAAGCCTTTGATCAATTGATGGCAAGGCCAGGAGGGGATTTTGAATGGCAAATTGACAAGATATATAATGTTAACTCCTGGCTTGCCAGACAAAAGCAACTCCCAGGAGACATTGTGGTGTATTTTGCTACGAGAGATATGAGGAATTTGATATTGCAAGAGTCTTACAAAACTAAGCTTCAAATTGGGGGTCAGGAGGTGACTGTTTTGAAGGAAATACCACCTAAAATGTTGAGATCGAGAAAAGACTATGCCTTCTTAGTCGATGAGCTCAAAAATCGTCAGCTACAGTTCAGATGGGAGGCTCCAGGTGGACTTGCAGTTACCTACCAGGGGCAAAGATATCGTCTTAACTCAGTATGGAAGGCTCGAGATTTTTACAATAATATATTGAAGGCTGGACATCCCACCCCGCCTGGACCCAGAGAAAGAGAACAAGAAGGACAGGATAGACAGCAAGCCACCCAAAGACCATCAAGGCTGGACCAACTTCCTCTTTCAGAGCTACAAGGAGCCAAGGAGCAAAGACAAACCCACGTGATTACCAGGCAAATGGAACAAGAGCTAAAAAAGCAACAAGCTTCACAACACACACATGTTACTGTCCAAGAAGCCACAGGTCTTAGTTCAGAAGCGGTGGGAGAAGCCAGGCCAAAATCCAAACTTCAGGATTTCCAGAGGTCTCTTAAAAAGCTTCAGGGAGCTAAAGATGATAACTAAGTTCTTAACCTGGAGCGTTAATGGTTTAAATTGGTACTTGAGAGACCGCCTGCTGCCAATTACCTCCACTAGACCGATTAGATCCCACAGATTAGGCCTCCTCCGAATTCCATCCGCCGGCCAGTGTCGACTGGCGACTACCCGGAGGAGAGCCTTCTCTGTGGCTGCTCCGACCCTTTGGAACGAACTCCTCGTGGAGATTCGAACCCTCACCACCCTCCAGGCCTTCCACAAAGCCATTAAAACCTGGCTGTTCCGACAGGCCTGGGGCTAAAGAGCTGTTGCCCCCATCTCGAATGGTATGACTGTTGTGTGTTTTAAATTATGTATTGTCATGTTTGTTTTTTATTTTTTGTCTGTACCCCCCCTTCCCAGATTTGATTTGTCAGCCGCCCTGAGTCCCCTTCGGGGGAAAAGGGCAGCATATAAATATAATAAATGAAATGAATGAATGAAATGAAATGAAATAAATTCCCCACAGAAAAGGAAGAAAATAAATCACTATCTGAAACAATTTTAAAATGACATAATTTGCCTGCAAGAGACTCATATTAGATTAACTGACCAGAAATACTTGATTAATACAAGACTTGGACAACACTTTATAGCTTCTGCTCCTGAGAAGAAAAATGGTATAGTTATTTACTTAAGAAAGAACATGAAAGCCAAATTAATTGAAGCAGACTCTCAAGGAAGATATATTGCAGTAGAACTGGTATTAGAAAGGAAAAAGATACTTCTAATGGGAATATATGCTCCCAATCAACAACAAGATAAATTTTATAAAATGCTCCATACTAAGTTAGTACATTGGGACTATAGTTCTTGCATATTATTGGGTGACTGGAATGGTGTTATGGATACCAAGAAAGACAAGAAGGGTCTCCGGCAAAATATCCAAATGCAAAAGATGCCCTTCTTGACCAGTTTGCGTTAGGATTAAATGAGGACATTTACCAACAATGTGTTAACAGACACCTTCCCAAGCGAGTTACAGCTTGGTATGAAAATGCAGCAGATGTTGAGCTCGACTTGATTAGACTTCAACGTGCGAGAGAGGAGAAAGCAGAGAGATCACCCTCCCCCCAGCTCAAAAGGCCCTGTTCCGCATCAGGGGTGAAGGAAAGGGAAGCTCCACCGGCAAGGCCAAGCCGTTCATGTGCTTCCGTTGTGGAAGGGGGGGCCACCGCGCCACAGATTGCCGCGTTAAACTTCCTGCAACCACCCCGCCCCCTGCCAAGAGGGAAGGGAAGACGAGCAAGACCCCGGGGAGGAAGAAAGAGGCTGCTTTCGCTGCTGAAAACACCCCCCAGCGCTTCAGGCAGGAGGCGGAGGAAGAAGCTGACTTCACCCGCAGCTCCTCTGATGACTCCAATGACGACGCTTCGCCTCGTTGGCTGAGTTCAAATAAAGGCCCCATGTTGATCCCAATAGAATTAAGAGTACCTCCCGATGGGGAGACAGAACAGCTTCCTGCCCTCCTTGATTTGGGCTGTTCGAGATGTATGATTAATCCTGCAATGGTTGAAAAACTGGGCTTGAAATTAAGGACTTTGAAAACCCCTATTGTGTTTTGCCAAATCGATGGATCCATTGCAGGGGGTGGCCCAGCCCATTTCCACACTGAACCTCTAGAGATGAAAATGGGCACCCATGTAGAATTGATCTCTTTTATTGTGGCTCCTGGAATGGACAGACCCCTTATTTTGGGACTCCCCTGGCTTCGAAAATGGAACCCTCACATTAATTGGAGGGAGGGGTGGCTGCGCATTCGGACCAGCACAGCTCCAAACGGGGAGGGCGATGCCCCAGAGCCTGCTAGCTCCAGCCCCGCATTGGCTGCCTGGTGCCAGGAGAGAATTGAGGGGGAAGAAAAGATTCCAAAAGAGTATTGGGACCTGAAAGGAGTTTTTAGTGAAAAATCTTCAGATAAACTTCCACCCCACAGACCTACTGATTGCTCCATCGATATTTTGCCGGGGGTAAAGCTTCCAAAGCCCCAAATATATTCAATGTCTCCTAGGGAAATGGAGGAAATGAGGAAATTCATTGATAAAAACTTGGAAAGGGGTTTCATTGAGCTGGCACGACCCAAGGTAGCTGCACCCGTGTTGTTCAGAGAGAAGAAAGATGGCTCCCTGAGATTATGTGTTAATTTCAAAAACCTGAACTGCATCTCAGCTCAAAACCTATACCCGTTACCACTGATGAAGGACATGCTGGCCCAACTGGGAAAGGGCCGCATTTTCACAAAATTGGACCTCAGGGAAGCATACTATAGGGTCCGCATAAAGGAGGGGGATGAGTGGAAGATGGCTTTCAACTGCCCCCTTGGTTGTTTCCAGTTCCGGGTGATGCCCTTTGGCCTGCAGAGGGCGCCTGCAGTCTTCATGCAATTAATTAATGAAATTTTGCATGACCACCTTTCCAAGGGCGTTATCGTATATTTAGATGATATCCTTATTTACACTCAAACTTATGACGAACACGTCACATTAGTCCGCACTGTCCTGAAGAAGCTCCAGGCCGCTGAACTTTATGCCAAGTTGTCCAAGTGTGAATTTCACCAGGAGAAGATTGAGTACCTGGGGTATCGTATCTCCCTCGCTGGTATTGACATGGACCCCGCTAAGGTAAAAGCGGTCACTGAGTGGGAGGCGCCCTGTACGCATAAACAATTGCAGAAATTTTTGGGTTTTGCCAATTTCTATTGTCAGTTCATCCCTTCTTTTGCCAAAATTGCGCTTCCCATCACTAATTTGTTGAAGTCCAAAGGTGGGCCTAAACCTAAGCCTAGCAAGCCGCTGGATTGGACTATGGAGTGTCAGGCTGCTTTTGAGAAGTTGAAACGACTCTTTGCAGCAGAACCGGTTCTGAAGCATCCGGACATGGACAAGCCTTTTGTCGTTCAAGCTGATGCCAGCGACGTGGCAGTTTGGGCCGTCTTGCTTCAGACTAACGACCAAGGTAATTTACAACCGTGCGCATACACCTCCCATAAGCTCACGGACACGGAAAGGCGTTGGGCAATCTGGGAGAAGGAAGCATTTGCTGTACGTTGGGCTTTGGCCACGTGGCGCCATTTTCTGGAGGGCGCTAAGCACCCCTTTGAGGTGTGGACTGACCATAAGAGCTTGGAAGCTTTGAGGACTCTGAGGCGCCTCTCCCCTAAGCAGATGCGCTGGGCTCAGCATTTCAATTGCTTCAATTTCACACTCAAGTACATCCCAGGAGGGAAGAATTTTATGGCTGACGCTTTGTCCAGACTTCCTCAATACAACTGCTCTAAACTCAGTGTTATCCAGCCCGTGATTCCCACGTCTAGCCTCGCTGCTCCGGTTGTTACTAGGCAGCAGGCATGCTCGAAAGTAGAAGTATCTCAAGATTTCCTCTCTGACCTCAAAAAGGTCCTTCCCAGGATAACTGGTTCCAACAGCATCAAGGTGAATGCACAATGAGGGACGATTTACCGTGGATTGGGGCGAAACTTTACGTCCCTGCCTCTCTTCATCTTGTTGTCCTCCAACGGGCTCATGATTCCAAATTGGCGGGTCACTTTGGATTTGTGAAGACGCTGCATTTGGTGAAGAGGCAGTTTTTGTGGCCCTCTTTGAAGAAGGACATTGAACTTTATGTTGCCAGTTGTCCAGTCTGTGCAGCCGCTAAACGGCCGCCAGGGAAGCCGCAAGGTCTGCTCCAATCTGTAGCCCACTTTGTCGCCCCCTGGAAGGAGATTTCTATGGACTTTATTGTCGAACTTCCTGAGATCCAGGAGCACACCGTTATATGGGTGGCTACTGACTTATTTTCCAAACAAGTTCATTTTATTCTGTGCCACAAGATTCCTTCTGCAAAGGCACTTGCTAAGCTCTTCATTTCTCACATTTACCGTTTGCATGGTGTGCCTGATCGCATCATTTCCGATAGAGGTGTCCAATTCACTTCTGTTTTTTGGAAGGAGTTTCTTAAGTGCATTGGTTCCGCCCAGGGCTTAAGCTCCGCCCACCACCCTCAGACTTATGGGGCTTGCGAGAGGACTAATTCTGTTCTGGAACAATATTTACGTTGTTTCATCAATTACCAGCAGGATGATTGGGTGGACTTGTTGCCGCACGCGGAAGGGGCTTATAATAATTCCGTACATAGCAGCACTGGATTCACTCCTTTTCGTGTTGTGTCTGGCCAGGACTTTGTTCCTACTCCTGAAGTTCCCCTCGAGCAGCCACAAATTTCGTCCGTCTCCGAGTGGAGTGAGCAATTGAGCCATATTTGGCCTTTGGCACTTTGTACTTTGGATGCTGCGCACCGCACTCATAAGAGACAGGCTGATAAGAAACGTACGCAACCTTATCAGTACCAAGTGGGTGACCAGGTTTATTTATCCACTAAATTCCTTCAAACTACACAAAAGTCTAAGAAGTTGGGGCCTAAGTACGTGGGCCCGTTTCCTGTAGTCAAGGTCATCAATCCTGTTTCGCTTCGCTTGCAGCTACCCAAGCATCTTAGCCATGTTTATCCAGTTTTCCACATTAATCTCATTAAACCTGTTCGTTTCTCATCTTTACGTCCACCGGTGGACCCACCGCCTGCCCCCCTGTTGATTGATGGTGAACAACATTTTGAGGTCCGGGAGATATTGGACTCTTGGCGATGGCGGAATCGGGTCCAGTACCTTGTGGCTTGGAAGCATTTTCCTCCATCTCATGCCGAGTGGGTGGACAAGTCCCATGTCCGTGCTCCCCAACTACTCCGGCAGTTTTATTCTGCTTATCCTGACAAACCCTGACTTTCTTTCCCCCCCCCCCGTTTTTTTTCTTTTTTTCTGTTTTTTGTTGTTCGTCTGTTTGTTTGTGTTTTCTCGTTTTCCAGGCCTGAACGCCTTTTTCCGGAGGACGGCCGGATGTCAGCCTCTGCTTTGCTGCTGCTTTGGCTGCCATGAAACGGGGAGGGAGGGCATGGTATTTGGGAGGGGTTACTAATTGTGCTGGAGGAAGCTTCTGGAGCTCGGCTGCTTGTCGGACTACGCATGCGTAGGAGGTTCCCGCCAAGACTAATGGCACTGACATTCCATCTTGGTGATGCCTTTTGAAGCTATCACACACCTGACACTTGGGAGAATTATGATTGGACTGTAACTGTGATGCCAAGGGGTGGGGAATGGGTTATTCTATATATCAATCACTTTCGCGCCTAAATAATCAGTCTTCGCTTCGCTATGCCTTTAATCATTTATAATTAGTAAAAGTACATGTCAGAACCTGACATGTACTTGAGGGCCATAAATTTCATCTTTCCCCATTTCTCAATTAGAGGGTCATCAAATTGTCTTTTAAACGTAGTCATAAAAGCATCAAAATTCCTCAGGAGGGGGGAATTGCTTTGGTGCAAGCTGATCATCCATTCGGCCGCCTCTTCCTCTAAAGCAAGTAACACCATTCGCACTTTCATTTCATCTGTTTCTAAATCGGGCCCATAAATTTCCATATAGTTCCAAATTTGTATAACAAAGAGACCCAGCTTCTTGGAATTCCCATCATATTTTACAGGTAAGGGAGGGACTTTTGCCATTCTGTGTCTTCTGGGGGGGCCCCCTACTCTGGCAGCCGCCCTGGCTGGGGGGGAGAGAAGCTGTTTCTGGGTTTGTTTGCTCCCATCCTCCCTCAGCCTCTTCACCCTCCCTGAATTTTTGCATAGAGTACCTTTGTTCAAAGTCTTCCGTTTGGTCTCTCTCTCGGGGTTTCCGTTCGGGCAAGGTTTCTTCCAAGTCGGCTGGCTTTGCCCTTTGTTTTCTCCTAGTAACTCCAGCATCCCAACTTTCGCTGTCCTCTTTTTGCCCCACACTTAGGGACCATCGAGGGGGAATCGCAGGGTCCGCTATTCCTAGGCCAGCCATTCTCCCAGGTAATGATGGGTCTGCAGTTTCCCTTTCAATCTCTTCTTCATCGCTTGCTCGCAAAGACATTTTCCTCGTTCCTTCTTGTAAGTACACCCCCCACGGAAGGTTGAAATCTCCTGGTGGGGTGTGAATGAGACTTCACTTACTGTCAGAACCTCTCCATTAGGTAATTAGGAAAGAAGACCACGAGACTCCATGAATATAAATCAAGTGTACTTTTATTAATTATAAATGATTAAAGGCATAGCGAAGCAAAGTCTGATTATTTAGGCGCAAAAGCGATTGATATATAGAATAGTCCATTTCCCACCCCTTGGCATTACAGTTACAGTCCAATCATAATTCTCCCAAGTGTCAGGTGTGAGATAACTTCAAAAAGCATCACGAAGATGGAATGTCGGTGCCGTTAGTCCTGGCGGGAATCTCCTATGCATGCATAGTCCGACAGGCAGCTGAGCTCCAGAAACTTCCTCCAGCACAATTAGTAACCCCTCCCAAATACCATGACCTTCCTCCCCGTTTCATGGCAGTCGAAGCAACAACAAAGCAGAGGCTGACAGTACACTTGATTTCTACCTACGGAGTCTCGTGGTCTTCTTTCCTAATTACGCAATGAAGAGGTTCTGACACCTAGTGTCCGGATTTAAAATAAATTTAGGGAAAACAAAGATGCTAGTTACAAATATGAATACTAAATAAAGGAAGAATTAGAAGGAATGACAGGATGTGAAATAGTTAAAAAGGTTAAATATCTAGGAGTCTATATTTCAACCTCAAATGGGAAGCTATATAAGTATAATTATGAACCATTATGGCGCAGCATACAGACAGAGATGAAAAATTGGGAGAAATTACAATTATCTCTGCTGGGAAGAATAGCAGCAGTGAAAATGAATATTCTACCTAAAGTTTTATTTCTTTTTCAAATGATACCAATACTTTAAAAAGATGCAAATTTGCTAGAATGGCAGAAGGGCATTAACAAATTTGTCTGGGCAGGAAAGAAGCCAAGAATAAAACTAAAAATAATGCAAGATGACCGTGAGAGAGGAGGTTTGAAATTACCCGATTTAAAACTATATTATGAAGCAGTAGTTTTATCGGTAATTAGTGACTGGATTAATTTAACAGATGATAGAATACTTAATATCGAAGGGCATGATTGGGTATATGGTTGGCATGCTTACTTAGATAAGAACTTTAAAAGTCATATTTTAAGGAATGCTCTACTGCGGGTCTGGAAAAAATATCAATACAAACTAAATGACAAGATACCCCTGTGGGCAATTCCTAGACACGCAATAGAAAACATAAATATAGTACAAAAATACCCTGTATTGGTTCTGGGAAGTCGGGGGGGGGGGGGAGAAGGTTGGGGGGGTTGGGGGAGGGTGGGGGAAGTAAATATTTGTAAAAAAATGTTTTTCAAAATTCTCAATAAAAAAAAGAAATTCAACTTGCTCCGAAGCGACTACATTACTAGTATGTCTCATGCACTTTTTAGCACTTTCCATGGTCTTCTGCAGCCCTCTGCCAGCTGAAAACAGGAGGCCTCAGGACGCCACTGTGTGACCTGTTTTTGGCCAGCAGAGCAGAGATGGTATTCAGCAGGGTCTGACCAGTTCTGGAGAACCGGTAGTCCAAATTTTGAGTAGTTTTGAGAACCAGTAAATACCATCTCTGATTGGCCCCTCCCCCATCTATTCTCTGTCTTCCAAATCCCAGCTGATCGGGAGGAAATGGGGATTTTGCAGTAACTTTCCCCTGGAGTGGGGAGGGAATGGAGATTTTACAGTACACCCTTCCCCTACCATGGCCACCAAGCCATGCCACGCCCACAGAGCTGGTAGTAAAAAAAATTGAATCCCACCACTGTGGTACAGTGCTACTGTAGGCTGGGAAGCAAAAAATTGGCTGCACAGGGTGGCTGTGTGTGGACCCCCCACCTCATTTTGACTGGCAGGGTGCTGCTGGAAGCTGGGGAGGCCAAAAACGGGCTACATGGCCCATTTTCAGCCACCAGAGTGCTGCAGAAGACCATGGAGGGTGAAAACAAGGCATGGGGGGGCTGCAAATAGGCCAATTTTGGCGACAGACATCTGTCTCTCTTTCAAACATATTTTCCAACTCCCTTAATATATTTCCCCCCTGATTTAATTCATCAATCACTGTTATTTTCATTGTTGACTCCTCATTGTTTTCTTCCTTCGTTTCTGCTGTTGACTCCTCCCTTTCCTGGGTGACTTGATCTTTGCTCATCATTCCTCGTATGGTATTTTTCTTTTTGTCCCTAATCTTCTTAACCCCTTTTGTATTTTGAAAGAGTAATGCCATCTCCTTTGAAATTCCACTCATTTCTTCCTTATTAAGTATCTTATTATGTTTTCAAACATTCCACTTTTGTCCAACAATCAAAAAACTATTTGTTCAATCCTTAAATTGCCCTTCAGGGAGTGTGCTAGTCCCAATTCTTTATATCCCATATATAACTCAGTTCCATTTAGATCAGTGATGGCGAACCTATGACACGCGTGTCAGTGCTGACACGCGTAGCCATTTGGGGTGACACACACAGGATTTCATGTGATTCATCCTCGGCTCCTGCACGGCCGCCAAGGATGAAAGAATCTGTGCTGGAGGAACGGGGGAGGCGGGACGTGTGATCTCCCCCGCCCACACTCACTTACTGTATCGCCGCCGCCCCTTTCTGAGCGCAGGGGCTGCTGGTAAGGCGTGCGTGCCGTGCGCACACACGTCATCAGCGCGGCGAGGGAGGACCCGCAGGAGAGGAGCGCGGGAACAGTGCGCGCCTCTCTCCAGTCAGGCCGGCACAGAGAGTCTACTCCTGGTTAGTTAAAGAATTCGCCCTCCCCCTCACTTATCTCAGTTCATGGCAGGGCTGTGGAGTCTGCTGCTTCCAGCTCCACATCCTCATCAACATGCCGCTCCGGCCCGCCCCCGCTATGAATATTCATATTCTTCGCCCTCGCATCACTAGGAATATTCATAGCAGGGGCGGGCTGGAGCAGCATGTTGATGAGGATGTGGAGCTGGAAGCAGCCGACTCCACAGCCCTGGTTCACGGCACCCCAAACAAGTTCAATAATATCAAGGGCAACATACGAAATCGACTGATGAACAAAGAAGTTACTAAGCAGGTATGTTAAATAATTTGTTTTTGGTTTATTAAATACAATTATATATTGCAATTATACATTTTTGTAGTTTAAACTATAAATTGCGCAAAATTATGTTTTTGTCGAAGTGACACACAACGCGAGTTATGCTCGATTTTTTGCCGATTTTTGACATACCACGCCAAAAAGGTTGCCCATCACTGATTTAGATAGTCCCAGAGGTTCTCAAAAGCCTCTTTGCATCCCTTTTGCAGGTTCAATAACCTAGCATAACATTCAAGTGTCCCTTTATTTGAATAGTTTCCTCATTTTTATATTTTGGTTTCCAATATTAATGGAGCTAAAAGTAATCCAATAGATATTTTCAGTCTTTCATATAGATGTAGTTTCCCTTTCATCAGTAGGTGGCACTTTCCACTTAAATTTCAGTATTGCTATTCTAATGTCATTTTGATTGTAAAAGAATTATAAAAGCAGAATATGTTTCATGGATAAATAATTCCAACATTTAAAAAATGCCTTCCCAGTACCTCTACCAAACCTAAATTATACCATGCTATATAATTGTTGAAAATAGATGATCCAAACTGTTCTGTCCCGGCTTCTAAATTACACTGATACCGGCTTGGCTGTCTGCCATGACTAAGAAGGGAGATAAACCATCCCTTGGCTAGAAGCCCAGACAAATAATCTCCATGAAAAACAAGACTAATGGAACTCGGAGGGAAGAGCCAAGGTCGTGACGATATGGTCATGCGGTCTCGATGCTCTGAGACCGCAGCCAATACTTTTGCTGCTGGGTGGTCCAAACGGACCTAAATCGTCCTGAAGAGATGGTGAACAGGAAGAATACTGATCTCGGGGATATTGCAAAATCCCTGAAAGAAGCAAGAGTAGTTCTTCAAGCTGACAGTAAAAAATGTAGCCAAGGCTCATGAGGTCGGGGCGGCTCCAAAATGGAAGGATACCGAAAGTGAAAGTTTTTCCAGCTGGTGAGGAACTTTTACTGTTTTAAAAAGAGACAGCCTATAAAAACTTAAAAATTAATTTAAATTGAAGAAGAGTCAAGTGGCGGAATTAAATTTGGAATGGTTTTGGACAGTGGTTATCTTACTTTTTAAATGCTATCTTCATGGATGGAATTTATACAAGGCTTTTGAAACGAATGGATTATTTTTCTTCTTCTACATTCTATTTATGATTATCTGTAATTTGTAGGCTCTTTCATTGCTGTGGGTATTTTTCTAATTCATTTAAAGATTGAACTCTTTTTTCTAACTTGAAATACAAGCTACAAAGATACAAAAATATTTTTTTTAATAGCGCTACCATTGCTCGGAGGCTGGAGGCTTTTGTTCTTCCATGGGTTGTTTTTGACTTGGCAACATGGCTTTACTGTCAAGCTACAAAGGGTATAAGAAGGAAAACACACAGATGGCCCTTTGAAGTGCAAATAACATCCTTTGTGAATCTATGCTTTAATCTTATTAACCTTCCAAGCCAGAGCAGCTGTGTTTGTTAGAATGGCAAACTTGCAAACTTTCAGAAATACAGAAGTTATCAAATATATATGAAAGAATAGATCAAAAACTGGAATACTTAGAGCACATAACAATAAAATATGATGAAAAAATTGAGGATGTTTATCAAATGCAAGATGGGGTGATTGAAACTCAAAAAACCGAAGTGGAAAATGAATATAAAGAGATTAAACCTGCTGATATTGATGGTAATTTGTTTGTTCCTGAAAATGGAAATAATGGAATACTGAAAGAGGAAGTAACTGGAGAGGAATTTTATTCCAGAGGGCAGGATATAGAAGAGGAAAAAATTAAAGAATTAATGAACTCAAACAAAGAATTTCTACTAGCAAAAGTATTGATAACACTGCTGACAATCAAAGACAAGCTGAATAAAGAAACAGAAAGAGGTCATCGATTATATGAGAGATTTTACAAGCAAGGAGTTGCTAAGAGAAGTCCACACAAAGCTGATCAAGAAGATGATTAGTTTATGAGTTTTTTATGAGTTTTATTGAACACTTATAGGCCGCCCTTTTCCCTGAGGGGACTCAGGGCGGCTTACAATAATGAGGGAGGGGAGTGCAAGACAAGACATAAAAGAAAATGTGAATAAAAATAATTAACAATAAAAGCACAACATTCACTCAGCATTCGGGCGGGGAGAGAGTAAGGTCCTATCCCCAGGCCTGACGGGATAGCCAGATCTTGAGGGCCGTGCGGAAGGCCTGGATGGTGGTGAGGGTGCGGATCTCCACGGGGAGATTGTTCCATAGCGTTGGAGCTGCAACTGAGAAGGCTCTCCTCCGTGTAGTCGCCAGTCGGCACTGACTGGCGGATGGAATTCGGAGGAGGCCTACCCTGTGCGATCTGATGGGACGCAGGGAGGTAATTGGCAGAAGGCGGTCTCTCAAATAGCCAGATCCACTACCATGGAGCGCTTTATGGATGGTAAGTAGGACCTTGAAGTGCACCCAGAGATCAACAGGTAGCCAGTGCAGCTCACGGAGGATCGGTGTTATGTGGGTGAACCGCGGTGCGCCCACAATCACTCGCGCGGCCGCATTCTGGACTAGCTGAAGTCGCTGGATGCTCTTCAAGGGCAGCCCCATGTAGAGCACATTGCAGTATTCCAGCCTAGAGATCACAAGGGCTCGAGTGACTGTTGTGAGGGCCTCCCGGTTCAGGTAGGGCCGCAACTGGCGCACCAGGCGAACCTGGGCAAATGCCCCCCTGGTCACAGCTGACAAGTGATGGTCGAAACTCAGCTGTGGGTCCAGGAGGACTCCCAAGTTGCGGACCCTGTCTGAGGGGTATAAATTTTGCCCCCCCAGCCTGATTGATGGAACATTAGCCAAATTGTTGGGAGGAAAACACAACAGCCACTCGGTCTTTTCCGGGTTGAGTACCAGTTTGTTAGCTCTCATCCAGTCTTTAACAGCCTCAAGGCCCCGGTTCATCACGTCCACCGCTTCATTGAGTTGGCACGGGGCGGACAGATACAACTGTGTATCGTCCGCGTATTGATGGTATTTTATCCCGTGCCTCCGAATGATCTCGCCCAGCGGTTTCATGTATATGTTGAATAGTAGGGGGGATAAGACCGAGCCCTGCGGCACCCCATAAGTTAGGGGCCTCGGGGACGATCTCTGCCCCCCCACCAACAATGACTGCGACCTGTCCGAGAGGTAGGAGGAGAACCACTGCAGAACAGTGCCGCCCACCCCCACCTCCCGCAGTCGTCGCAGAAGGATACCATGGTCGATGGTATCGAAAGCCGCTGAGAGGTCAAGGATAACCAGGATGGACACATGGCCTCCATCTCTGGCTCTCCAGATATCATCGGTCAATGCGACCAAAGCGGTTTCTGTGCTGTAACCGGGCCTGAAGCCGGACTGGAAGGGGTCAAGATAGTTAGCTTCCTCCAAGGTACGCTGAAGCTGGAAGGCCACCACCTTCTCAACAACCTTCCCCACAAAGGGGAGGTTGGAGACTGGACGGTAGTTATTAAGAACTGCTGGATCCAAAGACGGTTTCTTCAGGAGGGGTCTCACCACCGCCGTCTTAAGTGCGGTGGGGAAGTACCCCTCCCGAAGAGAGGCTGTAACAACCTCCTGGATCCAGCCTCGTGTCACCTCGCTGCTGTTGGCAACCAGCCAGGAGGGACACGGGTCCAGTATACAGGTGGAGGCGCTCACAGCTCGCATAGCCTTGTCCACATCCCCGGAGGCAACATCCTGAAACTCAACCCAGAGATGGTCTGCCAAGTCATTCCCTTGTGTCTCGGCTGGATCTGCAGGAGTGGAGTCCAGGTCCGATCGAAACCGAGCAACTTTGTCCGCCAAGAACTGAACATACTCCTCAGCCTTACCCTGTAGGGGGTTCCCCGTCTCCCTCCTATTTAGGAGGGAGCGGGTTATCATAAACAGGGCGGCTGGGCGGGACTCGGCGGACGCTACCAAGGAGGCAATGTGTGATCTTTTGGCTGTTCTTAAAGCCCGAATGTACTCCTTGGTGCATGCTGTCAACAGTGCTCGGTTCGACTCGGACCTATCGGACCTCCACAGGTGCTCTAGGCGTCTCCTCCGGCGCTTTATCTCCCGGAGCTCCTCGGTGAACCAAGGAGGCCTCCATGAGCCGCTGACCCGGAGGGGCCGTAGTGGCGCAATCCGGTACAGAGACCCTGATGCTGCCGAGTGCCAGGCCGCAACAAGAGTCTCCGCCGAACTGTGGGCTAGAGCATCTGGAATAACCCCAAGCTCCATCTGGAACCTAACAGGGTCCATAAGTCGCCTGGGGCGGAACCACCTGGTCGGTTCCTCCTCCCTACGGTGGGGGTTTGGCCTCCGGAAGTCCAGCCTCAGTAGGCAGTGGTCTGACCACGACAGGGGAATGGTCTCATTTCCCCTCAGACCAAGATCATAGCTCCACTGCTCCGAGAGGAATACGAGGTCGAGTGTGTGCCCCGCTGAGTGGGTAGGGCCTCGGATTACCTGGGTCAAGCCCATGGCTGTCATGGAAGCCATGAACTCCTGCGCTCCATCAGAGTGTTCACCGAGTGAAGGCAAATTGAAGTCCCCCAGAACCATGAGCCTAGGGAACTCAATTGCTAGCTCGGCTACTGACTTGAGGAGCGAGGGGAGGGCTGCTGCAATGCAGTTGGGAGGCAGGTACGTTAGCAGCAAGCCCACTTGACCCTTGAGGTCCAACTTCACTAGTAGGGACTCACACCCGGCAAGCTCCGGAGCAGGGATCCTACGAGGTGCTAAGGACTCCCGGACTACAATAGCCACACCGCCACCCCTTCCCTGGGCTCTCGGCTGATGAAGCACCTGAAATCCATCTGGGCACATCTCTACAAGGGGGACTCCTCCCTCCGTGCCCAGCCATGTCTCAGTAATACATGCCAGGTCTGCCCCCTCGTCTAAAACCAAGTCCCGGACGAGGGGAGCCTTATGAACAACAGACCTGGCATTTAGCGACAGCAGCCTGAGACCAGGGTCCCAATTGCTCGCGCCATCTGACCTTGGAGTGGGACTCATAGGGCCGGAAGGAGGGATCTCTGCGATATAGCGAACCCTCCTTCCCCGGTAATGGCCAGCCCTAAAGTCCCCGCCGTATCTGCCTCTCCCTGTTATGACCGCAATGCTCCGACTCTCTCCCATGGATGTAGTTCCCCCAACCACCCCAATGACCCCCGCATACCCCGCCAGGTCCTCCGAATCAGACATACTCAGCCACTCACACAAACAGTCCCCACAATATAGTTAAAAACACAGAAAAAAGATACAACGATAATAATACTAAAAGTGGGTCTTTCATACTAACACATTCAATCCCATACACTCAGCATACCCGATTAAAAATTGCGCAGACACAGAATTTAAATTATGCGTTCCGGAAGAGCCAAACTCCCTTCCTCCAAGTTCCAGAAAGATCCAAGGCCAAGGTCCAAGGTCCGTATTATGTAGGATGATTGTAGATGGAGGGGGGGCAGAGCGTAAGCCCCAGATATTAACAAGCACCAGCTTTGCAGTCTCACACCCTCCAAGTCAAGATAAAGCATAGAGTAATCATCAATAAGGGTCCATAGGAGATATAAGGATGATGTGCAGGGGGATATCTTATCCTCCCCCTCTCCTAAAGTCCTGGGAGAGCCAAAGTCTAGATGTCTAAAGTCTAAAAATGGCTGGAACCAATTGAAAGGGGGAAGGGGAGGGTGCCAGCTTGGTGACCAGTTTTTAAAACGCCAGGTCCCTGTCCCTGAGGCTGCCATCCTCTGTCACTCCTTTCCCCAAACCGAATGCACATTAAGTATGTAGACCATAAGGTGTCAAGGGTTAAGTGTTAAGTCAGGTGGTCGCTGCTCAAATTAGCTGTTCCAGGGCAGCAATGGTAGCAAGCGGTGGAGAAGGGCGGCTGTTCCAGGCCAATGCCGATGGTCGCAGGCCAGGCAGTGAAAAGCTGATTTGGACATTTTGGACCAAAAAACCAGGAAACTAATGACAATGCACTACAGTTTACATCCACGTGGTGATACTGATAGACTATATCTGCCCCGAAAATCAGGTGGCAGAGAATTATTACAAGTGAAGCAAACAGTTGAAGAAGAAAAACATGCACTGGCTGATTATTTAAAAGAAAGTCAAGAACATCTATTAATTGAAGTAAAGAACAAAAATCTACTGAAGGCCCAACAGACGAAACAAGAATACAGAAAAGATGTGATAAAATCAAGAATGGAGAGTTGGCAGAACAAAGCACTGCATGACCAATTTCTGGAAAAAATAAAAGATAAAGTGGACAGTGAACAAACTTGGTTATGGTTAACAACAGGTACATTAAAGAAAGGAACAGAGTCACTAATCCTGGCTGCGCAAGAACAAGCTATCTGCACAAATGCCATTAAGGCCAAAATCGAAAAATCCTCTGATGATGCCAAATGCAGACTTTGCAAAGAAGCTGATGAAACTGTTGATCACATACTCAGCTGCTGTAAAAAAAATCACCCAGACTGATTATAAATTGCGGCACAATTCAGTAGCACAAATGATCCATTGGAATGTGTGCAAAAATTATAATATTAAAACAGCAACAAACTGGTGGGAACATCAGCCTGAAAAGGTCACCGAAAATCAGATGGTCAAGATCTTGTGGGATTTTCGCATACAAACGGACAAAATACTGGCGCATAATACACCAGACATCATACTGGTTGAGAAAAATAAGGTCACAATCATAGACATCACAATACCAGGTGATAGCAGGGTCGCTGAGAAGGAACATGAAAAAATCGCAAAATACCAGGACTTAAAAATCAAAATTCAACAACTATGGCACAAACCAGCAGTGGTAATTCCAGTGGTAATTGGCACACTGGGTGCTATTCCAAAAGCATTGGAATTACATTTAAAACAGTTAAAAATTGACAAAATCACCATCAGTCAAATGCAAAAAGCCGCACTGCTTGGATCTGCACGCATATTACGAAAATATGTTACAACGTCCTAGGCCCCTGGTGGGGCCCGACTAGTAACCAATGCCAAATCTGGCGAAACAACTGGCCGCTGTGATACAATTGTATAATAATAATAATAATAATAACAACAACAACAACAACAACAACAACAGTAATAAAAAGAACTAAGTTAGATGCAATTAAAGTTTTGTTTATTAGGGGGAAATGTTATGATACAGGATATAATCAAATAAAGGAGGGATAAGAATAACAATGCATACTGTATATAGAATATGGGTATAACATAAGGAAACTGGATGTAAACTTTAAACAGTGATTTGTAAAGGAGGATTAGAAAACTTTGTTATTAAATATTATGGATGTTTAGCTAATTGGAAAGATACAGGCTAATAGATGAAAGTATTTAATCTAAAACTAGTTGGACTTAGTGAAATTTAGTGACAATAGATATGGTTAAATAAACAATTGAAAATGATAATAATGTATACATATATATTGGTATAACAAATAGTAATTGGATATGAATATTGAATGGTACATGAAAGGAAGATGAGAAATGGTTTAATTACATATAAAGATGAATAAAAAGAATTAAATTATGATAATGGATATGGTCAAATAAAGAAGAGATAATGATAACAATGTATATATAGGTATGGGTATAACATGGAGAAATTGGATGTAAATTGTAAACAGCGATTTGGAAAGGAAGATTAGAAACCTTTGTTACTAAATGTCATTGATGTTTAGGTAGAATAGGCCATAAGGAATAGGGTTATTGGGATATTAGAAATAGCAAATGAGATGCCAGTACGTGGTTATGTCTTGAGTTTTGGTATGTTTTATGATGATGGATGTTTAAACAATTGTAGTCAAACCAGAATGGGGGTAGGATGATGGCAATATGTACAAATATATTTGATTTAAAATACTAGAATTAATATGAATCCTGGGTAACTGTGAAAGAAACGCACAGAAATTTTTTGTAACCAACTGATACACTTTCTACAGTATGTAAAGAAATAGGATTTTTGGTGTTGTGTCTGTTGTGAAAAATAAAAATAAAAACTTTTAATAAAAAAAAGACTAACGGAAGTCACAGAATTATTCAAACTTTAAACTGAGATGGAACTGTTGTTTCCTGCAAAATTCCCCTCCCATCACCCCATCTATAAGCTCCCTGGGAGGGGCCAATCAGTCCTATTTCCTTCTGCAAGCCTGTTTCAACAGCTGCTGCCTTCTCCTATCAGCCCTCCGCATCCGTATGTCAGGGACAACCTCCCCCTGTTCTTTCTCACTGCTCCCTGGCTCAGACGCCATCTGGTGGCCAACAGGACTCTCTAGTCCCTGCTCTGAGTCCAAACACCCAACAAAGTCTTCCTCAGCCAACAGGGCAGTCCCATTATGTTCATTGCTGTCAGATTCCACCTCAGCCAGCCACTGCTGGACCACAACACTATCCCTCACTGCAGGGCCCTTCCCCCGGGTCTGATGTTCAGGGTGTGGCCTAGATGGGAATTGTTCATGGAAGGCCTGCACCAAAGCAGGTGTGTGCACGGAGGTCGCATCCTTCCAGGTAAAATCCTCCGGCCCATGGCCATTCAACCAGGTATTGGAACCGTCCTTTAAGCCGGTTGGGAATCCTGGATACTGGCAACTTCATACTCGGGCGGCTCCTCATCGTCACAAGAGTTTGGCTGCAGCTGATATGGTTGGCGATGAGAACAAGCTGGCAATTCAGGAACAAGGAGAGATCAATGAAAGACTGGATGGACTCTCATCGAGCGTGGCAATGTCAGGTGATAGGCGACCAGATTGATGACTGCCTCAACAAGAAACAGGCCAAGTTAATGGTGGCCTAACTTCTTGACTGGCCAGTTTGATGGAAGGTGTCTAGTGGACAGCCACACTCGATCCCCTACAGTCAAAGCCGGTGTCGCGTGGCGAGACCTGTCTGCGACTTTTTTATAGTCCTCTTTCACTTTATCCAGATATCATCGCACTACTTGATGGACCACCTGTAGTTCCGACAGGAAGTCCTTAGCTGCGGGGACTGGTGAGTCTATGGGTATGAGGGGAAAGAACCGAGGATGATCCCTACATTGGCCAAGAAGGGTGTCGTTTGCTTGGATGTGTGCTGTGAGTTATTGAATGCAAACTCCGCCACTGTCAGGTAGTCCACCCAATCATTTTGCTGCTGGTTCACAAAACAGCACAGGTACTGCTCCAAAATCCCGATCACTTTCTCTGTCCCTCCATCAGTTTCGGGATGGTGTGCTGAGGACAAGCAGATCTTTATATCCAAGGCCGTCATCAGCCCTTTTCAAAACTGGGCTGTAAATTGTGTTCCTCTGTCTGACATGACCCCGTCAGGTAGACCGTGCAGCCTGAAAACATGTTGGATAAACATGTGGACAGTGGCGTGGGCTGTCAGTAATCTCTGACATGGGATAAAATGCGCCATCTTTGTCAGCATGTAAATCTAGAAGATGGAGGCAAGTCCATTAGGAAGTCCATAGAAATGCCCTCCCAGGGTCTCTCTGGGGTCAGCAATGCCTGCTGACACCGTAGCAATAGCAGTAGACTTATATACCACTTCATAGGGCTTTCAGCCCTCTCTAAGCGGTTTACAGAGAGTCAGCATATTGCCCCCAACAATCTGGGTCCTCTTTTTACCCACCTTGGAAGGATGGAAGGATGAGTCAACCCTGAGCCGGTGAGATTTGAACCGCTGAACTGCTGATCTAGCAGTAGCCTGCAGTGCTGCATTTAACCACTGCGCCACCTCGGCTCTACACAAGATGTGACTTAAGATTGAGTGTCATGTCATAATTGGGGCCACCGAAAGGTATGGGAGACCAGGTTCAAGGTCTTGAAATGGCCAAAGTGCCCCGCCGCAGGATTATCATGGCACTGGGATAGAATAAGTCCCTGAAGGGGCCCTGCTGGCACATAGAGTCTGTCTCATTACTGCAAGAGTTCATCGGTGAATGTCCATGAGGAGGCAGGCCCCATCTCTGCCTTCCGTTGTTCCACCCAGTCATCATGCCACTGTGCTTCCCGTATCTGAGGCCATAAGTCCACAGGCTCATGAACCATGGAGAAGGATTCTACAGGCAAAACTGTCCGGGCTGGAATCGGGTCTTTGGTACACAAATACTTGGGTTTCCTTGATAGGGCATCCACCCTTTGGTTGTGCACACTGTGGATGTACGTCATGTGGAAATTGAACCATGCAAAGAAAAGGGACCACCAGATCTAGTGCTGGTTCAATTTCCGTGCCGTCTTCAAAAATCCCAAATTCCTATGGTCCGTCCGGACTTCAATTTGATGTCTGGCCCCCTCTAAATGATGCCTCCAGGCCTCAAACACCCCCTTAATGGCTAGTAACTCCTTCTCCCAAATGGTATAATTGTGCTGGGAAGAATTGAGTTTCCACGCGTAATAAGCACAAGGGAAAAGGGTACCGCCAGAGGCATGAGCCTGAAGTAACACTGCTCCCACAGCGATACCGGATGCATCTGCCCCCACTACAAACAGACAGTGGAGGTCAGGATGCTTCAAAATGGGCTCTTTCATGAAGGCCTGTTTCAAGGCATGGAACGCATGGTGCTCAGCCCCCCCCCCAGTGAAACAGAACGTTTTTCTGCAGGTGCCGAGTGAGGGGCACAGTCAGGGAAGCAAAGCCGGGGATAAAGGTCCAATAGTAGTTGGCAAACCCAAGGAGTCACTGAACATCCTTCACTCGCCAAGGAGGTTGCCAACTACACAAAGACTCCACCTTGCCCAGCTCCATCACAATGTGTTCGGGAGAGATACGATGTCCCAAGAACTCGATTGTGGACTGCCAAAACTGTCACTTCTCCAGTTTTGCATACAAGTGACTCTCACGGAGCTGTTGTAGGACCAGATGTAGGTACTGTCGATGACTCTCTCGGGAGGATGAGTAAATTATCTCATCAAAATAAATGATGACAAATGGGTCCAAAAGGTCCCGGAAGATGTCATTCATAAAATGTTGGAAGACGGCAGGGGCATTGGTCAGCCCAAAAGGCATGACCGTATACTCAAAATGCCCATACTTGGTGCCGAATGCACCATTCATCCCCAGGCCGGATCTGGACAAGATTGTAGGCTCCACACAGATCCAATTTGGTAAAAACCGTAGCCTCTCTGAGCCATTCCAACAGTTCAGGAATAAGGGGCAGAGGGTCGCGATTGTGCACCATGATAGAATTGAGCCTACAATAGTCACAATAAGTCTCAAATCTCCAGTCTTCTTTTTGACAAACAAGACTGGGGCAGACAGTGGTGAAGACAAGGGTCTGATAAAACCCTGTGCTAGGTTTTTGTCCAAAAAGTCCCACAATGCGGCCAACTCCTGGTCTGACATCAAATACAAACAACCCACAGGGAGTGGTGCGTCTGGAATCAAATCGATGGGGCAATCTTATGGCCAGTGCAGTAGCAATTGGTCTGCTTCTTGTTCACTGAACACATCTGCAAAATCTGCTTTTTAGAGATTAGAGAATTAGAGATTTCTAATTTTTATTTTTTGGTGAGAAGTGGAGTGAAGAGTCCCCTAGGAAACAGCTGTTTAAAGTGGGATCTTAGAAAGAGGTTTTTACAGTCCCCACCTCCCTGAAAAGCAGCAAGAAGAGCTTGTAGGGCCATCAAGTGGGAGAATCTTTTAGAAAAGAGTGAAAATATTTTGCATTTAAAAGCTGGACTGGAAATCTCAAATATATTATTGGACTGCATAGAAGTTTTGAATACTACAAGATTTGTATAAACAGAGCTGTTCTCTCCCCGCTCCCCGTATGTATTTTATTTTACTTTTTCTAAAGTCCAGACCAGAAGGTATTGCTTGAAAGATAGGAGAAAGAGAGAGTAACAGAGTTCGAAGTTAAAGAGGGAACTGTAGATTTAACCTTGAGAAATTCTGTAAATAAGATATGAATTGGCTGCAAGAAATATCTTTGTTGTTATAAGCTGGTGAGACTGGAAACTGAAAAATGAGATAGACAGCATAAGACTGGGACTTGTTATTTTTAAACAATCTAGTTCTTGAAACTTAAATACAAACAGCAAAAGATTTTATGCTGTTGTTTTTTCCCCTCTTTCTGGCTCTGTGTACTCTGTGAAACTTTCCTTAAGGAATACAAAATAATTGAGTCTGGTGAGCCTATATGGATTATACTTTATCAATATATCATCCATTTTTGCTGGATATTAAAGAATTCCGGTTGGAAGAAACTGAAGAAAATAATAAGAATAAAAGGGTCAAAAGATTGGAATTTTTTGGAATTCTGGATTATAAGATATTTTTGGCCATTCTTTGGGTCTTCAGTTTTTTTTTCTTTTGGCTCTTTTCTTTTTTTATTAGTTTTTTTCCATTGATATATATCTTTGGATTACATTGATTACTACACTTCCCTCCCTTTGTGGATTAAAACACCAAAAAGTTTTAAGATTAGGAAGGCACCATTAGCACCATCATCAGCGTCCTAGTCAGAAGCTACGAGCCCTACTGGACAGAGGACTTTGGTGCATTACTACAGCAGGAGAAAACAAATGCAATACAGGCAATGCAGATGTCAGGCCTGTAGGCATATTCCTTTTAGGATCTTTGGCCTGCCACACTTTCTATTATTTTATTATGCTGTCTCATTAGTGGGGAGTAGGGAGGGAAGAATAGTAAGGAGCAGAATGTGTTGTTGTCAAAATAAAATATTCCTTTCTAGAAACCTAAGGTCACCTTTTGTCTCCGCACCTCTGCAGCTGACCAGAACTAGAGGGGTGGAAATGCCAGCATAGCAGACGAAGATTGGACCATGTGATGGACTTGTGGGTGTTGGGAGCAAGGTTTTGAACTTTCAACTGTGTGGAAGCCCAAGAAGCTTTCAGATTTGGGTTTCCACAGATTGTACCATCTCTCTTATTAAATTGGAACTTTGATGAAAGCTATACCTTGAACTCTGATTTAATTCTGGATGATATTTGGAATGCTGACATTAACCCAAATCTCCCTTAAAATAAATCACCAGCACTGGGAGCTGGTGAGGGGTGCTGACTCCCAACACTGACCTGACCCGGTCAGAATAAAATTCCAGTGAAGAAGAAACTAAGATGAGACGCTTCTCTACATATCTCCCAGGCAGCAAAGGAATTTATGGAGGAGGAATTTTCAAGGTTTATAGCATCTGGGAAAATGCATGCACAGCCGGAGGGAGATGGAATGGAGGGGGCTGGAAAAGCTTATTCTACACACAGTTGGAGGGGACAAGATGATTGGAGCCTCCCAGACCAACTTGTGCAGCCAAATGTGAGTGAAAGTTCCCCCTCCTTCCCCAACAACAACACAGTAATATACTGGAGTGGAGATAATTACTCCTTCCATACAGTGATAAATGAACTGAGCCAGCAAGAATGGATTTGGCCAGCATCTCTCACTAGCCAGCCACCGATAATTGAGCTGCAGCTTGTAAATAAAGCACCATCAGGTTGAACTTTCTTCAAAGGTCATGGATGGAAGAGATGCCAATGAGCACCTGCTTGGTCATCAACATGGGAAAATCCTCCAAGCCAGCAGAGGGGGCCTTGGCTCATAACCCCTACTAGTCAGCCATCGATGATTGAGCTGCAACCTATGAATCAAGCAACCCTGGAATGGGTTGCCTTCCCAGGTCATGGATGGGAGAGAGGCCAGTGGGCACTTGCTCTCCCTCAGCAGATGGCACCATGGCAGATAACTGGGCAGTGGCCAACCCAGGGATTGACCCCCCCCACTGAGTCCAGTCTCACCTGCAACAGGTTCTTACCCCACCTTCTTACAGAAAAGAGTTCTTGACAATGAAAGAAGGGATGAATGAGGGGGGAGCTGCAGGATAGGTAGCGGAACAATGTGATGAAGCAGTTCCTCAGTTTAGAGATGTAACTAGGTTCCTTTCCTCGTGGGACCCAATAAAATGCCATCATTGCTGTCAATGTGGCCAGAGCTTCAGAGTACTTGGCTCCAGCCCCAATGCCACAAACGTGCACACCAACCACCACAGCGGTAAAGAGAAGGTCCCATGCCACCAGAAAAGAGTAACCTGGGCCAACAACCTCAGAAAGAGGATCCCCAACCAAAAGTGACAAAGAATCCTACCAGTGGGGAGACCTCGGAGGAGGAAAATTCCTAAGATGACCCGATGTTGAGTGTACCCATCCATCCCTTTGCTTTCCAAGTCAACCTCCAAGTACCCGAAACGGGGGTGGAAGGGGAAGTTGAAGCAGTTGTGGACACCGGCTGCATTCAATGCTTAATCAGCCTGTCGATTGTAAAGCAACTGGGCATACACACAAGACCTCTAGCCTGTCCCATTCGGGTTGAGCAGGTAGATGGAACACTAATTGGAGGGGCCCCAGCCACGCTAATGACCGAACTGGTAAAGTTACAAGTGAGTCACCACTATGAGCTTCTCAAATTCATTGTGGCTCCAGAGATGCTGGAATATATTATCTTGGGGCTTGCATGGCTTGACAAGTGGAAGCCTATGATAAAGTGGAAAGACCGCGGTAAGAAATTGATGATTGCGTTGGGGGCGCTACCACTGGTGGAGGAAAAGGGACACCCAGGGATGATTGAACCCAAGATCCCAGAACCTGCAGCACCTGCAGCACAGACAAAACCCTCAGGGGTCCAACAAGTACCAAAAAACTTGTTGTGGAATGTTTTGTCAAGAAAACCGCAGTACGACAGTAAGAAGAGAGAAGTTGTTCACCCCATCATTTCTTCCTCCCACCAAGAGGCAGCCCAAGTCACTAACTGAAGCCAGGATAAGCTAATAACAGCTATTAAATTGGTCCCAACAATAACCAGGATATCCTAACGATGGAAAATGGATTTGCCTGGAAGAGGTCAAAACTGTACATCCCCGCGGGGTTGAGGCTGGAAGTTCTACAGCGAAGCCATGAGGAGGAACTAGGGGGCCACTTTAGATTCCTAAAAATGCTCCACCTCTCCAGGAGTCAATTTTGGTGGCCAAAGATGGAATCAGAGGTGGAAGATTATGTAAAAAGCTGTGCTACTTGCGCAATGATGAAAACACTGCAGGAGAAGCCCCCTGGACTACTACAAGTGGCCAGCTCCAACTGACCATGAGAGGAGATCACAATGGACTTCATCATCAAACTCCCAGTAAGCAGTGGGAATAGAGTAATCCTGACAGTTATTGATTTGGTTCCCAAGCAGACACAGTTCATCACTTGCTCGGGATTGCAGTCTGCAAAGAAATTAGCGAAAATGTTTGTGAAACACATTTATCGAATGCATGGAGTGCCCAAGAGAATCATTTCAGACCATGGAGTCGAGTTCACAGCCAAGTTCTGAAAAGAGGTTCTGAGGTCCATTGGGTTCGCACAAGAACTGAGCTCAGAGTTTCATCCCAGCATGAACCGTGCAGCAGGTAGGGCCAATGCGATGGTGGAACAATACACCAGGTGTTATGTGGATATCAGCAAGATAATTGGTCGGACTTGCTACTCTTTGCTGAAGGGTACAACAATGCATTCCACAGTAGCACTGAATTAACTCCTTTCCAGATTACCAGTGGCATGGAATTTGTTGCCATGCCTGAGCTGTCTAGAGAACCTCCCTCCTCCATGTCTCTTAATGAATAGATGGACACACTAAACAAAGCTCTAGCAGATGCGGCAGAAGCCTACAAGAAGAAAGTTGCTAAACACCGCTCGCTCCAAACCCCCTTACATGTGGGGGACAAAGTTTTTGTATCTACCAAATACATAAGATTAAGAAAGCCTAGCAAGAAATTTGGCCCAAAATTTTTAGGTCCATTCCCAATAGTGAAGATAGTTAACCCAGTTACAGTTCAACTCAGTCTACCCAGAAGTCTAGGGAAAATTGACCCAGTATTTCACTGTAGCTTGTTGAAATCAGAAATTAGGTCCATCATAAGTCTGTCCATCCATGCTTCCCCTCCTCCCATAGCGGTAGAAGGGGAGACACATTATGAGGTGAAAAAAATCTTAGATTCCAGGCTGTATAGGGGTCCCTTACAGTATTTAGTGCATTGGAAAGGGTAAAAAGGTGGGACCTAAAAGCAGGTAAATTAGTAAAACAATTCATGAGAAGTTTCCTGATAAGCCAAAGGGTTCCCCTGGGTGGGGGGAAAAGGTGGTTAATTGTGTTATGTTAACTTTTATGTTATTCTCTTTTCAGATGTTTTTCTTCTGAGGAGAGGCCACCTGTCAGCTCTGCAGGCATATTCCTTTTAGGATCTTTGGCCTGCCACACTTTCTATTATTTTACTATGCTGTATCATTATTGGGGAATAGTAAGGAGTAGAATGTGTTGTTGTCAAAATAAAACATTCCTTGCTAGAAGCCCAAGGTCATCTTTTGTCTCTGCACCTCTGCACCTGATCGGAACTAGATGGATGGAAATGCCAGCGTGACAGACAAAGATTGGACCATGTGATGGACTTGTGGGTGTGGGGGCAAGATTTTGAACTTTCAACTGGGTGGAAACCCAGGAAGCTTTCAGATTTGGGTTTCCACAGATTGTACCAACATGTCTCTCTTATTAAATTGGAACTTTGATGAAAGCTATGCCTTGAACTCTGATTTAATTCTGGATGATATTTGGAACGCTGACAGCAGATAGAATTGAAAGGAATGATACAAGCATTACATGAATTTAAAGAAGTCAAAGAAACAATAGGGAAAGTAGATGGAAAATTAGAGAAAGTAGAAGATAAATTAGAGAATGTTCAATAAATGATGGCAAGTAATGAACAATGTATACAGAAAGTAGAAGAAAAAGTTAAACAAATGGAAAAAAGTGGATGAAGTTTATAACAGACTCACTGTGGCAGATAGAAATAAACAGAACAATTATCTCTCTTGAAATGGGTTGAGCTGATTATTTGCGTTTTCAGAACATCGAGGAAGAAAAAGGAGAAAATTTAGCAGAAATAATGGCAGAATTATTGGCAGATGATCTAGAAGCAGATAAAGAAAAAATCTTAGCAGATATTGATGAGATATTTAGAGTCAGCACTAGCTATGCAGTGAGACATAGACATCCCAGAGAGGTCCACATTAGATTTAGGGGAAAAAAGCAATGAAGGCAGAAATTTTACAAAGAGACAGAGGTAAGCCTTTAAAATTTAAGGGGAAGGATATTATTGTATTAAAACAGGTGCTGAGGAGAGTAAGAGATATAAGATGAGAGTATCAATTTTTAATAAAATAATTAATGAAGCCTGGAGTAAACTTCAGATGGTTGATCCAGGAAGGAATATTGGTGACTTGGATGGAGCAAAGACACAGATTGGATTCTATAGAAAAAGAAGAACAATTTTATGACCAATATTTTGGACTACAAGATGAAATGAGAATAAGTGATAAAGGAGAGGCAAAATGTTGAGAAGAAGCGATGGAAGAGAGCTGTATACAACAAGAAGATAAAAGAGATCAGGAGGAAATAGTGATAAGAGAGGGGGCAAATGCAAACGAGCAAAGAAAGTTAAGAATGATTAGAACAACAAACCCATTTACAAATAATTATGGAAGAAGAATTTAAATTAATGTCAATCAATATAAAAGGACTGAATTCGGCAATAAAAGGAAAAAGGACTGTTAACTGATTAGAAAAATTAAAATTGATTGAAATTACTATTCCTTAGCAGTAACAACTGAGCCCAGTAGTCCTTTTTTCGACAGATGTCCAGGAGCCATAACATCTGACACGGTCCTTGTTGACCCAGGCGGCGACCAACCTGATGTGGATTTTTGTTTATTTCTTATCATCATTAGTGATGGTAGGTGCCTGGGTTAGTTCTTAATGGCTAAGCCACTACTGATCCAAAGATAATAATCCCATAACTGTAGGGATCGCACAGGATAACTGTCCAGGCCCAGCCACGGCAGGAAAGTGGTCTACCTTCCTGTTTGGTGGTAGGAAGGCAGGATCAGGAATTGGGGTGCGTGTGGAAAGAGGACTACCTTCCAGGTGCTATTGTAGGATCATTATTATTATTCCTTGGTTAATCTTTGGTGAGATTCACAGCCTTTGGGGCTGGTTAGTAGCTCAACAGCTCGTGTCCTAACCAAGGACCTAGGAACTGTTAAAGTAATGTCAGAAGATATAAGCTGTCTTTATTAATGTTGTTGTTGTTGTTTGTTGCACAATCAGCTAGATGTTTAGAATGGATTTGACCTTTTTATCTACTTGTTGAATCCTTGACATAGACTTGCGATAGGCAGATGTTGATGTCTGACAGTACTATAGGTTTTATCACAGGATTTAAACTGTTCCAAGTAAAGCTGCCTTTTGCAATTGATTGATGGTGATTTGTCAATACCAATGATATTCAAGCATAGATACAAGTAGATTCTGACAATACCCTGGAATCCATCCATGGAATCTTTCCTAGGTTCTCTCTGAGTTTGTTAAAATCAGCTCTTTTAAAGTTTAAGACACCTGTTGGATTATTTGTTATTGCTTGTGTTTGCATTATTTTGAATTCCAGTATGATGTGGTCACTTTTACCCAAGGTTCTGGCAACTTCAACTCCCTCTATCACTTCTTCTCCACTGGTAAGAATTAGGTCCAGTATAGCTTTATTGCTAGTTCCCTCCTCTAACTTTTGGAGGTTGGTTAGGAATCTATTTGATCTCCCATTTACTGCAGTTTGTCTCACAGTTGATATCTAGATAGTTAAGGTCTCCCATTTCTACTATGATATGCTTCCTACATACATTGGTTAACTGGTTGGCAAAGAGTTCATGTATTTCTTCTGATTGGTTGGGTGACCAGTAATATATGCCTATGGCAATGTCACTTTCCCCCCTTTTATATTGACCCGCATACATTGTGGAGGGGTTTTATCTTTGATCCTATGCATTTCTGTAGATATGTAGTGCATATCCATCTCCTGTTTTTGTAGATCTGTTTCTTTTGAGCAATTTGTATCCATCCATCAGTACATACATCAGTCATGGGTTTCATCCCACCAGGTTTCTGTAATGGCAACAATGTCACACCTACCCTATTCAACTGAAAGTCCCGAAATTAACATTTATCTCTGGTCATGTGGTAAACAAGACATCTGAAAAGACAAAGCACATTTAAGGAGTTGCAGATAGTGTTTCATTTGCAAGCATATATTCCTAAATTACCTTTGCATCTAAGCATTTCCCAGCCTAGCAATTTATTTCCTTGTGTCTTTTAAAGTGCATAAATGGACATTCTGTAATTTTTTTAAAATAGCATTACTCAACAGAATAGCAAGTTTAACAACTAAAAAGAAATCAATCATAATTAACAACATCTTTTTACCATGATCACCATTATATGCATGCATATTTCATGCATCATGAAATTTCAAAGTCAAATAGATCAGTGTTAGGTGATTATAGGGTTTAGCCAAATCTTCCTTGGTTGAAAGTAGAGATTCCTGGTACATACATTATATAAATTAAAACACAGCCAAAAAGAAAACATAGTTAAATCACTAATTACAACTGTTCACATATTTTCTGGAAAAATTACCTTTATTGATTATAAGGAAGGAAGAGCAAACTTTAGTTAAATTGGTCCAGCCTGCTGGATATGCTGGGCAGCCTCCTGTCCCTGAGTGTTCTTCGTAATATTCTAATGTATTCATAATTATTCTCATGTTATTTTTCAATTGTTGTTTCAGTAAAAAACCATTTTGATCTGAGTGGATAATTTCATTTAGTATTTTTTTTATCGTTCCACCAATATGGATGTGAGTATTTTGTAACCTGTATTCAGTAATGAAATTGGTCTGTGATTTTTTATTTGTTGGTAATCTGAATCTTCTTTGGATATGAGTGTTATGTATGCTTCCGTCCATGTTTTTGGTAATTTGGCTTCTGTAAGTGCTTTGTTATACAGGTCTAACATTACTGTTTCTATTGGTTCTTGCATGTTTTTGTAGAATTCTACAGGTATTCCATCTGGGTTCCGTGTCTTGTTTTTTTGTCACCTCACTGCCTCTATTAGTTCCATCATTGTAATTTTTCTATTTAACATTTCTCTTTTCGTCTCCCCAATTTTTTGAAAATTCATCTTATTTAAGTATTGTTCGATGTTGTCTTATACTATGTTTTCTTTACTGTATAGTTTTTGAAAGAAGTTCTATATTATTATTTTTTTCTTCCCTTCAGTATTGCATGATTCCTTTTTCATCTTGTAACTGGTGTATTATTTTTTCTTTTTTTAGTTTGTGTGCTAACCATCTCCCCGGTTTGTAAACTTTTTAGAAAAAAAATTGTTTAGCTATTTTAATTTTCTGTGCTATCTCCTCTTGTCTCATCAAATTCAATTTGTGTTTTATCAGTTCTCTCCTTTCCTTTATTTTTGTTTTTTGTGGAACTTTTTACTTTTACTTCCATTTTTTTAAGTTCTTTCTCTAATGTTTTTCATTTTTGTTTCTTTTCTTTGTTTTTCCTTGCCAGATATGTTATTGTCAGTCCTCTAATGAATATCTTTATTTTATCCCACAAGTTTTGTAGTGAGGTTTCTTCTTTTTTGTTACTTGTAGAAGAGTTTCATTTCTTTTTCTGTCATTTTTATGTATTCTTTATCTTTCAATATTATCCATCCTTTTTTCCCCTCTGTCCTTTCCATACTACTCTTATTGGATTGTGGTCTGCCCAGGTATCAGTCATTATTTCAACCTCCTCTGTATCTCTTCTCAATCCCTGTGTCATCCAGACCATGTCTATCCTTGACCATCACTTGTGTGGATTGGAATACAAGGTATATTGTTTGTTTTCTGTGTTTCTTTCTTCTAAACTCAGTTTCTGTGGCATTTCAAAGAATGTGGTTGGTAATGTTCCTTTTTTGTTGTTTCTTCTAAATTTACAACTCTTCTAAATTTTGCTCCACTGGCCTATAAAGGAAGGCTCCAATGGAGGTAGCTGCAAGGTGGGTGGGAAACAGAAGGCTTTCCAGCAAGTATGGCATACAAAAGCAGCATTGTCCCTCTGCTTTCCAACCCCAAAATTCCATAGTAAAGTTGGGGCAGCCTTTGAGTGTTGTCATCATGTGTTGTATCACTATTTTTTTCTCTTCGCTAAACTAGGGGTAGGTATGGCCAGCGCATAATGCATCTGTAATGTCTCCTCTCCTAACTTAAGAAAGTAAAGACTCTTGAAACAGATTATTTCAAAAAGAACCTTTAATCAAGCAGGATGGAAAACCATTAGAGGCAAAGCAGCATCTGAAACCCTTTAAGCAATTCAAATGGGATTAAACTGATAATGACCCCTCCCCTTTGTCCAAATGCAGATTCTGACCAATACACAAGTGTGAAGATGTTTCCTTAACTCTTCTGCCCTGAGAGTTGAATAACACATGTTCCCATGGCTATCTCTAGTTAGACATTAAAGTAAGATATCCCACATGGCCATCATAAACATCCCTTCAGAGGTGCTGGGATCTTCAGTTTTCCAGTGACAGGAAACCAGTTGTAAAGTTGTAAAACTCAGTTGTTACAGATACAGCTAGTGATTTAATTTCCAGCCCCCCTCCTCCCAATTGAATGGCAGTATCACTTTTAGGGGTCTGACATGCTGCCGTTCTTTAGAAAAAGGAGAGATTCACCTGTGAAAAGATAGGGAAAAAATTGCATCATAGTATTTTAACAAGGTTTGTCAGGGTATTGGGAGTGAATTTTTTTCCATAGGGCAGGGGCCCTAATGTGGTGTTTCACTACCCATTCATTCTGGGATGAAGGTAAATGCATCCAAGCAACTAAGTATTGGATTTTTCCCCTGTGGGTCCTAGAGTCCAGGATTTCCTTAATTTCAAAATGTTGTTCGCCTTCTATCATGATAGGAACAGGAGGTGTAGGTGCAGGTGGTCTGAGTTGTGAAGTTATTTCTCGTTTGAATAAACTAATGTGAAACACTGGATGGACTTTCCTGAGTGTCTTTGGGAGGAGTAATTCTACTGTTACTGGGTTGATAACTGGTGATTGGGAAAGGCCTGATGAAATTTGGCCCTAATTTCTTTGATGGCTGCAATGACTTCAGGAATTTTGTAGATAAGAATACTCTTATCTCCAACTGGAAAGGTTTGGGATCTACTCTTTTTTGTCAGCTTGAGTTTTAAAAGCCTCTCTAGCTTCCTGTAATGCTAATCTAACTACTGGCCATGTGTTTTGTAGGTTGTCTAACCATTCTTTTAGTAAGGGGATAATGGGTTCTTCTGTGGGTAGTTCAGGCATGGGGTTGAAATCCTGGCCTGTTGCTACTCTAAAAGGATTGAAACCAGTGCTTGAGTGCACAGTGTTATTGAAGGCCACTTCTGCAAAAGGTAAAAGATCAACCCAGTTATCCTGTTGAAAATTAATAAAACATCTTAGGTATTGTTCTAGAACCATGTTCTGATTTTCAGTTTGACCATTGATGCACGAATGGTGACTGGAGGTCAGTCCTTGGGTGGTGCCAAGTAAGTTTAAGAATGCCCCCCAAAATTTTGAGGTGAATTGAACCCCTCTGTCAGAGATGATTCTCTGCAGGGCTCCACGAAGGCAATAAATGTGTAATAACTTGGCTAAACTTTTGGCAGTTGGGATCATTTGGCATGGTATAAAATGTGTCTGTTTTGAAAACAAGTCTGTTATGCCCCAAATGACAGTATTCCCTGCGCTTTCTGGTAGTTCAACAATAAAATCCATAGCAATCTCCTTCCAGGGTGTTGAAGGCTCGGCTACCTTCTGTAACAGTCCTGGCATTTTGCCTTGGCAACTTTTAGCTGCTGCACAAATTGGACAGCTGACTACATAGCTCTCTATGTCCTTTTTTTAGTGATGGCCACCAAAATTGCCTTTTAATTAGATGTAAAGTTTTTACAAAACCAAAGTGTCCTGCTAGTTTGGAGTCGTGGCACCTTTCCATTAAGTACAGTCTTTGGCTAGCTGGAACATACAACTTCCCTCCCACCCAAGCTAGGTTATCTTTCATCAGGCAGCTGTCTTTGTGGCTCAAAAACCATTCATCGGTGGTCAAAGCTTCTTTAAAAGTTTGGGTGGTGTCATTGTTCTCCAAAGTGTCTCGTTTTCCCTGGGATCTGGTGGTTACTTTAGCGACTAGTTGATTCTCTTGTATCATGGGTTTGATTACATTTGGCTTCATACTATTGTATTGCAGTTTCCTGGATAGTGCATCTGCCAGAATATTTTTCCCCCCGGGAGGTATCTGAGCATAAATTCAAACCGTTTAAAGTACTGAGGCCATTGTACTTGTTTTGGAGAGAGTTTCCTTGGGGTCTTTAGGGCTTCTAAATTTTTATGATCCATCCAGACTTCAAAAGGGATCTTACTCCCGGGGAGGCAGGGTCGAAGTCGTGATGAGACGACGTGTGATCTCAATGTTCTGAGATCACAGTCGACTGTTTTGCCACTGGGGGGGTCCAAACGGATCTAAACTGTTCCGAAGAGACAGTGAACAGGAAGAATATGTCTTGCTGATCTCGAGGATATTGCAAAATCCCCGAAAGAAGCAAGAGAAGTTCTTCAAGCTGGTGACAAAAATTCCAGCCAAGGCTGATGAGGTCGGGGCGGCCCCAAAATGGAAGGAATGGAAAGTGGAAGTGTTTCCAACTGGTGAGGAATTTTTATTGTTTTAAAAGAGAGACCACCTATAAAAACTTAAAAATTAATTTAAATTGAAGAATAGAAGAATCAAGCTGCGAAATTAAACTTCTAATGGCTTTGGACAGTGGTTATCTCACTTTTTTAAATACTATCTTTATGGATGGAATCTTTACAAGCCTTTTAAAATGGATGGATTAAGTCTTTTTTTTCTACTTTTTCTCTGTGACTCTTTGTGATTTAAAGACCAAACTTTTCCTCTTTCATTGCTGTGGGTATTTTTTTTAAAATTCATTTAAAGTTCGGACCCCTTTTTCTAATTTGAAATACAAAATAGACATAAAAAAGAAACATTTTAACAGTGGTTAGCTGCTTGAATGCAGGGAAGTTTTGTTGATTGGACCTTTGTGTATTCAAGCGGAACTTTCTCCTTTCTTCACGGTTTGTTTTGACAGCTTGTTACAGAGCGATAGGGGTAAGCCAGATGTGCCTTTAAAGTGTGTTTTCAACCAGAGAAGAGGGGAAAAATGGCTTTTGAGAATCCATGTTTTAACATTAACAACCTCCCAAGCAAGGGCAGCTGTACTTGTCTAAGATGGCATAATCTCAAGAAAATATAGAGATTGTAAAATTACAGACAATATTTTCAGAATTATTAAAATTATCAAATACATATGAGGGAATAGAACAAAAACTGGAATATGTGGAGCAGCTAACAGCAAAATATGATGAAAAAAATTGGAGATGTTTATCAAATGCAAAATGAGGGGATTGAAACCCCAAAAACTGAAGTGGAAAATGAATATAAAGAGATTAAACTTGCTGATATTTATGGCAATTGGTTTGTTTTTGAAAATGGAAAGAATGGAATAATGAAAGAGGAAATAAATGGAGAGGAAATCTATCTCAAAGGGCAAGAGATAGAAGAAAAAGAAAAAAATTAAAGAATTTATGGACTATGAAACCTTATCAGCAAAAATATTGATAACACTGCTGACAATCAAAGATGAGCAGAATAAAGAAACAGAAAGAGGACATCAAAATTATATGAGAAATCTTACAAGCAAGGAGTTGCTAAGAGAAGTCCATACAAAGCTGGTCAAGAAGATGTTTAGAAGATTAATACCACAAATGGCAGAAGACATGAGACTGTTTTGTCAATGGAAAGATACAGGTTGATAGATGGAAGAGTATAATTTAAAAATAGTTAAACTTAGTGAAATTTAGTGACAATAGGTATAGTTAAATAAGAAACTGATAATGATAATAATGTATACAATGTGTAGTGTTATGATAACTAATAATTGGCTATGAATATTGAATAATACCCATGAAGGGAAGATCAGAAAACCTTTTGGACTATATATAAAGGTCAATTAAAAAAAAGAACTAAATTAGATAGAGTCAAGTTTTGACTATTAGGGGGGGAAATGTTATGATATAGGATATAGTCAAATAAAGAAGGGATAATGATAAATAATTTATATATAGGTATGGGTACAACATAAAGAAATTGGATGTAAATTGTAAACAGTGCTTTGAAAAGGAGGATTGGAAAATTTTGTTACTAAATATTATGGATGTTTAGCTAGAATAGGACACAAGGACTCAGTACTATTGGAGGATTTTAGAAATAATAAATGAAATGCCAGTATGTGGTTATGTATTAAATTTTGGTATATTTTATGATGAATGATGTCTAAACAATGATAGTCAAAACTGGAGGTATGATGATGGTAACATATATAAACATTGGAGTTAAAAAACTTGAGTTAATATGAACTATACTTGATGGCGGTGGAAGAGGTGCACGAAAGCCTGTTGTAACCAACTGAAACACTTTCTACAGTATGTAAAAAAAGAAGATTTTATGTGTTATGTTTGTTTTGAAAATTAAAAATTATTTTTTTAAAAAAGGAGGCATCTTACTCCCCACTAGAAAATGTCTCCAGGTTAAAAGAGCCCATCAAACTGCATAAGCCTCTTCCTCCCAAATTGCCCACCTTTGCTCAGATTCATTCAATTTTTTGGATATGTAAGCACATGGTTGTAATTGGTCTTGCTCATTTTTCTGAATTAGGACCGCTCCTATCGCCACATCGCTAGAATCTGCTTGTATGACGAACAGTTTCTCTGTGGCCAAGTGCTTTAGGATTGGTTCTCCGAAAACAGCCATTTAAGTTTTTCAAATGCCACTTGACATTCCATTGTCCAATTCAAAGGCTGCTTTGGTTTTGGGTTACCCTCCCCCTTCGTTTTTAAGAGCTTTGCCATGGGGAGAGCAATTTGGGCAAAAGCGGGGATAAACTGGCGGTAAAAGTTGGCAAATCCCAGGAAGCTTTGCAACTGTTTGAGTGTTCTGGATGGTTCCCAGTCAAGTACCGATTGCACTTTCAAAGAATCCATTTCTATGCCCTGGTGTGAAATGCAGTATCCTAAGTAATCAATTTTTTCTTGGTGAAATTCACATTTGGAGAGTTAGCATAAAGTTTTGCAGAGTGAAATTTGTTCAGAACCGCCCGGACTAGTTTTACATGTTCTGCCTTGGTCTCAGAATACAATAAAATGTCATCGATATAGACTATGCAGTCCTTATATAAATGCTCCTGCAATACTTCATTTATTAATTGCATAAATTGGGCTCCTTGTAGCCCAAATGGTAGCACTTTGAATTGATAGTATTCAAGAGGGTTGTTAAATGCCGTTTTCCATTCATCTCCTCCTTAATTCTGATACGGTAGTAATCCTCCCTTAAACCCAGCTTTAGCGAGGTGTGCTAGCATATCCTTCATGAGTGGGAGGGGATATACATTTGCCATACTGACAGAATTTAAATTTTGAAAATCAACACATAGGCGTTTACAGCCATCTTTTTTCTTTCTAAACAACACTGGGGCTGCAACTTTTGGCCAGGCTGATTCAATGAAACCCCTTGCTAGGTTTTTCTCAATGAATGCCCTCAGTTGTTCCAGCTTCCTTGGAGACATGCTATACATCTTGGGTTTAGGGAGTTTCGCTCTGGGTAGGATTTCTATCACACAATCAGTGGAGCGGGGGGGGGAGCTCAGAAGATGCTTTTTTGCTAAAAAACCTCAGCGAAGTCCTTATATTCTTTGGGTATGCCCTGGGTTGGCATAGTGTAAGCAGGCATTACTGTTTTTAGGTGCTTTGCCCCTCAGTTTCTTTGTCTGGATTCTCAGCAAAAGTCATGTGCATCTGCACTCTTATGGTGCCTTGCTTCCAATTAATTTTGGGGTTCCATTTTTTCAGCCATGCAAGACCCAGAACTAGTGGCCATTCCATGCCAGGCGCCACTCTCATGGCTTCCAATGGCTATCTGTAGAGGCTCAGAGGCAAATGAAGCTGGCTCCCCCCCTGCTATTGACCCATCTAGTTGGCAAAAAGCTATGGGGCTTTTCAGCTTCCTTATATTAATCCTCAACTTCCTTACCAGGGTTGGGCTGATGAAACAGCAGTGCACCCCGAGTCCACTAAAGCTGAGGTTTCATCCCCCTCTCCCAGTTGGGGATAAACAGTCTCAGGGGAAGGGTGAGTGGTTTAATTGGTTTGCTTACCAGTGGTTCACCATCTGGATTGCTTCCGGATCAGTATGGTTCCTCCTGCTGCGAAGCCGGGGCTTCCTCCTCAAAGAAAGGAGGGGGTGGAGATTCTACGGACTCCCTACTCCTCAGGACCATCTCCTTTTAGCGCTGGCCAGGTTTTGTAGGCTTTCCCCCCAATGGGAGGTCTGGTTTCTTAGCCAGTGCCTGAAAACGGCATTCTGCAGCTTGGTGCCCCACTTTTCCACACTTGAAACAGGCTAAGGATTTCAGAGAAGGTGTCGTTTGCGGTTTAAAAGGTTCTTGTTTCCATTGGGGTGGGGATTTCTTCCACATTCATCCTGCTCAGTACTGATTTCTGGCCATGTCAATTTCTGCCTCTTCAGCAATGAGATATCACTCATGTGGGTGGTTTGGGGCACCTTGAATCACACAGGCATTGTAGAGGTCATCACTCAGCCCATCCTTGAACCAGCTTACCAGGATATCGTCTAGCCAGTTCACATGACATGCCAGGTCTTGGAATTCTTCGGTATACTCTGCCACTGGCCAGTGTCCCTGCTTCACAACTTTAATGCGGTCACGTGCTTTGCGGTCTGCAAGGGGGTCCTTGAACCGTTGTCGCAGGGCCATCATGAAATGGTCAAGGTCCTGCAGTTCTGGTGCATCGGCATCATGTAAAGTCACCATCCATCTGGCGGCGGCTCCTTCCAGAGCTAGGGTAACCACTCGCACTCGGGCTCCTTGGATTCAAAAATCACACCCATATTCTTGCATGTAGGTGAGCCACAAAGAATCCCAATTTTTTCGGGTTCCCATCAAATTTTACCCCCTTTCTAACTGCAGGTTTGGGGGTTGGTTAGGAGTGGGCCCCAACCCATGCGCCAACTGGGGGGAGGGTTTTCTGGGTTCCTAGCTGTTGTTGCTGTGCCATCAGCTTGATCAGCAGGGACCAGAGGGGTTAGTTCCCCTGACATCATCCCCATTTGCCGCCCTTTCTTTGCTTCTCAGTTGCCGGACTGGCTCCCCCCGAATGTTGAGATTTTCCAAAATTTCCATCACCAACTGGGTTACATGCCTCTTCAGAGAATCCTTTCTCAGCGAGGCTTCATTTAGCTCCTCCTGGTCAGAGGGAGCTTCTAACTCCAATTTCCACCCTGGTTTTCGGCTATCTCGGGTCAGAGTGACTCCCCTGGTTCTCCCTTCCCAGCCATCTTGCATCCTGATTCTGATTGACCAACAGGGCTTTTGGGGGTCCTCCAGGCTCACCTCATTCTCTCCGCCAGGGTACAAGGAACAGTTCTCTGGTTGTGGGGGGGTTTCCATCTCACTCCAGCAGTCAGTTCCCCCCTTGTTCACTGTTATGCTCAGACATGGTTTGCAGGGTCCCCTCGGTAGAGTAAAATGTTGTCTCTCCTGGTTGACCACTTTGCAGCGAGATGCTGCTTTATGTAATGGCTCCTCTCCTAACTTAAGAAAGTAAAGACTCTTTATATGGATTATTTCAAAAGGAACTTTTAATCAAGCAGGATGGAAAACCATTAGAGGCAAAGCAGCGTCTGAAACCCTTTAGGCAATACAAATGGGATTAAATTGATAATGACCCTTCCCCTTTGTCCGAATGGAGATTCCGACCAATACACAAGTGTGAAGATATTTCCTTAACTCTTCTGCCCTGAGAGTCGAATAACACACGTTCCCATGGCTATCTCTAATTAGACATTAAAGTAAGATATCCCACATTGCTATCATAAACATCCCTTCAGAGGTGCTGGGACCTTCAGTTTTCCCGTGATAGGAAACCAGCTGTAAAGTTGTAAAACTCAGTTGTTACAGATACACTAGTGATTTAATTCCGAGCCCCCACCTCCTCCCAATTGAATGGCAGTATCACTTTTAGGGATCTGACAGCATCTGTCATGTGGGCTGCAAATTTGACACCCCCAATATACACATATAACAAACATATGCAAACTAATATAAACTCTAACCCCAATATAGGTTATTACTATTGATTAATCTCTAGTATAATTATTTTTAGTTCTATAAATTTCATACAAGATTGCTGCTTGCGATTTAATATGTATTATATAATTATAATATTATAGTATATTCTTTGTAAAAGGCTTGTGATTGTAATACATTTTATGTAGTGCAACTTTTCCAAATATTCTCTCAGTTGGACAATTTTTTAAAGAATAGAACTAAATATGCAAACAGATTCTCTTCACTGCTCCATCTGTCCTGTGATGAAATGTATTTTGGTATATTGCACCATTTTGTTTCTGACAGAATCTCTGATTAATTTATGATATATTTTTATCACTATTCCTTCTGTCAGATCTTCTTTTTCACATGTCTAGATTAGTGTTCAAACAAAGGTGTTGTCATTTGCTTAAATTACTATAATTACCATATTTTTTGGAGTATAAGCTGCACCACGGTTTTGAAGAGGCAAATGTTGAAAAAAGTAGGTAGGTAGATAGAGGGAGAGAGAGAGAAATACAGTAGGTAGGTAGGGAGAGAGAGAGAGTAGTTAGGTAGGTAGGTAGGTGGATAAAGGGATAGAGAAAGAAATAGAGAGAGATAGAGAGATAAATACAGTAGGTAGGTAGGGGGAGAGAGTGTGTGTAGGTAGGTAGGTAGAGGGAGAGAGAGAGAGAGAAATAGAGTAGGTAAGTAGGGAGAGGGAGAGAAATAGGGTAGGTAGAGGGATAGAGAGTAGGTAGGAAGAGGGATAGAGAGAGACTGAGGGCAAGAAATACAGTAGGTGGGGGGGAGAGAGAAATAAAGTAGGTAGGAAGAGAGAAAGTAGTTAGGTAGAGAGATAGAGAGAGAAAGAGAGAGACTGAGGGTGAGAAATACAGTAGGGAGGGAGGGAGAGAGAAATACAGTAGGTAGGAAGAGAGATAGAGAGATAGGTAGATTGATAGGTAGGGGGATAGAGAAAGAAATACAGTAGATAGGTAGGTAGAGAGACAGTAGTAAGGTAGGTAGGTATGTAGGTAGAGGGGGAGAGAGAGAAATACAGTAGGTAGTTAGGGAGGGAGAGAGTAAGTAGGTAGATAGAGAGAGAGAGAGAGAAAGAGAGATACAGTAGGTAGGTAGGGAGAGAGAGAGAGAGGTAGGTAGATGTTTCCAGGTGTATTTTTCCATGTTCTGGAGAAGGAAATTGCTGACAATCTGCAGCACCTAAGACTTTGTTTCTGCTGGCACAGAACTTGATCGATGTAATTCTCATCAATCAGTTAAAGAGTTTTCCAAAAGGGAAAAAACAGTTTTTGCACTCTGCAAACCTCCCCAAAATGGCCAATTTTTCACGAAAAAGGCCCTGCTTTTTTTAAAAAAGAGGCATGAATAGCCTGGGGGGGGGGGTTGCAGAGTGCTCCTGGGGGGGGGGCAAAAAACAAGCAAAACCGGCCCATTTTTCACAAAAAACGGCCCATTTTTGTCAAACAATTGCATGCATAGCCTTATGGAGGCTTATATAGTGCTGCTGGGGGCTGGGGGGGAGGCCTGTTTTTTGCTCATTTCTGCCCTCCCCAGCCCCCAGGATCTCTCTGAAAGCCTCCATAAGGGTACACATGGCCATTTTGGTGAAGTGGCAGGGCTTCAGGAGGCAAAAAATGCTGTATTCAGTGTATAAGACACACCTAGATTTTCGGCCTCTTTTTTGAGGAAAAAGGTTTGTCTTATACTCCGAAAAATATGGTAGGACATTTTCCAATTTTATTAAGGAACATTGGAAAACTAGTCAAACATCTTTTCCCTGGAATATGGTTCTGAATCAGGGATGTGCAGTCAGGGGAGCAAGGGGAGGCAAAGCCTCACCACTGTCATCATGAAAAGAAAAAAAATGTAAAAGGAAAAAGGCTGAGGTAGTTGCTGCCAGAGTCACAGTGGATGACTCTGCTTAGTGCTTAACTGTGTAAAAAAGCCTCTAAAAAAGTGCCCTCTACAGGGGATGGCAGGAGAACGAGGTGCCTCATTTAGTCTGACTTTATGATCACTCGAGCAGAGCTAAGCAAGGGTTAAAAGCTGAAAAATTCCTTATGTAGATGAGGCATGTCATCCTCCTGCCTCCTGTAGAGGGCGTTTTTTAGAGGCTTTTAAGAGGCTCTGGGAACAACTAGCTCAGTCTGACCTCAGAGCTCATGCCTTTTTCCTTTTACATTTTTTTTCTTTTCATGATGGCAGGCAAGAGCAGAGTTGAAATCCTAGCTGAAACAGCTGGAAAAGGTCCGTGTGTGGGGAGGGGAGAGGAATTCAAAAAGTTTGATTGCATGCAGAGCCACATTGCCTTTTCAAACACACACACACACACAAACACACCCACACACACAGAGCTGGATAAAAGTATATAAGCCCAGCTTCACTGATTACAAGTTTGAAAAGGCAATGTGGCTCCACCTGCTATCAAAGGCTCGGATCGGAAGGCAGCAGGGGAATGGGGGGAGGGGAGTATGGCAGAGGAGCTGCTTTCAAGCCATTGGAAAATATATCCAATCTAACTTCTGTGTTTGTGTTTGTTTGAGAGTGAGTGAGTGAGAGAGGGATCCAACTTCTCTGTGTGCGTGTGTCTGTTTGAGAGAGGGAGGAGGGAGGAAGAGAGGGAGGAGGGAGGAAGAGAGGGAGGAAGGAGGGGGAGGGAGAAGAAAAAGAATGAAGGAAAACTTATTTCGCAAAGAAGAAAAATGCTGTCATTTTAAATGAGCATACCTGGCTGTGGGATTCTGGGAGTTGAAGTCCACAAGTCTAAAAAAATTTGAACCCCCTGTGTCAGTGCCTCACCAGCCATAAACCTCACCGCATGTCACTGTTCTGAATCATGACCTTACATGATCAAAGATAGTGTCCTTAATTTGAGAAAAGTGCTTGGTATTTGATGGATAACTGCAAATATGTTTAAAATATGTGTTTGATTTAGGCAATTGCAGTTTAGTTAAAACAGGAACTATTGGATGTAATCCAGTCATTCCCAATGTGGGGCCCACGCCCCATGGGGAGGCAATTTGATTTTTAATGGGGGCAATTTGCAACCTTGTCTAAACCAAGTTAATAGCCTTTTAGGCTTCCTCTGTGTGAGTAGGAGTTCACTTTTTAAATAGTAAGAATTGTATGTCCCGGGCGGGGGGGGGGGGGAATCAGGATTTTAGAGATACTTAGGAGGGGCATGGCAAAAAAAAGGTTGGGAACTACTGGTGTAATCAATTGTTCTCAGGGAAAAAGCAGAGATGATTTTAAAAAAAGACAGATAAAGTGTTTGGATAACACAAGTATATCTGAGTATGAATAATCTACTTTAAATTTTATGAACAATAAATGTTAACCCTGATAATATTTGTTCATAAAATCCTAGTCACTTATTCCATTATGGTACAAATACTGTACAGAAAGTCATAGAATGATTTCTGTGAATCTCCAGTTCACTTTTTTGAACATTTTAAATATTCTAGGTCAGAGGTGTCAAACTCAAGGCCCAAGGGCTGGATCCAGCCTGCAGGGTTTTTAGATCTGGCCCATGGGGCCACCCTGGAAACAGCGAAGGACCAGTCCATGGTGCTTCTGCCAGAGAAAATGGACTCCCAAGCTGTTTTCGACTGCCATGGCCTCCTGCAACCCTCTGCCAGAGAAAACACAGGAGGCTGTTTTCTCTGGCACAGTGCTCAGTCCATCAAAGAGTCCCAACAGGAGTTACATCAAGCTGGCTGCACCCATCTTGGCCCTATCCACCCTCACTCCCCCCAAGGTCAAACATAACCCTGATGCGGCCCTCAGTAAAATTAGAACTACTGGAACAGGATGTACAACTCCTGCATGAGAATGTGTGAGATAACAGGTTAATCTCCAAAAAGAATGAATTGGAAAATTGATATATTAAATGATAGTATGGAAACTGTTTGGATAGAACAAAAAGAATTACTTTAATTTTTTGAGTATAAGACGCACTTCCGCCCACCAAAAGAGGGTGAAAATTTGGGTGCACCTTATACACTGAATGTGGCCCCAGTGTTTGGAGGCTGCAAACTCAGCCTCTCAAATTGAGTTTTTGGAGGCTGCAAACTCAGCCTCTCAAACAGAGCTTTCAAAGGGTGAAAAAGCAAGGCGCAGAGGCCAAAATGGCAACACAGAACAGCTGCTGCCTTTTCGGACTGGTTCCGCGCTTCGCCTGCTGTACTCACTGGAGCGCTCTGTGACAATCAACTGCATTTTTGTGTATCTGCCCCAACGAGGCAGCGAACATAGTGAGTGAATGTGTGTGCTCACAACCAGATAACCTGTTGTTAAAGTTCAGCTGGGAACAGCTGATGGGGGGGGGGGGAATGATCCATCCGCCAATCAGCTGCTTGTGCTGAATCAGGCTATTGTGAGGAAGCTGACCAGGCTGTTTGCTGATGCTAGCCAGATTAATACCAATGGATGCTACTAGGCAGAGGCAGATTTTTTTTTATTTTCCTCCCCAAAAACTAAGGTGCATCTTATACTCTGGAGCATCTTCTACTCCAAAAATATATATTATTGGAAATATCATACAGTTGTCTGGAGTTATGCCAATGGTAAATATAGTAAAGAACATGGAATGATGGTGTGAAAAATGCATCATGGATAAACAATGCAAGAAATGTTGGCTCATAAAATAATGATGAAAATTATTGTATGATGTCAAAATGAGGGGGATAAACAAAATTAAAAGAGGCAAAGAAAATACAGAATGATTTTAATTAAAGTCAAGAATTATTTTGGAAGCAGATGAAGAGGACTAATTGAACAAAGAGTATCCAGCAGAGAAAATGGAATAAAATTGATTATCTGGAATAAAACTTAGACATATTGCTTGCTATTTTTGCCAAAATGACTAGTCCACATTGTGCTGTTGTCCTATCTCTTTTGTACATATGTGCAATGTCAGAAAACATGTACAAAAGAGAAGAGGTTTGCATCATGGCACAACACTGCTTTTATCATTCTTCCTCTCTCTTCAGAACTACTTCCTTGAAATAAAGGAATTCTCGAATTGAAATATATGCAATATATGGTAGAATTAAAGGAGAAAAATAATAGAATCATAGATTTGGAAGGGACATAACAGATCGTGAAGTCCAACTCTTTGCACTTTGCAGGATTCACTTTAAAGGTAAAGGTTCCTTTTGCACATATGTGTTAGTTGTTCCCTACTCTAGGGGACAGTACTCACCTCCATTTCAAAGCAGGAGCTGTCCAAAGACATCTCCATGGTCATATGGCCAGCATGACTAAACACTGAAGGTGCATGGAATATTGTTACCTTCCCACCAAAAGTGGTTCCTACTTTTTTCTACTTGCATTTTTACATGCTTTTGAACTTTTGAAGTTATTTCACTGATTGACTACTCTGTCAAGAAGTTCTTTCCAGGGTCTAATATGGATCTACAGCTGAAATTTCATCCCATTGTTTTGATCAAGGCCTCTGGAGTAAGTGGAATAAGTGTAAACCTTCTATAGTGTTAGAGGTATCTCCGTTGGGAGACAGAAAGTAGTGCAGCGGAATGTACAGCTAGAGAGAAAGAACGTTGCTAGTAGAAACACATGAATAGAGTCTCAGACACTGCTAGTAAAAACAAGTAGCTTTACTACTGATAATTGCTTCACAAGCAGTGATAGTGGATAGTAGATATTAGTCCAAGCACAATTCAAAGAGCAAACAATAGCTTACATTCGCAGTTCACATTCCAGTCATCAAGTCATCAAGCATAGGACAAGCAGAGAGAGAGAGAGAGAGAGTTCTCTTGACTCCTTCTTATAGTAAAGTTAATTACAGCTGTTAAGTACATCCACTCATTTAAAGCAACAATGGCCATTTGTTGTTGTATAAAGATATATATATATACAGGGGGAGAAGGACTGTGGAACTCTCCCTCCTTTTTATTACCACTGGTTCCCGACCACGATCTCTGCACTATCCCACTTGAGAGGTACCTTTTGTTAAGATCTGCGCAATTTTTATGTATGGAGAGTATATGGGGTGATTGCTGAATGAATGAACCCACATAATTTTATACTATTGTAATTTTACATGTTTTAATGGATTTTAGTGGGGTATGAATGAGAGAGTGACTGAGAGTGCATCGAAGAGGATTGAGGGCATGGCCTGGTGCCTCCCCCACTGAGTGCACAAGGAGAAGTGGTAGGGGGGCCCAGGCCTACCCCCTCATCCTAGAATGAGTGATGGATGTGGCCTGCCGGGTGAAGCGTGGGCCATGGGAGAGGGGAGGGGCCTTCTGGTATGGGGTGGACCGGAGCATTCTGGTCATGTTGGGGAGAGGCAAGTATGACAGGGGCTACAGGGCTAGCCATCACCGGGGAAGGAGGGCTCGCTACGTCACAGCGATCCCTCGTTCCAGCCCTGTAAGCTCAACTCTAGGACCAGGTGGCAGGAGAATTCAGGGCCCTGGTCTCAGGTTTCTGTTGCTAAATGCCATGTCTGTGATCCAGAAAGCTCCCCTGGTCCGGGACTTAATACTTGACGAGGAGGCAGAACTGGCATGTATTACTGAGACCTGGCTGGGCCATGAGGGAGGAGTCCCCCTCTCCGAAATGTGCCCAGAAGGGTTTCAGGTGCTCCATCAACCACAACACCAAAAAAGGGGTGGGGGAGTCGCAGTTATTATCCGGGATTCTTTAGCTCCTTGCAGGAGCCCTGCTCCAGAGATTGTTGGGTGTGAGTCCCTTCTTATGAAGTTGGACCTAGGGGTTCAAGTGGGCTTGTTGTTGACGTACCTATCTCCTAGCTGCGTCACAACAGCCCTGCCTGTGCTCCTGGAGTCAGTAGCCGGGCTGGCGATTGAGTTCCCCAGACTGCTAGTACTGGGGGACTTTAATCTGCCATCCTTAGGCGAATGCTCTGATGGGGCCCAGGAGTTCATGGCTTCCATGACAGCCATGGACTTGACCCAAGTAATCCAGGGTCCAACTCATAAAGCAGGACACACGCTTGACCTAGTGTTTCTCTCGTGGCAGTGGAGATGTGATCTTGAGTTAAGGGAAATAGACATCTCGCCCTTGTCATGGTCGGATCACTTCCTGTTGAGGCTTGATTTCTGGAAGCTACTCCCCCATCGCAGGGAGGTGGAACTGATTAGGTGGTTCCACCCCAGACACCTGATGGACCCGTTGGGATTTCAGAAGGAGCTTGGGGAGATACCTGACTCTCTTGCCCACAACCCAGCAGATTCCCTGGTTGCCGCTTGGAATATAGCAGCAACTGGGGCCCTGGATCGGATTGTGCCTTTGCGACCTCTCCATGGCAGTGGATCCAGGAGGGCTCCTTGGTTTACTGAGGAACTCCGGGAGATGAAGTGCCAAAAGAGACGCCTAGAGCGACGCTGGAGGGCTAGTAACTAGTAAGTAAAATGTGCGCATTTTCCCGCTCTTATTGCGTCCGCAGAATCTCACCCAGCCGCCCTGTTTAGGATAACCCATTCCCTCCTGAATGGGGGGGAAATGGGGGATGCCTTGCAGGGTCGAGCTGAGGAGTTTGCTCAGTTTCTGTTGGACAAAATCGCTCAGATTCGGACAGACCTGGACTCCATTTGGACAGAACCAGCAGAGTTGCCGAGGGAGGGTCTTGCTCAGACTTTCTGGAATGAGTTCCAGCTTGTCACCCCTGATGAAGTGGACAAGGCCATGGGAGCGATGAGTGCCTCCACCTGTTTACTGGATCCGTGCCCCTCCTGGCTGGTCTCGACCAGCAGGGAGGTAACACGAGGCTGGCTCCAGAGAATTACGAACGCCTCCTTGATGGAGGGATCCTTTCCACGGCCTCTTAAAGAGGTGGTGGTGAGACCCCTCCTCAAGAAGCCTTCTCTGGACCCAGCTATTTTTAAAAACTATCGTCCAGTCTCCAACCTCCCTTTCTTAGGGAAGGTTGTTGAGAAGGTGGTGGCCCTCCAACTCCAGCGGACCTTGGATGAAGCAGATTATCGACCCTTTTCAGTCTGGTTTCAGGACTGGTTACTCCACCAAAACCACTTTGGTTGCACTGACCGATGATCTCTGGCGGGCCAGGGAGAGGGCACTCCTCTGTGCTTGTGCTCCTTGACCTCTCAGCAGCTTTTGATACCATTGACCATGGTATCTTTCTGCGACAGCTGGAAGAGGTAGGAGTGGGAGGCACTGTCTTTCGGTGGTTCTCCTCTTACCTCTCTGACAGGTCACAGTCGGTGTTGGTCGGAGAACAGAGGTCGACTCCTAGCCCCTCAATTATGGGGTGCCGCAGAGGTTGGTCCTCTCCCCCTCCTATTTAACATCTACATGAAGCCACTGGGCGAGATCATCCGCCGGCACGGGATCAAATACCACCAATATGTGGACGATACTCAGTTGTATCTGTCCGCCCCGTGCCAACTCAGTGAAGTAGTGAAAATGATGTGCCAGTGCCTGGAAGCTGTTAGGGTCTGGATGGGAGTGAACAAACTCACACTCAATCCTGACAAGACCGAGTGGCTGTGGATGTTGCCCCCTAAGGACAGCCCATCCAGTCCATCCTTAACCCTGGGGAGAGAAAAACTGCCCCCCTCAGAGAGGGTTCGCAATTTGGGGGTCCTCCTGGACCCGCAACTGACCTTGGAACACCAGCTGTCGGCTGTGACCAGGAGGGCCTTTGCCCAGGTTCACTTGGTGCACCAATTGCGGCCCTATTTGGACCGGGAGGCACTTCAGACAGTCACTCATGCCCTCATCATCTCAAGACTGGATTACTGTAATGTGCTCTTCTTGGGGCTGAAAGTGTTCGGAGACTGCAATTAGTCCAGAATGCAGCCGCCCGAGCGATACTGGGTGTGCCAAGGTACACCCATATCACACCTATCCTCCGCGAGCTGCACTGGCTGCCCATTGGTCTCCGAGCATGAGAGAGAGCTGAGGTGGCGCAGTGGTTAGGGTGCAGTACTGCAGGCCACTTCAGCTGACTGTTATCTGCAGTTCAGCGGTTCAAATCTCACCGGCTCAAGGTTGACTCAGCCTTCCATCCTTCCGAGGTGGGTGAAATGAGGACCCAGACTGTGGGGGCGATATGCTGACTCTGTAAACCGCTTAGAAAAGGCTGAAAGCCTTATGAAGTGGTATATAAGTCTAACTGCTATTGCTACTGCTATTGCTATGATTCAAGGTGCTGGTTATTACCTTTAAAGCCCTACATGGCCTAGGACCTGGGTACCTACGGGACCATCTTCTGCCACATACCTCCCTCAGACCAATAAGATCGCACAGGATGGGCCTTCTCTGGGTACCTTCAGCGGGACAATGCTGGCTGGCAGTGCCTAGGAGTAGGGCCTTCTCTGTTGCCGCTCCAGCCCTATGGAATGAGCTGCCCCCAGAGATCCGGACCCTACCCACTCTCATGGCCTTTCGCAAAGCCATTAAAACCTGGCTTTTCCGGCAGGCCTGGGGCTGTTGACCCCTTGATTGAGGTCCAGCCCTGTCCGATTGAGTGTCTGTTGTGTTCCTTTTTAACTTGTTGTGTCCCATTGTTTTTAATAATTCTTTTTAATTCTTTTTTTCATTTCTGTAAGCCGCCCGGAGTCCTCCGGGATTGGGTGGCATAGAAATTAAATAAATGAAATGAAATGAAATATATATTGCCTACCCAACACTAGGAGTATACTCCCAACATTCTCCCCTTTGGGTAGCCAATATATATTTACAATTTCAGTCCATATCGTTCTCAACTTTCTTTATGTTTAACAGTACCTGAGCCTTTGTGAAATAGTCAGCTATATTATCCTCTGACATACAGTATGTTAACTCCACTAGCTTATTTTTAATACTCTCCTGTACATTTAAATAACGCAAATCTGTATGCTTCATTCTAGATTTAACTGCCAAATTAGTAGCCATTTGAATAGCTGCCTGGTTGTCCTTGTATACAGTAATAGAATCATTTACTTCTATTCCTAGATCTATCAGTAACTGTTTGTAACATATTATATCAGTATATAGTAGTGATAGACATGAGAATTCTGTTTCCATAGTAGACAGACTCAGATGTTTCTGCGTAATAGATCTCCATCCAACCAATGCCTTACACAAAAATACAGCTATTCCAGACATTGACTTTCTTGTGTCTATATCTGTTGCAAAGCTTGCATCAGCATATGCGGTCAGCTTTAACTCCTCATTAGGTTCAAGGTAATGCATTGTTTGCTTCAAATACCTTAAAATCCTTTTTACAGCCTGCCAATGCCTCTCAGTTGGGTCTGAATTATACCTAGCTAATTGGTTTGTGCTGTATGCAATATCATGCCTTGACCAATTGCTTAGATATGACAGACTTCCGATTAGTGATTGGTACAAACCCTTATCAAACATAGCACTATGTTCATTGCTATTATTGAAATCCTGACTCATAGGAGTCTCTGAGGGTTTACATAGTTCCATTTTGAATTGTTTCAATAAATTGTTTATTTTATCTGACTGTGATATTTTAAACCCTCCCCTGGTTTTATCAATCCTTAATCCTAAATACTGACGTATTTCACCCAGATCTTTTATAGTGAAATGTTTCTTCAACTGTTCAATTATATTAATAGCCTCTTGTTCTGTCTTAGTTAACAAGGCTATATTGTCAGTGAATAAAAGAAGTAATGAAACATTTCCATCCCTTTCCATTCTAAACAGACATGGGTCAACTAAACCAGTTTTAAATCCAATGCTAGTTAAAGCTTTGACTACACACTGGTTCCACTCATAACCAGACTGTTTTAAACCATAAAGACTCTTCTTCAGAAGCCAACATTCAGATGTGTCATTGTCTTTGATTCCTGCTGGTTTTTCCATATAGATTGTGTGTTGTAATGGTGCATGTAGATAAGCTGTTTCTACATCTAAATGTTTAATCAAATACTTATTTTTTGCAGACCAAACTAAAGTGGTTCTAAGTGTATTGGATTTTAGACTAGGTGCGAACACTTCATCATAATCTGTGGCTGTTTGATCACAACCCTGAGCCACTAGCCTAGCCTTATATGTTATGGCTCCATCTGCTCCAGTTTTTATTTTATATATCCACTTACTACCAATTGTTTTCTTACCTGGAGGTAAATCAGTGTTTTCATATACTTTCATATTCTGCAAAGACTTAAGTTCTTTATTCATTGCAGTTCTCCATTCCTTTTGATCTTCTAGAGGAAATGTGGTCAATTCATGGTATGTTGCAGGAACTTTGTTAACCTGATAAGCCATAGTTGCCTGATACCCATCAGGTGGCCTAGTTACTCGTGTTGAACGCCTTGGTAATTCAGGACTTATTACCGGACTTTCTATTTTCACTTGTTCCTGCTCTACTATTTCCTCTTCAGTAGACAACTCATTTTTATTATTCAATCCTGGTTTCTCATCATCTTCATTAGTGCTTGTCTTGGTTTCTATAATCACTTCATTATTTGGATCTAACCTTTTCTACCCGATATGTTCCATAAATTTGGCATTTGCACTGCTAACAACCTTTGTTAATCCTCTTTGCCAAAATCTATATGACCTGTAGTTAGCATTATAACCTATAAAAATTAGCTGTTGAGCTCTTTCTTGTCCTTTATGTCTTAATTGCGAGGGAATATGAACCCATGCTGGAGTTCCAAATATATGTATATAACTGAGGTCTGGTTTCTTGCCATACCATCTAGTAAATGGTATTTCACCAGTTGTGGTGTTAATTACGTTGTTTAAAATATGATTTCCACACATCATCACTTCACCCCACAATGATTCAGGCAATCCAGCATCAGCCAACATTGTTCTAACCATAGATTGCAATGTCTGTCCTCTTCTTTCCACAAATGCATTATGCTGTGGGTGATAAGGTGCAGAACATTTATGTTGTATACCAGCCTTTTGCAATATAGTTGTAAAATTGGAGTTTGTGAATTCTTTACCATTATCAGTCACTACAGTAACAATCTTATGATTTGTTTTCCTCCCTATAAATTTAACCCAGTTAGTGAACCGTTGAAATGTTTCTGTTTTGTTCTTTAACAAAAACCAAAAACCATATCTGGAATAGTGGTCTACAATGCTTAGTACATAACAGGCACCCCCCAAACTAGGTTTCATTGGCCCTATTAAGTCTGCAAATACCACCTCTAGTGGTTTCTTGGTCCTAAACCCGTTTAACCTATTAGCCGGAGTAGCTCTACTCTTCTGTTCGTTACAAACATTACAATTTATATACTGGCTACATGGCTTTATCTTCACTCCATCAACTAACTTCACTGTTTCTTGCAACATTTGTCATTGCAACATGAGTCATTGTCGTATCTCCCCTCCCTGATTTTATGTGAGCCGCCCTGAGTCCCCTCAGGGAAAAGGGCGGCCTACAAATGTTAATAAAATCAAGAAATCAAAAAATTTTTGAAACTGATATGTCCCATTCGCCTATGCATTAACTGAATACACTCATTGTGTGGTTTAACATTCGAACAGACAGAATTAACAACCATCAGGCATTACATATAACCCATCTTGTAGCTTAGCAGTAACCTTAATACTCCCTTTTTCAATAAAACAATTATCCCCTTTAAATGTTACATTGTAGCCATAATTAACCAAAACTCTAACTGAAAGCAAATTAAATCTAATTTCTGGTACATATAACATCAATGCATGGACATTTAGCAATACCTTCACCCAATACCTCTAGCCTCCACCCATTTGCTAAAGAAACATGTTATTTACTTGTGACCAACTTTACAAAGTTTTTTCTATTTTTAGTAATACACATCAACGCCCCAGTCAATAATCCACAAATTGTGGTTAAATAATGCATTATTAGCTGTAGTCACATTAATCTCATGTTTTCTAGATTGTAAAGATTTCTGTGGTTTTGGCTTTTTGCAAAACTTGGCAATGTGACCCTTCTTACCACAATTATAACAACATTTTACGGTATATACATAACTAAGTAAATCACTACTCTCTGGCGTCCTCTTTCTTAACTGTTTTTTATCTTCTTGTCTTCTAGACTCTTCCAGCAGAGGAGATCAATATAATGTCCTGTTGAGATAGAACTTCAAAAGACGTTACAAAATCATCGTAATTTTCATCAAGTGAAGAGAGAATAATATAAATTTGGTGCTGCTCCGAAAAAATTAACTCTTTCTCATGTTGGGAGAAATTAACTCTTTCTCATGTTTCTTTCTTGGGAAGGTTGTTGAGAAGGTGGTGGCCTTTCAGCTCCAGCGGTCCTTGGAGGAAGCAAACTATCTCGACCCCTTCCAGTCAGGCTTCAGACCCGGTTACAGCACTGAAACCGCTTTGGTCGCATTGACTGATGATCTATGGAGAGCCAGAGATGGAGGACATTCCTCCATCCTGGTTCTCCTTGACCTCTCAGCGGCTTTCGATACCATCGACCATGGTATCCTTCTGCGACGACTGCGGGAGGTGGGGGTGGGAGGCACCGTGTTGCGGTGGTTCTCTTCCTACCTCTCGGACAGGTCGCAGTCGGTGTTAGTGGGGGGGCAGAGATCGTCCCCTAGGCCCCTAACATATGGGGTGCCTCAGGGCTCGGTCTTATCCCCCCTACTATTCAACATCTACATGAAACCGCTGGGAGAGATCATCCGCAGGCACGGGATTAGATACCATCAATATGCGGACGATACTCAACTGTATCTGTCCGCCCCGTGCCAACTCAATGAAGCGGCAGACGTGATGAGCCGGGGTCTGGAGGCGGTTATGGACTGGATGAGGGCTAACAAGCTTGTGCTCAACCCAGAAAAGACCGAGTGGCTGTTGTGTTTCCCTCCCAAGGATTCCACCAATATTCCATCTTTCAGGCTGGGGGGCCAAACTCTATACCCCTCAGAGAGGGTCCGCAACTTGGGAGTCCTCCTAGATCCACAGCTATCATTCGACCACCATTTGACGGCTGTGGCTAGGGGGGCATTCGCCCAGGTACGCCTGGTGCGCCAGTTGCGACCCTACCTGAATCGGGAGGCACTCACAACAGTCACTCGGGCCCTCGTGACCTCTAGGCTGGAATACTGCAATGTGCTCTACATGGGGCTGCCCTTGAAGAGCATCCGGCGTCTTCAGCTAGTGCAGAACGCAGCCGCGCGAGCGATAGTGGGTGCACCGCGGTTCACCCACATTACACCTATCCTCCGCGAGCTGCACTGGCTACCTGTCGACTTCCGGATGCGCTTCAAGGTGCTGTTAATCACCCATAAAGCCCTACATGGTAGTGGATCTGGATACTTGAGAGACCGCCTTCTGCCAATTACCTCCCTGCGACCAATAAGATCACACAGATTGGGCCTCCTCCGTATTCCATCGGCCAGCCAGTGTCGGCTGGCAACTACAAGGAGGAGGGCCTTCTCAGTAGTCGCCCCGACCCTTTGGAACGAACTCCCCGTGGAGATTTGTACCCTCACCACCGTCCAGGCCTTCCGCACAGCCTTGAAGAACTGGCTAGCCCGTCAGGCCTGGGGATGAAGATAGTTGCCCCCCCCCGAATGATGAATGCATGTTGGTTACTGTTTTTATTATATGTGTCTTTGTTATTGTCTGTATTTCCCCTTCCCCGATTTTATGTGAGCCGCCTCAGGGAAAAGGGCGGCCTACAAATCTCAATAAAATCTCAAAAATCTCAAAAAAAAAAAAAAAAATGTAGCTCTTGAAACATCTGTTTCTTATAGTTCAGATGTGCTAACATGTTATCACCTTTGGTGAGACGTGTTCTAAAAAGTTTTCTTGTAATATTAATATGAGCACCCACTGAGTCTCGAACATATAGTTTCTTTAAATTGTTCCAACATTTTGCAGCAGACTGTTCACCTCGGATATGACTCAGTTGTTGATCAGCCAGTGTGAGACCAATAATGCATAACACCCATTCATTCCTTCTCTGGAACTCTGCAATCTTCTTTGCATCATCATCATCATTATTTGCATCTCAGGCAGTGATACCCGGTGGGTATGTACTATGTCCCATAGCCCTTCACTATGCAATAGCAAACTACATTTTGTGGACCAGGATACGTAGTTTGTGCCATCCAGCCGGATGACCAATGATAAATTCGGAGTTTGGCCTTGTGTTATCTTCTCAGGTATATCTGACTAACCAGATGTTTGCAAAATTATAATGTGTGTAGCAACTCCACTCTCAACGCTGCAGCTGGCACTCTGGATACACTGGGTACACTGGGCCCATAACCAGTGTTAGGGGTATCTCTGTTGGGAGACAGAAAGTAGGAATGTACAGCTGGAGAGAAATAATGTTGCTAGTAGAAACACACGAATAGAGTCTCAGACACTACTAGTCAAAACAAGTAGCTTTACTACTGATAATTTACTGATAATTGCTTCACAAGCAGTGATAGTAGATAGTAGATATTAGTCCAAACACAATTCAAACAACAAACAATAGCTTATAGTCGCAGTTCACATTCTAGTCATCAAGCATAGGACAAGCAGAGAGAATGAGCTCTCTTGACTCATTCTTATAGTAAAGTTAATTACAGCTGTTAAGTACATCCACGACCATTTGTTGTTGTATATAGATATATATTGCCTACCCAACACTACGAGTATACTCCCAACAGTGAGGCAGCTGTTATGTATTTAAAGATTGCTATTATGCTATCTCTCAACATTTTCTTCTATAAACTAAAAGTAACTGTCTTTTATCAGTTTCTCATAGGACATGGGTTTCAGTCCTTACAGCATCTTGATGGCCTTTCTCGGTATTTGCTGAGTTTATCAATGTATTGTTTTTAAGCTGGAGTCATTTAAAATAATTTTTAAAAATCATAAATGTAGTGAAAATGTTAAAAACTAGCAAGGCTGCAGTTACAGATGGTGTATTTGGAGCATCTTAAAATATGAATATGGTTTGCTTATATAATCACTGTATGACTTATTTAATGTGTGAGTCAAGATAAAATTTATCACTGACAAATGGAAAAATACTGTTCTTTTTTCTATCTAAAGGGAAAAGTAACACAAAAACTATATTTGTTTATTTTAAGGGAAGAAGGTTAGTAGAATTTTGAAAGGGTATGAGATGTACAATAAACCAACTTTAGTGAAGTTCAGTTTTATGCTGCGAAGGGACCAAATAATTGTTTCAGGAAGTTATTGATAAATGAATGAATGCAAGAGACAAAGTTGGTTGCATAATTGTAAGACAGAGAAATAATGCATGATAAAGGGTATATTACAGAATGTCTTGTACAAATTAGTTATTTAAATAATAGAAGTAAAGGGATGCAAGTAAGAGAATAAATAGCATTCCTAGTGAATTATTCAGCAATGAGCAGGAAGGAAAGAAAGGATATATGATGATTGTTCCATACATTTATAGTTAAATGTATACAAATATCTGTGATTCTTTTAGGAACTAATTGATTAGGAACCTGACTATATTTGTGCTTTTCAATGCAGATGTTATTGTCTGGGAAGCCAAATGATTTGCAGTACATGTTAAACAGATTACATGATGTAATTAGAAGACTAGATCTGAAAATCAGTAAAGATTTTCCTCACTCCTTTTTAAAATGTCCATGAAACTACTATATTTTTCGGAGTATTAAGATGTACCTTTTCCTCTCAAAAAAGAGGTTGAAAATCTGGGTGTGTCTTATAATGTTGTCTCATGATATTTCTAAAGCTTCTCCAAATGTTTTTTGAGCCTCGAATGATATAAAGTAGATTTGTATATAAACCTGCGCAACAATTTTTAAACATTGAAAGAGTCAAAATTTATGAAATTTTGAAAGTTACAAATTTATGAAAAATGTGATTGATTAAAGAGAAACTTAAAAAAATAAGTAGTAAAACCCAAAATATGACAGAAAGAATCAGTGTAAAAAAGAGCAGGGAGGTATCTTTTAGGTGAAAGGTCTACACCATGATTGTTCATAACTTAACAAAACAAGTTTCTTCAGTATGTTTGAAAACTGCTGTATAAGAACCAGTCAAAAGTAAAGGCTTATACAGTACGTGTTAGAAATATATAAAATAGAGAAAGAATAGTGAGTAGAAAGAAAGATAATTTAATTTCAGATGAGCTCATATGCTCTGTGACTTCAGCCATCTCAACTTCTTATTGTTCTCCATGGGAAAATAAATACTTTCAAACACATTAGGGATGCTATACATAAATTTTTCTTTAACAAATTGCTGTAGAAGTCATTAATGCTACTCCATTCAAAATCACATTTCCTATGCAAAACAACCAAAACAAAAATTACCAGTACCAGAACTTGCTCTGGTCTGGGTAAACAACATATTCCTACAAGCTTTTAAACTTAATTTTAGTATTTGGAGACAAACTATTTATTTTACTATATGTTCAGCTGCTAACAATCAATAATTTTTAGCTTATTCATTTGCTATTTTACTGCTTCTATTTCCATGATTTTTGCTATAGTGTTATCGCTATATCATATTTGCAATATCAAACGTTATTAAATCTTCAAAGTAGGTTCTAAGAAACTTTGATAAATCTACATAATTTTGTAACTCCCTTTCTGGTAGTTAATTACAATGTGTTTATTTGATATTCTGCTTTGTTTCCATTTTGCTTGTAGCTCTTTTCCCCCTTGGCAGGTACCATTCTTATATTCCAAAGATTTAAATCTGATTTCAGACACATCAAACGCAAGCATAGAGAGGCCGACAGGAGGAAGGAAGGGCAGTGCTGATTGAACCGCCCCAGTTCATAGGAAAGTTTGATGCGGACTCAAATAAGTCATCCCTATTCCTTGACTCAGCTGAGATCCACCTGGAATGCTATGAACACCTCTACTCATCCCCCAGAGCCATAGTGAATACCATCACAGAGGGACTAGAGGGAGAAGCAAGGGAGTGACTAGCAGCCCTCCACAAGAGGAGAGCCCCCCAACTGCAAGGCATAGATGACTTTCTACGACTGCTAGATGCCAGATTTGAGGAGGTGGAGGAAGACCTGCATGAGAAAGATGAGCTTAGCAACCTAAAGCAGAGGAGCGGCCCCATCAAAGAGCATATCCGCAAATTCATGAGAGTCATTGGAAGTCTACCCCCTTTACTGTTAATGTATTTTTTCAGAACAAGTCTGGACCAGTGGATTGCCCTAGTAACTGCCTACTGTGACATCACAAACCAACTCTCTGAGTGGTTCCGAGTATATAAAAGTCAATGGCAAATTGCGCGCTAACAACATGAGAAACTGTTAGTGTATTTTTTCAGAACAAGTCTGGACCAGTGGATTGCCCTAGTAACTGCCTACTGTGACATCACAAACCAACTCTCTGAGAGGTTCTGAGTATATAAAAGTCAATGGCAGATTGCGCGCTAACAACATGAGAAACTGTTAGTGTATTTTTTCAGAACAAGTCTGGACCAGTGGATTGCCCTAGTAACTGCCTACTGTGACATCACAAACCAACTCTCTGAGTGGTTCTGAGTATATAAAAGTCAATGGCAGATTGCGCGCTAACAACATGAGAAAGCCACCGGACATGAAAGAGAGAGGTGAACTCAACATGAAATTGCCCAGCCGACGGGACTCACAGATGCTTGATCAACCTGACCACAGTCCTGAAACTGGAGATCAGAGCAAAAAGACTGGCCCAACCAATACAGTTCGAAAAGGTCAACGGGTCCCTAATGGGGGGAGCCTATGCAACCTGACCAAACCAGTGAGACTAGAGCTAGTGGATCACTGGGAAATAATTTGATTCATAATAGACCCCAAAATTACAGATGCAGTCATACTGGGACTCTCCTGGCTAGACAAGTGGGGACCGACTATCTGGTGGCAAGGGGGTACCCGCAGACTTAGGATAGAAAAGGGACCCCAACCCCTTCCATGTCAGCAAGTAGAAACACCACCCAAGCAGGGAACCCCCCAAAACAGCTCACCAGAATATCTGGGAGCCACATCTGATGAAACCCCTGAGACTGAACAGAACCTTCTGCGCATGTGTGAGCTCGGAATGGCTGCTCCGTTTCTTGCTCCGTTTCAAGCTGACGGAGAGAATTCTGGGAAACCTTACAAGCAGGCAGTATAACCATTTGGATAGGTCCCCGGGAATGACTGAGATCTGGGGGACCCAAAGAGGCCAGTTTGCTGGGGAGGTCATCACTCCCGGACGATCACAGGCCTCGCAACCCTCAGCGGCTTCACGACGATCTCTGCCGCTTGATGGCAGTGGCGGCGGCATATTGATGATGGCGGCGTTTCCTACTAGCCCTCGGTGCTTGCGACATCTTCTGACTTTGCCTGCCTGGCTTGTTGAGCCCCTGGAGACCCTTTTGCACAGCCATCACCCTGAAGGGGGGGAGAACGACCTGTGCTCCCACCGAGGATGGGCAAATTTGGTGGCTGGCTGCATTTGCCGCCGCCATGGCCCTTCCGGACGCCCCTTCCCCCCTTTGCTGTTTGATTCAGCCCTTACATCAATGCTGCCACCTTTTCCTTCCGTTTGTTGCTTGATTGGACCTCTTCTTTGGGTGAGTTTCTCCTTCAGCCCATCATCGCTGCTGTGGAGCCTTTCTCTACCCCCCCTGCTTGCCATCTGGCTCCTTTCCATCTGGGCTTCGGAACATTCAGTCTCCTTTAACTGTAATCCCAGGGCCTCTGGACTTGCTGCCTCAGCCCCAGTCGCTTTGACTATCATTACTCGTGACTGCCTCTGGAATATTATTTCGGACAGCACTTGTTTAATTCCATTCATTGCAGTGCTTTGGACCCTGGATGAGTGGGGGTGCTCACAGTATGTAGGAAGGCCATCTGCTCCCCTCAACCACCCCAGACTTTTTAGACCTTCCCAGACTTACAGGAGAGGGGGATACGAGACACCCCCTGTACACCTCCTTTGGACCATTGCTGGGTTTCAGTCACTTTAACAATCTTGAACATTAAGAGCTATTTGCACTACTTGAACTTGCACATTTCTTAACAGCTGCACAATCTTCCTTTTTTCTTTCTTTTTCTTTTTCTCTCTTTCTTTCTTTCTTTTGTATGGGATATGTATGTGATATGTATGTGATGTATGGGTGATGCTTGTGCCCACTTTTATCCTTTATTGTCATTGTATTTTATAATTTTTAATTGACTCGTGGGGACTGGATGAGTGAGTGACTGTGTATGCATGAGGGGACTGGGTGAGCAACTGGGTGCCTCCTCCACTGAGTGCCATTGCAGATAGCCCAGGCTTATCTCCCGTCCTAGAATGTTTGAAATTAATGGCCTGCCGGAGAGAGCGGAGGCCACAGGGGGGGGGGGAAACAGGGTCAACAGGTGCAGGAGTGGGCTGGAGCATTCCGGTCATGATGGGGAGGGGCAGGTACGGCAGGAACTTCAGGGCTAGCCATTACCGGGGAAGGAGGGTTCGCTACATCACAGAGATCCCTCCTTCCGGCCCTGCTAGTTCCACTCCAGGGCCAGATGGTGAGAATTGTCAGGGCCCTGGTCTCCGGCTGTTGTTGCTAAATGCCAGGTCTGTGGTTCACAAAGCTCCCCTCGTCCGGGACCTAATTTTAGATGAGGGGGCAGACCTGGCATGTATTACTGAAACCTGGCTGGGCCCGGAGGGAGGAGTCCCCCTCACTGAAATGTGCCCAGAAGGATTTCAGGTGCTTCATCAGCCGCGACCCCAGTGAAGGGGTGGGGGAGTGGCTGTTATCGTCGAGGGTCTTTAGTTCCTCGTAGGATCCCTGCTCCAGAGCTTGTCGGGTGTGAGTCCCTGTTGATGAAGTTGGACCTAGGAGGTCAAGTGGGTTTGTTGCTAACGTACCTACCTCCCAACAGTGTTGCAACAGCCCTCCCCTCGCTCCTCGAGTCAGTAGCCAAGTTGGCGGTAGAGTTCCCCAGGCTTATGGTGCTGGGGGATTTCAACCTGCCTACACTTGGTGAATGCTCTGACGGGGTGCAGGAGTTCATGGCTTCCATGGCAGCCATGGACTTGACCCAAGTAATTCGGGGTTCGACTCATTCAGTGGGTCACACGCTTGACCTCGTATTCCTTTCGGAGCAGTGGAGACGTGATCTAGAGTTGAAGGGCATCAAGACCTTGCCCTTGTCATGGTCTGATCACTTCCTACTGAGGCTTGACTTTCAGAAACCAATCCCCCACTGTAGGGAGGTGGAACCGATTAGGTGGTTCCGCCCCAGGTGCCTGATGGACCCTATGGAATTTCAGACGGCGCTTGGAGAAATACCTGACAGTCTCGTCCACAATCCGATGGAGTCCTTAGTCACTGCCTGGAATACAGTGGCGGTGGGGGCTCTAAAGTGGATTGCGCCTTTGCAACCTCTCTGAGGCAGCGGATCCAGGAGGGCCCCTTGGTTCACCGAGGAACTCCGGGAGATGAAGCACCAAAAGAGACACCTAGAGCGCCGCTGGAGGGCCAGTAAATCTGAGTCAGACCGAGCACTGATGAGAGCCTTTATCAGAGCCTATCTCGTGGCAATACGGGCGGTGAAACATGCACATTTTGCCGCCCTTATTGCATCCGCTGAATCATGCCCAGCCGCCTTGTTTAGAATAACCCGTTCCCTCTTGAAAGGGAGGGATGCGGATGACCCTTTACAAGGTAGAGCTGAGGAATTTGTTCAGTATTTAACGGATAAGAGCCAAGGTGGCGCAGTGGTTAAATGCAGCACTGCAGGCTACTGCTAGATCAGCAGTTCAGCAGTTCAAATCTCACCGGCTCAGGGTTGACTCAGCCTTCCATCCTTCCGAGGTGGGTAAAATGAGGACCCAGATTGTTGGGGGCAATATGCTGACTCTCTGTAAACCGCTTAGAGAGGGCTGAAAGCCCTATGAAGCGGTATATAAGTCTACTGCTATTGCTATTGCTATTGCTATAAAGTCGCTCGGATTCAGACAGAGCTGGACTCCAATTGCACGGTACCAGCCGAGGTACCGGGGGAAGGTCTTGAGCGTATTTCATGGATTGAGTTTCAACTTGTCTCTCCTGAGGAAAAGGCCATGGGAGCGGTGAGTGCCTCCACTTGTATACTGGACCCGTGCCCCTCCTGGCTGGTCTCGACCAGCAGGGAGGTGACACGTGGCTGGATCCAGATGATTGTTAACACCTCTCTCCAGGAGGGAATTTTCCCGCTCCTCCTAAAGGATGCGGTGGTGAGACCCCTCCTGAAGAAACCTTCTCTGGACCCAGCCATTTTGAGCAACTATCGTCCAGTCTCCAACCTGCCCTTTGTAGGGAAGGTTGTTGAGAAAGTGGTGGCCTCTCAACTCCGACGGTCCTTGGATGAAACCGATTATCTGGATTCCTTTCAGTCGGGTTTCAGGCCTGGTTACAGCACGGAAACTGCTTTGGTTGCACTGATCGATGATCTCTGGCGAGCCAGGGATAGGGGTCACCCCTCTATCCTTGTGCTCCTTGACCTCTCAGCGGCCTTCGATACCATCGACCATGGTATCCTTCTGCGACGGTTGCGAGAGGTGGGAGTGGGAGGCACCGTTCTTCGGTGGTTCTCCTCCTACCTCTCAGACAGGTCGCAGTCAGTGTTGGTTGGAGGGCAGAGATCGACCCCTAGGCCCCTTAACTATGGGGTGCTGCAGGGTTCGGTCCTGTCCCCACTTCTATTTAACATCTACATGAAGCCGCTGGGTGAGAACATACGCCGGCACGGGATTAAATACCACCAATATGCGGACGATATGCAGTTGTATCTGTCCGCCCCGTGCCAACTCAGTGAAGCGGTTGAAGTGATGTGCCAGTGCCTGGAGGCTGTCAGGGTCTGGATGGGCATGAACAAGCTTGCACTCAATCCCGACAAGACCAAGTGGCTATTGATGTTCCCTCCCAAAGATTGGCCAAGTATTCCATCTCTCAGGCTGGGGGGTGAAATTATACGCCCCTCAGTCAGGGTTCGCAATTTGGGAGTCCTTCTGGATCCACAGCTGACTTTAGAACATCATTTGTCGGCTGTGACCAGGGGGACATTTGTCCAGGTTCGCCTGGTGCACCAATTGCGACCCTACCTGGATCGGGAGGCCCTTCAGATAGTCACTCATTATGACCTCAAGACTGGATTACTGTAACGTGCTCTACATGGGGCTGCCCTTGAAGAGTGTTCGAAGACTTCAGCTAGTCCAGAACGCAGCCGCGCGAGCAATTGTGGGTGCACCCAGGTACACCCAAGTTACACCTATCCTCCGTGAGCTGCACTGGCTACCCATTAGTCTCCAGACCCGCTGCAAGGTGCTGGTCGGTACTTATAAAGCCCTACATGGCATTGGACCTGGGTACCTGAGAGACCACCTCCTGCCGATTACCTCCCATAGACCGATCAGATCTCACAGGCTAGGTCTTCTCCAGATTCCATCTGCCAGCCAATGTCGTCTGGCGACTCCCCGGGGGAGAGCCTTCTCTGTTGCAGCTCCAGCCCTTTGGAATGACCTCCCCATGAAGATCCGGACCCTTACTACTATCCCGGCCTTCCGCAAAGCCACTAAGTCCTGGCTGCTCCAGCAGGCCGGGGGGCTGTTGAAATACCCAGCCCCACGGTAACTATGAATGTTGTGTATTTTAAAGTGTTGTTTTGTCTATTTATCCCCTTCCCCTGTTTATTGTAAGCCGCCCGGAGTCCTTCGGGAGTGGGCGGCATACAAGACCAATAAACTACTACTAAACTACTACTAAATCTCAGGGGAATTTCAGGACCTCACAGAAGTATTCAGTGAGACTGAGTGCAACATCCTGCCCCTCGCCCCAAGTGAAGCACATTGCGCCATCGAAATCATCCCTGGGGCAAAACTACTCAAACCCAAACTGTACGCCATGATGCCCCAGGAAATGCAAGAAATGTGCAAATATATAGACAAAAACCTAGCAGAAGAGTTCATCGAGCCAGCCGAGGGTCGCAGCTCTAGTCCTCTTCAAAGAAAAAGAAAAAGACGCAACTATGAAACTGTGTGGGGACTTTAGAAGGATCAATGCAGTGTGCATACACAACCTATACCCCCTCATGTTGGATTGTGAGCCGCCCTGAGTCCCCTTTGGGGAAAAGGGTGGCATAGAAATATAATAAATTCAATTAAATTAAATTCAATTCATGAAGGACATGCTATCTCCTCTGGCCAAGAGATAAGTCTTCACCAAACTAGACCTCAGAGAAGCATACTACCGAATACGGATGAGGAAAGAAGATGAGTGGAAAACAGTGTTCAATTGCCCTCCAGGGAGCTTCCAATTCAAAATGAGGCCCTTCAGACTGCAGGGAGCCCCAGCAGTGTTCATACAGTTAATAAACGAGGTGCTGTATGAGCACCTTTATAAGAGGGTCCTCGTCTACCTGGGTGACATCCTCATCTACACAGAGACCATGAATGACACAGAGCCCTGGTCCGACTGGAAAATCTTCTGACAGCCAACCTGTATGTCAAACTATAAAAATGTGAATTCCATCATGCATGACTAGACTATGTGGGTTACCGAGTGTCAAATGAGGGAATAGAGATAGACCCAGCCAAAGTACAAGCCGTCCTAGGCTGGCAACCCCCTTGCACCTGCAGACAGCTACAAAGCTTCCTAGGGTTCACAAACTTCTATAGGCAATTCATCCCCTCCTTTGTGAAGATTGCCAAACCCATGACAGACCTCTTAAAGACAGGGAGCCAAGGAACAAATCCTCACCCGGGACAACCTCTACAGTGGGACCTAACCTGCCAAAAGGCATTCGAGACACTAAAAGAAATGTTTGCAAAGGAACTAGTGCTGAAGCATCCTGACCCCGAGTAACCCTTCATGATCCAAGCAGATGCCAGAGGCATGGCAGTGGGAGTGGTGCTACTCCAAAGAAACAACCAAAGAAACTTACAACCCTGTGCCTACACCTCCCACAAACTCATAGACACAGAGAGACGATGGGAAGCATGGGAAAAGAAGGCTTTTGCAGTGAGATTTGAGTATTTGAGTATTTATTAATACTTATAGGCCGCCCTTTTCCCTGAGGGGACTCAGGGCGGCTTACATAAAATGAGGGGGGGGTATACAGACAATAGACACAAACAATACATAGAAGTAAAATAGTAAGCAACATTCATTCATCATTCGGGTGGGGACAGTTATCTTTGTCCCCAGGCCTGACGGGCTAGCCAGGTCTTAAGGGCTGTGCGGAAGGTCTGGACGGTGGTGAGGGTACGAATCTCCATGGGGAGATCGTTCCAAAGGGTCGGAGCTACTACTGAAAAGGCTCTCCTCCGTGTAGTTGCCAGTCGGCACTGACTGGCGGATGGAACTCGGAGGAGGCCTAATCTATGTGATCTAATTGGTCGCAGGGAGGTAATTGGCAGGAGGCGGTCTCTCAAGTACGCAGACCCACTACCATGAAGGGCTTTATGAGTGACAAGTAGCACCTTGAAGCGCATCCGGAGATCAACAGGTAGCCAGCGCAGCTCGCGGAGGATAGGTGTTATGTGGGTGAACCGAGGTGCACCCACAATCACTCGCGCGGCTGCGTTCTGGACTAGCTGAAGTCGCCGGATGCTCTTCAAGAGCAGCCCCATGTAGAGCACATTGCAGTATTCCAGCCTAGAGGTCACAAGGGCCCGAGTGACTGTTGTGAGGGCCTCCCGGTTCAGGTAGGGTCGCAACTGGTGCACCAGGCGAACCTGGGCAAATGCCCCCCTGGTCACAGCCATCAGATGGTGGTCAAAAGTCAGCTGTGGATCCAGGAGGACTCCCAAGTTGCGAACCCTCTCTGAGGGGTATAAAATTTGACCCCCCAGCCTGAGCGATGGAACACTGATCGAATTATTGGGAGGAAAACACAACAGCCACTCGGTCTTCTCCGGGTTGAGTACAAGCTTGTTAGCCCTCATCCAGTCCATAACGGCCTCAAGACCCCGGTTCATCACGTCCACCGCTTCATTGAGTTGGCACGGGGCGGACAGATACAACTGAGTATCGTCCGCGTATTGATGGTATCTTATCCCGTGCCTCCGAATGATCTCACCCAGCGGTTTCATGTAGATGTTAAATAGTAGGGGGGATAAGACCGAACCCTGCGGCACCCCATATGTTAGGGGCCTAGGGGTCGATCTCTGGCCCCCCACTAACACCGACTGCGACCTGTCCGAGAGGTAGGAGGAGAACCACCGTAACACAGTGCCTCCCACCCCCACCTCCCGCAGTCGTCGCAGAAGGATACCATGGTCGATGGTATCGAAAGCCGCCGAGAGGTTGAGGAGAACCAGGATGGAGGCATGGCCTCCATCTCTGGCTCTCCAAAGATCATCGGTCAATGCGACCAAAGTGGTTTCTGTGCTGTAACCGGGTCTGAAGCCTGACTGGAAGGGGTCGAGATAGCTTGCTTCCTCCAAGGACCGTTGAAGCTGGAAGACCACCACCTTCTCGACAACCTTCCCAACAAAAGGGAGGTTGGAGACTGGACGGTAGTTGTTAAGGACAGCTGGATCCAAGGATGGCTTCTTCAGGAGGGGTCTCACCACCGCCGCTTTAAGTGCGGCGGGGAAGTGCCCCTCCCGAAGAGAGGCGGTAACAACCGCCTGGATCCAGCCTCGTGTCACCTCACTGCTGTTAGCAACCAGCCATGAGGGACACGGGTCCAGTACACAGGTGGAGGCACTCACAGCTCTCATGGCCTTGTCCACATCCCCAGGGGCAACATCCTGAAAGATGGGACTGTTGACCTGGAGACACCTGTTGGAAGGATGCCAGAAACCGTTCGAAGTCTGGATTGACCACAAAAATCTGGAGGCTCTTTGGACCCCATATAAAGTATCAACCAAACAAGTCCGATGGGTTCAATATTTCAACCGCTTTGACTTCGTACTAAAGCACATTCCAGGGCAGAGGAACTTTCTAGCTGATGCCCTCTCCCAGATGCTCCAGTACAAATGTGAACGGTAGCAGTTGGTGGATGCCATCATTCCCTCTACCTAAATAGGTGCCCAAGTAATCACCAGACGACAATGCCATGACTGGCACGACCACCCAGCAGGCAACCTAACCACGAGACTCAAAATTGAACAGCTAGCAGACCCCTGGTTTGAAACAATCAACACATCTTGACAAAAAGAGATGACCTTTCATGGAAGGGAACGAAACTCTACATCCCAGAATCTCTATGCACCCTAATTCTCCAGAGGAGCCAAGATGCCAAATCGGCAGGCCACTCTGAATTCCTAAAGACTTTACACTTAGCCCAGAGACAATTCTGGTAGCCCGAAATAAAGAAAGATATGGACAATTATGTGAAAAGTTGCACCATCTGTGCCACAATGAAGAGATGACCGGAAAACCTCCCTGGACAGCTGCAACCAGTAGCAGAGCCAATGAGGCCATGGGAGGAGATCATAATGGACTTTATAGTAGAGTTGCCGAAAAATGGGAGAAACACGGTGATTTGGACTGTAATGGACCTGTTCTCCAAACAGGCACACTTCATACTCTGCAGCGACTACCCTCAGCTGGCCAAACTGTTCCTGAAGCACATCTACCGCCTTCATGGAGTACCTCAAAGAATTATCTGAGACAGAGGGGTCAGTTCACAGCTAAGTTCTAGAGGGAGTTCCTATGGTCCATTGGGTCATCCTAGGGCCTTCACCTGAGCACCAATGGAGTGGGCAGAGAGACTGAACATTATGGTAGAGCAGTACCTGAGGTGCTACATGAACTATCAGCAGTCAAATTGGGCAGACCTTCTGTATTTTGCTGAGGTCACGTACAATAATGCTGTTCACAGTACCACAGGACTAACACCATTCTAAGTAGTGAGTGGCATGGACTTTGTCCCAATGTCTGAGTATCCAAGGGATCCCCCTTCCTCAGTCAGCTTGAGGGACTGGATGCCAATGCTAAAAGCAACCTGAGAGAATGTCAAAAAGCACTGGCTAAAGTGGCACAAACCTATAAGAAACAGGCAGATAAACACCAAGCTCCGCAACAACCAGTCTTGATGGGAGAAAAGGTTTATATCTCTACAAAATATTTAAGGTTGCAGTTCTTCTAGACTTATAGCATATATTCCTACTTATCAAAGTTTCTTATAGATACAATATTAATTCACTGAAAAATTAGAAGTTTAGAATTATACTATAGTAGCTACTTAGATAACTGAAACTGTTGTTAGTTCTAATGAGTGAAATATTTGGGAGTTATGGAAATTCGAAAACAATACAACTAATTATTACTGTTTGTTCCCAAGCTTAGTAATAATAAAATACAATGAACATTTAACAAAATAATACAAAATAATACAATTTACATACATTAGTAGTAGCTTCCTCCCTATGTCAATCATAGTTATTAGGAGAAATGTGACACAGTAAGAAAAGAGACCGGTTCACTGTGAGACCCTGCTACTCACTCTCTTACAGTGTAACGGCCCCCCTTCCAACTGAACATCACTCCAGGGACATACATTGAGACTAAATTCAGAAACAGATATAGAAAAATAGAATAGCATTATCAAGGCATCTACCACCTTCTAGTTTTCTTGGTATTTCAGGTTTATACATGATTGAAATCTATGGGTTTTTTTTAATTAATAAGGTTTCCAGAACCAAGTGCTTCTCAATGAAATATTAACAATATTTCGGTTCTGTCTTCAAACTAACAGTTTGTAGTGACATAAAAAGATGTAAATATCATTTTGATGTCATTTTGATATTGACATAAATAAAGTAGCTTTGATTTAATACTAGTATAAACTGAAGAAATTAAAAATGGAAGAAAATATTCTTGAAGTCAAAGACTAAACAAGAACCATTACCAAATTCATGAAAGTAGAAGAATATACTCATAGCTATCATAATTACATCAATAATATTTCATAATATCTCATTTGTCCAACATTTTTAATACAATTCCCATTCCTTCTTGATCCCCAAAATATGGCCTTGGCCTTATTATAGGGGGTGGTGGTTGCTTATTGTTTTCTGGAAGGTGGCAGCTGGGGCGGGTGAGAAAGGCTCGGATTTCTACGCAGCTCTGTAGCAGCACCAGTACGTGGCACTGATGATGAAGCAGATGGCAGCCACCCACAGCCAATCTTAGCACCTTTGTCCACCTGGCCTGCAGGAGGTTGGCACCACCAACACCTTCATGCTGGTGGTAGCTACGGCCATCACTAGTCCCCACACCAGCACCCGGGTGAAGCTGCTTTCGAGGTGCAGGAAGGTGCTTGGTTCCCGCAACCTCATCCTCTGGCAGGTAGCAGAGATTTACTGTTCTGACTGGGAATGGGTAGATTGCAGGAGCCTCCGCCCCGCCCCATCCCCTGCCCCACCTGCCAACCCCCAAATTGCGCCCCAGCATGTCTTACCTTTCCAGCTCCATCACATTCCTCACCCTTGTGTCCAGGGAAACACTTTGTAAAAAAAACCTTCTTGCAAGTTGGGGGTGCTTATTTTAGCCCATGTCTTGAAATGCCCGATTGGGCTTAATATCAGGACATGCCCTATTTTTGGGGAAACATGGTATCAGAAACTGAACATGTATATAGATAGTCAAGATGAGATATTAACTTCAATTATTGCAAAGTTGTTTCCTAGTTCTTTGGAAGGCTGTAGTTTTGGACACCATAATGGGTGTAGTTTATTAAATTATGTGCTCAAACCATCTTAAATGTATTTCTGTGTATGCGTTATATTGTACATATACTGTATATACAATCTGCTATTGATCCAAATGAGCAGTCTGAATATAAACTGCATAAATTCATTTCAATTTTATTTCTAATCAAAAGACCCCAAAGCATAAATGAACAGGTTAACAAACAAATGATGTATTATCCATTTTTCAAATTGCTATATATATGAATTAAATGAAAGGAAACATATAAAGAATTTCACATTTTTATTATATTTTAAGGGGCAGAAAATCATGATTATACTTATCTTTAGCTTTGATTCTGACATATTAGAATTATTATCAACTCGCAAAAGCATTTCTAGTCTGCTCTCAAGTTGCAGCAATGGGGGAGCACATTCCATGCATACCTTCTTTCAGGGTTGGATCTCAGATTACCAAAGCTGGCTGATGAAGCATTGATTTTTACAGCCCATGAGAGTGCCTTGTTGGAGAATGTGATTTATGACACAGACTGAGAGGAGGGGCGAAACATAATCAAAGTTGAACCATAAACTATGTGCCACAGAGTTGACCTCACTCGATTAGCTGTCGACATGCTAAATAACTGGTTTTCTTTTGAAACTTGGCTCGAGACTCATGAATTAATTAGGGCATCTGTTGGAACCTTGACAGCAGGTCAGCTCTCTTCTTAAAATCAATCAACATTACCGGGCTTCCTGAATCCTGAACCCTCCGATCCCTCCCCGATATCTGAGGTGCTTGGAGGAAAACTCAGGCAACCATGGCAGAGGACAGGCTATCCAAAGAAAGCCTGCTGCAAGCTACCCAAAAAGGAGGCAGAGATTTCCTCCAACATGGCAATCCCAGGACTGATCACAGCCTGATTGCAACCAGAGTGCAGCTGTCAGGCGTGCCTCCTTCAGTAACCAAGAAAGAAAACTCCCAACTCCATTGTTTGTGGAATTAAAAAGTATTTTTACTGGTTATGAAAAGATAGCTGTGAAAGTAAAGCAAGATCTGAGCCAGAAAGGCGCGGACACATACGTATCAACAATTGCCCAACCCCCTCCCTTGAATGACCTCTACCCCAGTGTCCAATCTGCAACTCCCTAAGGTGTCATCTACAACATTGTTACGTTGGTATGCAGGATGATTGGCCTTGACCAGGTCCAAACACCGATCATCAGCATGCGCAGAAGATGGTGAGAAGAAAACTCCCTTTGCCATATCACCTCCAGTACCATTTTTCCCATCCCAAGTACCATGCCCCAACTCTCCCTGTTTCTATGGCAGCCGATAGCAAGTAAGCAAAGCAGAGGCTGTCAGCAGCCCTCTCCAAACATCAAAGCTAAAATGGCTGCTCCAGCAGCAGAAGCAAGAAGGGATGAGTAATGAGGGATGGTGGAAGATAATCCCTAAAGTAGCTAAGGTTGAGTTCCCTCACCCCAATGCGCAGAAAAAGGTAAAGCTCCTTAGCAAACTGGGAAGAGTGGATTGGAAGTGGGACTGGGCACAAGCCAGGTTCCCAAAGCCCCTAATGGACCCCCTGGGGAGTTCCAGAGCAACTGAGGTATGAATTTGACTGAATCACCATTCGTGAGGAGGGGCCATCATGCCTGCCAAAAGAGGGAGGAAGGACATCTGATCCTTTTGCAGTGAGGAGACAGACTGGAATGAAGGTCCCTTCTTCCCCCGCCAGGAGGAGGAGGAGCCTGAGATTGCAGCCAGTGACACTCCCATGCTGCAGGCAACCCCCCCTCTCTCTGAACTAGAGCTCAGGAAGGGGGCCAACCACATCAAGCACAGGCTTACTGTGGCCGGCAGGACAGAGGAGTAGTGCTGAATGAACCACCCCACTGCAAGGGGAAATTTGATGGGGACTCAGACCATCTAGCTCTATTCCTTGACTCAGCTGAGATCTACCTAGAACATTAGGAACATCTTTACCCATTCCCCAGGGCTGTAGTGAATACCATCGCAGATGGACTAGAGGGAGAAGCAAGGAAATGGTTAGCAGGCCTCCACAAGAGGAGAGCCCTCCTAACTGTAAGACATAGAATTCAGGAGAGTCATTGGAAAATTACCCCCATACCAGAGCATCTGTTAGTGTACTTTATGAGAATGAGCCTGGACAAGCAAATTGCCCAGGTACCATCTACTGGAACATCTCAAATTGGCTCTCTGAGTGATACCGAGTAGCCATAAAAGTGGATGGCGGGTTCTGTACCAATGACATGAAATTGAGAGCGGTCAACCCAACCAGAGACCACCCAGTCAACGTGGAGCCATAGCACCACAGTTGTCCCCCAAACCAGCCTTACCACGAAGTCCGTTGAAATGTTACAGATGCGGGGGATAGACTACATGGCATCAGTATGCGCAACCCCAGCTCCGAAACCAAGGTCAGAACCACCACCAAGGGTATGACCAGAGTGAGGCCCCAAGTGTGCCACCAACACGACTCGGAAGGTCCTCCAGGCTGCAGAGGTCCCTCCCCACCCATCTGAAGAAGGGGAAACCCCAGGCGATGATGACCAGTCACCAGAATCTTACGACAGCAAAGATGAGGGTGAAACTGAATGGTGAGTGAACTGGCCTACTTGAATGATATCCACATCTACACTGAGACCATGAATGACCATACCCCCTAAGTCCACCTGGTATTGGAAAAATTTCTGGTAGCCAACCTTTATGTCAAGCTATCAAAATGCTAGACTACCAGGGCTATCGAGTGTCAAATGAGGGCATAGAGATGGACCCAGCCAAAGTACAAGCTGTCCTCGGCTGGCAGCCCCCTTGCACCCACAGATGGCTACAAAGCTTTCTAGGGTTTGCAAACTTCTACAGACAATTCATCTCCTCCTTCACAAAGATCACCAAACCCATGATGGACCTCTTAAAGATAGGGGGCCCAGGGACAAAGCCCCATCCAGGACAATCTCTACAGTGAGACATAATCTGCTAAAAGGCATTTGAAACACTAAAAGAAATGTTTGCAAAGGAACCGGTGCTGAAGCATCCTGACTCCAAACAACCCTTTGTTATCCAAGCAGACACTAGTGATGTGGCAGTGGGAGCAGTGCTACTGCAAAGAAATAGCCAAGGTAATCTACAGCCCTGCGCCTATACCTCCTGCAAGCTCACAGACACAGAGAGACGATGAACCACATAGGAAAAAGAGGCTTTCACAGTGAGATGGGCACTGCTAACCTGGCGCCACTTACTGGAAGAGAGCCAGAGATGGTTCAAAGTCTGGACTGACCAAAGAGCCCTGTGAAAACTATCGCCCAGACAAGTCTGGTGGGCTCAATACTTTAACTGTTTCGACTTTGTGCTAAAGCACAACCCGGTAGGGGGGGGGGCTTTCTAGCTGGCACCCTCTCTCACATGCCTCAGTACAAATGCAAATGGGAGCAGGTAGTAAATGCCATTGTTTCCCCCTACTCAAATAGTTGGCCTTGCAACTGGCAAGACCAACCAGCTAGCAATCTAACCACAAAACTCAAAATCAAAGTGCTAGCAGACCCCTGGCTCCGAGACAATCAACTCTCTACGTTCCAGAATCTCTACAGACACTAATCCTCCAGAAGAGCCATAGGCTGTGGGAGGAAATTGACTTTATAGTGGAGCTGCAGAAAAGTTGGGGAAACATGGTGATCTGGGCTGTGATACACGTATTCTCCAAACAGGCGCACTTCATACCCTGCAGTGAACTACCCTCAGCCCATCAGATGGCTAAATTGTTTCTGAAGCACATCTACTGCCTTCATGGAGTACCATGAAGAATTATCTCAGACAGAGGGCTCCAGTTCATGGCTAGGTTCTGGAGGGAGTTCCTGCAGTCCATTGGGTCATCCCAGGGTCTTAGCTCACCCTTTCATCTGAGCATCAATGGCAGGGGGTGGGGGGCAGAGATACTGAACACCACAGTAAAACAATACCTGAGGTGCTATGTGAACCACTAACAGTCCGTTTGGGCAGACCTCTTGCCTTTCGCTCAGGTCATGTACAATAATGCAGTTCACAGTAGCATAGGACTAACCCCATTCAAAGTAGTGAGCAGCATGTAATTTGTCCCAATGCCTGAGTTTCCATGGGACACCCCCCTCCTTAGTCAGTTTGACCAATTGGATGTCAATGCTGAAAGCAACCTGGGAGAATGTCAAGAAAGCGCTAGCTAAAGCGGCACAAACCTATAAAAAACAGGCAGACAAACACCAAGCTCTGCAACAGCCATCCCAATTGGGGGAGAAGGTCTACCTCTCCACAAAATATTTGAGGTTAAAACTCCCTAACAAGAAACTGAGGCCAAAGTTTATGGGACCATTCCCCATAGTAAAGATCCTCAACCCAGTCACAATGCAATTGAAATTGCTAGGGAAGATACACCCAGTATTCCATAGTAGCAACCCCTACCCTGTGAGCCACCAGACCCCATGGTCATAGGGGGACAAACCCATTATGAGGTTCAGCGAATCCTTGATTTGAGGTGGCACAGGAGACAGTCCGTGGGAGTGCCTTGTTAGAAAATGTGATTTATGACAGAGACTGAGAGGAGGGGGGAAACAAGGTCAAAGTAGAACCATAAACTACATGCTACAGAGTTGACCTCACTCGAGTAGTTGCCGACATGCTGCTCCTAATAAATATGGTTTTCTTTTGAAACATGGCTCATGAATTAATTAGGGCATCTGTCAGAACTTTGACAATTATATTATTTAGAAGCATCTAGGATACTATTTGATCTAATTCTTTTGTACTTACACATACATGCATAAAACCTGAGAGAAAGGACAAGATATTTGGTAAAGTTCAACCAATCATCTATTAATTCAACTCCATGTTCCTCAGGGTTTATTATATTTAATAGAGACATTTAATAGAGAAACTGTCTCCAGGGGGTAAAAAAAAGTTGTTAGAAACAGGAATGAAAAAAATAGTAATTAATAGTTATGTCTGATCAAAACCACCACCTGAGGAAGATACTTAAATTGGTTGATCAAATCAGAGATATTTTGATCTTTTAGCAATGAAGCTGACCTGTTCATTAATGAGATTAGGATGGGAAGAGCCTTCACCAAGGATATAATATAAAAAACTGCGCATGTGAGAGCTACAAATGGTCGGCAGCCTCCTTGCTCCGGCTGGGCAGGCGGAAAGAAACACTGAAAACATCGCGGTTTTAGCGGTGAATCCTGTGGGAAGGGGGTCTCAATGGTAGAGTATGACCCAGGGGACCTGAACGGACGGTCAGCTAGGGGGTCGCCGCTTTTGGCCAACTCCCAGCCTGCGCGGTTGCTTCAGTGGTTTTCTTTATCTGGCAGCGAAGATGGCGGCGTCGCGCTGACGGCGCCGCCCCCGGCGGCTTCTAACAACACCGGCATCTTTTGGCTTTATTTTCTGGACTCGGGAGACTCAGGAGAGCCTTGGACCACATTGGACACCATCGTGCCAGAGAGGGGGTGGCTGGTCCGGATGGCGTCGAAGGAGATCGGGCGGCTGGCTTTGCTGCCGCCGCCATGGCCCTCCCAGGTGCCCCCCCATTGTCCATCGGCTTGCAGTGGTCCTGGCGGCCTTTGTCTTTGTTCCTTACGATCGGGAGGAGTCCTCAGAGTTGCACAAGCCTGTCGTCGTTTCCAGGTAGTGAGGTGGTTGATTTGCGCGGTGCTGGACGGAAGTGGGCAGCTGATTTTGCGGTGGTGTGGCCTCTCCCCCGCCTTTCCTTGCAGCTGCAGGGTCTCCTCTTCTTACCATCCTTACCACCTGGCTCTCTTTGTTTATGGACTTTGGACTCTTGGACTTCCAGATTTACGACCCTGCTTCCTTGTTACGACCACTGCCGCCCACCGCTGCCCAGGGACACCATCTCAGCCACTCAGACCTTTGCCCCCCCTTTTTTCCACGCTGTTTGGGAGAGAAGACGAATTACTCCCTCTATATTACCGTCGATCTGCCATCGACTCGACTTTTATGCGTCCGCCTACGAACTTTATGAACTTACTTGCACAATATCAATTTTAATATCTGCGCAACCCTCTTTTTCCGTATGTGGAGTGTGTGTGTATGCTTGTTCCCACTTTCATTTAAACTAGCTTAATTTATTCTTTTTTACTGTATTGTTGTATTCTTTGAACTTTATAGTGGGGTATGTATGTGGAGAATGCCTGGTCGGTGCGTATGAAGGGATTGAGAGCGCGGCCTGGAGCCCCCTCCACTGAGTGCAGAAGCAGAAGTGGATGGGGGCCCGGATCCGCCTCTCATCCCAGAGTGTTTGGTATGAATGGCCTGCCGAGAAGAACGGGGGCCATGGGAGGGAGGGGGGTCTACGGGGATGGGGACAGGCCAGACCATTACGGTCACAACTGGGAGAGGCAGGCATGACGGGAGCTACAGGGTTAGCCATTACCGGGGAAGGAGGGTTCGCTATGTCACAGCGATCCCTTGTTCTGGCCCTGAAAGCCCAACTCGAGAAACAGGTGACATGGGAAGTTAGGGCCATGGTCTCAGGCTGCTGTTGCTCAATGCCAGATCTGTGGTTCATAAAGCTCCCCTTCTCTGGGACTTACTATTAGACGAGGGGGCAGACCTGGCATGTATTACTGAAACCTGGCTGGGCCACGAGGGAGGAGTCCCCCTCTCAGAAATATGCCCAGATGCTCCACCAGCCACGACACCAAAGAAGGGGTGGGGGAGTCGCAGTTATTATCCGGGAATCATTAGCTCCTCGCAGGATCCCTGCTCCAGAGAATGTCGGGTGTGAGTCCCTCCTTGTGAATTTGGACCTAGGGAGTCAAGTGGGCTTGTTTCTGATGTACCTATCTCCCAGCTGCGTCACAACAGCCCTGCCTGCGCTCCTAGACTCAGTAGCCGGACTGGCGGTTGAGTTCCCCAGACTTATAGTACTGGGGGATTTCAGCCTGCCATCTCATGGCGAACGCTCAGATGGGGCCCAGGAGTTCATGGCTTCCATGACAACCATGGACTTGACCCAGGTAATTCAGGGTCTGACTCATGTGGCGGGACACACACTTGACCTTGTGTTTCTCTCAGAGCAGTGGAGACGTGATCTTGAACTATTTATTTATTTATTTAATTAATTAATTAATTAATTTTGTATGCCGCCCACTCTCAAAAAGACTCAGGGCAGCTTACAGTAGAAGGGGAGAGGGATATAAAAAAATAAAAAAATAAACAGTTTAAAAAATTGCACAACAGTCACAAACCTAAAGTGGGGCTGGACAACTCAACAGCCCCAGGCCTGCTGGAACAGCCAGGTCTTAGTCGCTTTGCGGAACACCGGAAGGGTAGTAAGGGTCCGGATCTCAATGGGGAGCTCGTTCCAAAGGGCCGAAGCTGCAACAGAGAAGGACCTCCCCCAGGGTGTCGCCAGCCGACATTGGCTGGCAGCTGGAATCCAGAGAAGGCCTAGTCTGTGCGATCTAATCGGTCTTAGGGAGGTAATTGGCAGGAGGTGGTCTCTCAGGTAGCCAGGTCCGATGCCATGTAGGGCTTTAAAAGTAACGACTAGTACTTTGAAGCATGTTCGGAGACCAATGGGCAGAGATAGAGATTTCGCCCTTGTCATGGTCAGATCACTTCCTGCTGAGGCTTGATTTTTGGAAGCTACTCCCCCACTGCAGGGAGGTGGAGCCGATTAAATGGTTCCGCCCCATGCGCCTGATGGACCCATTGGGATTTCAGACGGAGCTTGGGGAGATAGCTGACTCCCTTGCCCACAATCCGACTGAGTCCTTGGTCGTTGCCTGGAATACAGTGGCGGCTGGGGCATTAGATCGGATTGCGCCTTTGTGGCCTCTCCGTGGCAATGGATCCAGGAGGGCACCTTGGTTTACCGAGGAACTCTGGGAAATGAAGCGCCAAAAGAGACACCTAGAGTGACGCTGGAGGGCTAGTAACTCCGAATCCGACCGAACACTACTAAGAGCCTTTATTAGGACTTATTTAGTGGCGATAAGGGTGGCAAAGTGTGCTCATTTTTCCGCTCTTATTGCGTCTGCAGAATCTCGCCTGGCCACCCTGTTTAGGATAACCCGTTCCCTCCTGAAAGGGAGAGATGCGAGTGAACCCTTACAGGGAAGAGCTGAGGAATTTGTTCAGTTTCTGTCAGACAAAGTCACTCAGATTTGGACAGATCTGGACTCCACTTGGACAGTGCCAGCAGAGATGCTGAGGGAGGGCCTTGATCAAATTTTGTGGAGTGAGTTCCAGCTTGTCACTCCTGAGGAAGTGGACAAGGCCATGGGAGCGATGAGTGCCGCCACCTGTCTACTGGACCCGTGTCCCTCCTGGTTGGTTTCGACCAGCAGGGAGGTGACACGAGGCTGGATCCAGAGTATTGTAAACACCTCTCTTCGGGAGGGATCTTTCCCACAACCTTTGAAGGAAGCGGTGGTGAGACCCCTCCTGAAGAAGCCATCTCTGGACCCAGCTGCCCTCAAAAACTATCATCCAGTCTCCAACCTCCCATTCTTAGGGAAGGTTGTTGAGAAGGTGGTGGCCTTACAACTCCAGCGGACCTTGGATGAAGCATATTATCTAGATCCCTTTCAGTCTAGTTTCACACCTGGTTACTGCACCGAAACTGCTTTGGTCGCACTGACCAATGATCTCTGGTGAGCCAGGGATAGAGGACATTCCTCTATCCTGGTACTTCTTGACCTCTCAGCGGCCTTCGATACCATCGACCATGGTATCCTTCTGCAGTGGCTGGAAGAGGTGGGAATGGGAGGCACCATTTTACGGTGGTTCTCCTCTTACCTCTCTGGCAGGTCGCAGTCGGTGTTGATCGGAGGACAGAGTTCGACCCCTAGGCCCCTTAAATACGGGGTGCCGCAGAGCTCGGTCCTGTCCCCCCTCGTATTTAACATCTACATGAAGCCACTGGGTGAGATCATTTGCTGGTATGGGATTAAATACTACCAGTATGCAGACGATACCCAGCCGTATCTGTCTGTCCCGTGCCAACTCAGTGAAGCGGTGGAAGTGATGTGCCAGTGCCTGGAAACTGTCAGGGGCTGGATGGGAATGAACAAGCTCGCACTCAACCCTGACAAGACCGAGTGGCTATGGATGCTGCCCCACAAAGATAACCAGATATTCCACCTTTAAACCTGGGGGGGTGAAATCTTATATCCCTCAGAGAGGGCTCGTAACTTGGGTGTTCTCCTGGATGCGCAGCTGACACTAGAACACCATTTGTCAGCTGTGACCAGGGGAGCTTTTGCCCAGGTTCGCCTGGTGCACCAGTTGCGGCCCTATCTGGACCGGGAGGCACTCCAAATGGTCACTCACGCCCTCGTCACCTCAAGACTTGACTACTGTAACGCGCTCTACATGGGGGTGCCCTTGAAAAGTGTTTGGAGACTATAATTGGTCCAGAATGCAGCCGCATGAGTGATACTAGGTGTACCTAGATACACCCATGTTACACCGTGAGCTGCACTGGCTCCCTATTGGTCTCCGAACGCGCTTCAACCTTTAAAGCCCTACATGGCCTAGGACCTGGATATCTCCGTGACTGCCTCCTGCCACATACCTCCCAGCCTCCAATAAGATCTCACAGGATGGGCCTTCTCCGGGTGCCGTCGACTACACAATGTCGTCTGGCGGCTCCTTGGGGGAGAGCCTTCTCTGTAGCTGCCCCAGCCCTATGGAACGATCTACCCCCTGAGATCCGGACCCTCCCCACTCTCTTGGCCTTCCGAAAGTCTATTAAGACCTGGCTGTTCCGGCAAGCCTGGGGCTGCTGATCTTGATTGAACTCCAGCCCCACTAAGATTGAGTGTATGTTGTGTTCTTTTAATTCGCTTTGTCTTGTATTTCAAATTCTTTTAAGATTTTTAAATTGTTTTTATGGAAGCCGCTCAGAGTCCTTCGGGATTGGGCGGCATACAAATCCATTAAAACCTTAAAAACCTTAAACCTTAATTGACTTCTAACATTGTTAGAACAACTTAGTAATGGTTCACCTCATACCATTTGCAGAACCATTTTCAAAAGATGGATCTGGAAGATTTAAGCTCAACCTCTGTGATATTCTGCAGCTTTCAATTTTCTCCCTGTTTAAAATCACGGATTGATATTACTTAGACCTTTAGTAAAGATGGTCATTTTACCACTTCATCAGATCTAAATGAAAATGCTGAATCATTGTGCCAGGCTATAAATTGACCAATCTCCAACAATTGATGCTAATTCTTGGCAACTGCTGCATTAAAAGTACCTGTGCCATGGAAGAAGGCGGGGCTTAGCAGTGAGAAGACGGACTTTCAGGCACTTCCTGAATGACCATCTATACCGGAGTCTTTTTTGGAGGATTCTTTTGAATCTAAGCTGTCCCGAAGAGACAGTGACGTGGGAGGAACTCCATGGTCCCAGAGGTGTCCGCAAAATCTCTGGGAACCTAAGGAAAGCCTTCCTAATCCAGTGGCTTCCGGATCGGCTAAACAATGCCGACTGCAACTGCAAAGACCCAGAGAGAGAGCAGAATATGAGCAGGTCGTTTGATGTGAGTTTTAAATCCTTTTTTTTGTTGGAAAGAGAACACCCTAAATTTGGAAACTTAGTTTAAAATAAGGCTGAGAAGTGAGAAAAGCGGCGGAGATAAATGTTTGCCATTTGGAAGTTTATTTTTCTGTTCCTTTTTTCTAATTCCTAAGCCGGGCTGGACTTTCCTGTAATTTGAATCGGCTTTTTGCATTCCTTCTCTTTGTTGTCGACACCTTTAACTTTGAATTTATTGGGGCACTAAATCTTAAACTTAAAGTGCTTTGAAGATTGGGCTTTTTTTTTTTGGTTTGCTTTTCTTCGTTGCCTTTTAGCCCTTTTGAGGTTTGTCTTTTTTTTTTTTAACAATTAGTAATTAACAAACGGAATGGACTAAAACAAGCTGTAAATTACAAACTACAAGCCAACACTGCCATCTTGTGGACTTGAACTTTGTTATTAAAATCCCCCCTGTAATGCACTTGATTTACGTGTTTACGCAGCTGGCAAACTGTGAGATAAAACAGCAAAGCTGACCGTGACCTTGAAGAGACTCTTATCTTAGGGGGGGGAAAAAAAGAGTCCAGGAAAAATCATTTGTTTTAGCTTGTTGGCATCCTTTCATCTCCCAACACCATTCTCATATTACCGGCTGTGGAGATATCGACACCAAGTTTTTCTTTTTTGATCATCACCATCGACCTTTTGATCTTTTACATTTTTTTTTCTTCTCTGTTTTGATTTTTTTTTTAACCTCTGGATCACCTCTTGACTATTTACATTTTTTCTGCTTCTTTCTTTTCTCACTTGTAACTGAAGCACCCCTTCTCCCCTTTTTGGAGGGGGGGTATCTTCCTTTTTTTTATTACTATTTCATACTCTCTTACTTACATATATATATTTTATTGCACTCTACTGCATTTCATCCTTGAAACAAAAAAAAAGCTTCCTCTTCTTTCCTTCCTCTTCTTTCCCTTCTCTCTTTTCCTTCCCTTTTTCCCTCCCTCCTTTTCTTATCTCCCCTCCCCCTCCTCTGTGTACTTTACGTACTTAATCCACTATACTTATAACCCTCTACCCTCTAATACTAATTGGCTATGAGTAGAAAAGCAGTTGCCTCTGGCTTTACATCAACCCCTGCCCCCTCACCTGCGGGAGGCCAGAGGACAACACAGATGACGTCTCATCAGGAAAAAGAGAAGGAAGCCAACTTTGAAACACTTATACAAATGATGCAGAAAATGCAAGCAGGAAACGATACCCTTGTAAAAAAAATGGAGGCAATGGAACAACAAAACCAAAGTATAGTACAAAAAGTTGATAATATGGAAGGAAAAGTAGAAAGTATACACAACTGGATGCTGAAATATGAAAATAGGATTCAAAAAATTGAAAATAAGATTCAAGAAGGAGAGAAGAAAACTGAAAAGCTAGAGATTAGACTAAGTGATGTAGAAAGAGAGAGCAGTGGAATATTAAGATGGGAGATGGACAGGTCTGAATTTTTTTTTAAGATTCCAAAACATAGAAGAAGAAAAAGGAGAGGACTTAGTTCAGATAATTTCAAATATTTTGATAGATGTTCTGGGGATGTCCCAGGACCAAATAAAAGAAACAATTGATGAGACTTTTAGAGTATACACAAGGTATGCAATGAGAAATGCTCTTCCAAGGGAAGTGCATGTAAGATTTATTAAGAAAACAATTAAATCACAAATCCTACAGAAAATGAGAGATAGAAAATTAGAATATAAAGGAAAGGAGATTGTAGTACTTAAACAAATCCCAAGAGAGGTGAGAGAGAGGAGAAGAGAATATCAATTTCTGACCAAAGTATTGATAAAAAAAGGTGTTAACTACAGATGGCTCATACCGGAAGGTTTATTATGTACTTGGCAAGGACAAAGACACAGGATAGATACAACTGAGAAGGCAGAAGCTTTCTACGAAGAATACTTCAGAGAAACGGCGGAGAAAGCTGGGAAAGACGATGCAGTGATACAAATACTGGAACCACCTGTAACCGCGACCGAAAAAATAGAAGGAGCAGTAGGTGGAAGTGAGAAAGAAGGGGAGATAGGGAATGGGAGCCGCAAAGAAAAACGAGAACCTAGATCCACTAGAGCAATAAACCCTGTATATAAAGTATAAACATGGAGAAAGAAAAATGATTACAATTAACATTAATGGACTCAATTCGGTAACTAAAAGGAAGAAAGTATTCCATAAATTAGAGAAGTTACAACTTGACATAATCTGTCTGCAAGAAGTACATATCCAAAAGAAATATGAACATTTACTAACTCAACCAAAGCTTGGGAAAATGTTTTCATCATTGGCAAATTGTAAGAAAAGAGGAGTGGTCTTTTATATTAAAGGCAACATCCCAACAAAAGTAGTATACGCAGAGGAAGAGGGAAGAATTTTGATGGTAGAAATTATGGACATCAAAAAGACACTCCTAATTGGAATCTACGCCCCTAATGAAAAACAAGATGAATTCTACAAAAAACTACACAAAAAAGTTTTGGAACTAGACTATGCTGATATTTGTATGATGGGAGACTTTAATGGCATTGTGAATCCAAATATAGACTATAAAACACATAAAACAAAAAAATTAAATAGGAAGCCTCTGCCAAAATCTTTTTTTAGGATGACAGATGAACTAAATTTAAAAGATATATGGAGAGAAAGAAACGTTAAAAAAGAACAATATACCTTCTACTCAAATAGACATTCTTCACTCTCCAGAATAGATATGATATGGGTTTCAGCGGACCTGAGCTCCAACATAAAAGAAATTGAGATCGAAGCTAGCACCTGGGCGGACCACAATCCAATTTTAATTAAATGGAAAGGACAAAGGGTAAGAACTAGATGGACACTAAATAACACTATATTGAAAGAAAAAGAGTTTGTACAAAAAATGGAAAAAGAGTTAGTCCTTTTTTTTAAAGAAAATAGGAAAGAAGATACGTCATCGCAGAATCTCTGGGACACAATGAAGGCTGTTATTAGAGGTTTGACAATAGACTACACAAGGAAGAGAAACTCCAAAAAAAGACAAATGCATAAAGCTTTAGACAATGACTATAAAATACTTGAAAGAGACCTACAGAGAGCACCACAAAAAAAAGATGTTAAAATAAAGATGGACATAATTAAACACAAAATGGACCTATTAGAAAAGGAAGAACTGGCACAAAAAATTAGAGGTGCCAAACAGAATTATTTTGAAAATGCGAACAAACCAGGCAGGTGGTTAGCATATAAGATGAAAAAAGAGAGAGAAACAAAGAAAATACTACAACTAAGAGACAAACAAGGAGAAATTCAATATGGAAATACCGAAAAGAAAAAAATTATACATGATTACTACGTTAAACTTTATGAACAAGAGAAGGTGGAGGAGGGACGAGTCAAAAAGTATCTACAAGATGCCAATCTCCCCCAGGTACCAGATGAAACTAGAACAATGTTAGAAAGTAAAATAACAATGATGGAGCTAACAGAGGCACTTAAAAAACAAAATAATGGGAAAGCCCCAGGACCAGATGGTCTACCCGTGGAATTCTACAGAACATTTGAAGAAATATTGACCCTCCCACTCCTACAAGTCATGAATGAAGTGATGACTGAGAACCAAATACCGAAGTCATGGTCAGAAGCGTATATCACATTAATACCCAAGGAAGAGACTGATTTAACACAAATTAAGAATTATAGACCAATTTCTTTATTAAACTCAGACTACAAGCTATTTGCATCTATACTAGCTGAGAGACTTAAAAAATACTTAAATGGCTTCATCCATTCAGATCAAAATGGCTTTTTACCTAAAAGACAAATCAAAGACAATATGAGAATAATTTTGAATACCTTGGAATACTATGAGGCCCACCCAGAAAAACAATTGGCACTGATGTTCCTCGATGCGCAGAAGGCCTTTGATAATGTGAATTGGCAGTTTATGTTTTTGCAACTGGAGCAGATGAACTTTGGCAAGAAATTCACTCAAAGTATACGAACGATATACCAGAAACAAGCAGCAAAGATAATGGTAAATGGAGAACTAACAGAACCAATTGAAATAAAGAGAGGTACAAGACAAGGCTGCCCACTATCTCCGCTACTCTTTGTCCTAACACTAGAGGTCTTAAATAGAAAGATCAGAGAAGAAGAAGAAATAAGAGGAATGAAAATTAAGAGAGAAGAGTATAAACTGCAAGCGTTCGCAGACGACTTAGTTTTCATTCTTGAAGACCCATTAGAAACCGCACCCAAATTGTTAGAAAGAATAGAGGAATATGGAGAAGTAGCAGGCTTGAAAATAAACAAAGATAAAACAAAGATCATGACAAAGAATATCCCAGCTACACAAAAGGATCAGTTGTCAGAAATGTTGCAGATTCAAAACACAAGTAAAATTAAATATTTGGGGATACATTTATCACCTAGATGTAGCACTCTTAAAGAGGATAATTATACCAGATTAAAACGACAAATAGCAATCGATTTGGAGAAATGGGGAAACTTGCATTTATCAATGATGGGAAGAATTTCCACAATTAAAATGAACATTCTACCTAGAATTTTATATCTGTTTCAGACAATCCCAATTAGACTGGGTAAGGATTTTTTTTTAGACTTAAATAAAATAGTTTTGAAATTTATTTGGCAAGGGAAAAAAGCTAGAATAAATTACTACAAGATGTTAGATCAAGAGGAGGTTTTGGTTTACCCGATTGGGAGCTATACTATCAGGCAGCAAACCTGATGTGGATTAAGGAGTGGATATCATTAAAAAAACTCTAGATTATTGAACGTAGAAGGTCACGATTTGCTGCTGGGATGGCATGCTTTCTTATGGTATAAGGGAACTAAACCACATGGTTACTTTAGAAGACATTATATAAGGGAGGCGTTGTTGTTAAATTGGGAAAAGATTAAAAAATTACATTATTTAAAAATTCCAGTCTGGACATCAACAATTGAAGCATTCTCGTATCCGATAATACATAAAAAGGAACAAACAGTTAGATATAGAGAATTATTGAATGCAGAGGGTGAGCTCAAATCTAGTCAAGAGTTGAAGCAAGAAGGGATGGAAATGAACTGGTATTCATATGTACAGATACAATCTAGATATAATGAAGATAGAAAAACTAAAGGTCTATATAATAAAATGACTGAGCTAGACAAAATTCTAACAGGTACCGATGAAAAAGTAATTTAAAAACTATATGGATATTTATTGGAGTTTAAATTGCATGAAGAACAAGTTAAAGAAACTATGATTGCTTGGGGGAAAAATTTTAAGTATGGGATTGATTTAGAGAATTGGCAGAAATTGTGGTCTCAAAATTACAAAATGACAATGTCTACTGCATATAGAGAAAACTTGTATAAGATGTTTTATAGGTGGCATCTACCCCCGACCAGAATCGCAAGAATGTTTAAGAATAAATCAGAAAAGTGTTGGAAATGTCACCAGATATCTGGCTCATACTACCACATGTGATGGACTTGCACTGAAGCCAAAAGATACTGGACTAAAATCCACATGTGGTTGGAGAAAATGATACATAAACAAATAGACTTTAAACCAGAGGTCTTTTTATTGGGAATTTTACCAGAAACCTACAACAAAGACTTAAAATATTTGATTGTAAATGTTGTAACAGCAGCCAGAATTGTATTTGCAAAAAACTGGAAAAATGAAACAATACCAAAAGAGGAAGAAATCATTCGAAAAATAATGGACTGTGCCGAAATGAGTAAATTGACATTTGAAATTAGAGAGCAAGAGGATGAACAATTTTATAAGATATGGGACTTGTTTTATCAATGGCTAAGGGAAAAAGAACAAAATTTTGGAAATGAAAAATGATATACTTATGCCTTAATTGGAAAAAGTAAATGATGATATAATTATGCTGTGAAATAATTCAACAATGATATAAGGAAGTACTAATATAAGGTCTGGTGATATAATGTATAAGGTTAAGAATTTACTATAATGATATTTCGCTGCTGACAAGGCAATTCTAGTAGGGGAACAAATGAAAACTGGTATATATAGGCAGCGATGCCTTGTTGAACAATGAAGGAATAAGATCTCTGTTTGAAGGTATGAAATGCAAGATTAACAATGAATAGAAGTATATTCTCTGGGGGAAAACAATGCTAATGTTAACTGAATATATATGGTAGAAGGAAAATGAGACCTTTAGTTACATTAGAGGAAATATCTGAGATGGTAAACATTATTTGAAGATGTAGATGTTAAAACAACCGTAATCAAACGACATGCTGCATGTGATGATGGTTTTTTTTTCTTTTTTGTTTTTGTTTTTGTTTTGTTTTTTTCCCCCTTCCTTTTTGGACCTTTTTTTGTCCTTTTTGGCCTTCCCCCCTCCCCCCACCCTTTTTTTTTCTCTTCCCCTTTCCTTCTTGAACTTTTTTTTTTGTCCTTTTTGGCCTCCCCGCCCTTCCCCCACCCTTTTTTTTTCTTCCTCTCTCCCTTGTTTTATTTTGTTGTTTTTTGTTTTTTAAACCCTAGCTTATTGTGGTGCTTATTAAATATACAATAGAGAGATACGGGATGTATAAACTTAGTAGGGATGCACCTGTGATTAAACGACATATTGTATGTGAAGATGGGTTTTCCCTCCCCCCCCCATTTTTTTCTCTCCATCCTCTCCCTTTCCCATTGTTGTCTATGTAATAAAAAATAAAAATAATTTATATATAAAAAAAAAGTACCTGTGCCATGATTATTGTAAATGTCTGGAAATTAATAAATTATATTAAAAAAGAACAGCATAATGCTGCTTTTATCCAAAGGAAAATGATCCTGAATCTAAGATATTTTCCCAACAAAGAGCAGACAAAATAAATAGCTCTAAATATATCTAACATACTGCCCAGTTTCTCTACTAGTTATCACATTGGAGTCTTTCATGGGTTTTTTTTTTCTGAGGGGTTCTTGGTGCTCTCTGAGCTTGCTTGTTTTCTTGCAGACAGTTTTCTTGTTAAGACAGAAGTAACACTGCAGGAAAGAGGACAAATTCTCAATATTAATAATTCAGTTAGTAACTATTGGCAATATGAATACTCTATAATATAATGAACTCAATTTATAATATTATTGATTCTCCCTTGGTATTTAAACATAAAACCATTTTGTCTCATGAACTTCTCTTTTGTACTTACACATTCACAGAAATGCACACTGATATAGGAGCATTCTAAAATAAATTCTGCAGGAGTCAATTGTCTTACTCCCAGGGATGTATGCTTAACCAATTGTTGTACTGAGGATGAATCAATTTAGAAAACATGGTGGTAACATTATAAATATGAGGAAACAATACAAGTTCTTCCAATGACTCTTATTTCCTAGTGAAAATGCTTAGAACTTCTAATGCTCTTCAGTCCGCATGCTTGTCTCACTTCCTTCTCAATATATAATTTTCATATGTACGGAATGCTTGTTATGGGGAACCTCTCAATATATGGAACTGTTAACAATTAAGAAGCCTGATTTCCTATAATCCTCATTAGCATGAGGATATTCCATGGAAGGAGACTCTTTCAGTTAGAAATATTCATTCTCAGCCTATGCAAATAAGAGTAATATAAGTTCAAGATTCTAATTCTGTCAGAAGGACAGGGGAAGTTTCTCTTCCTCTCAGGCCTATTAGTATTTGTTTTTTATCTGTTCCTTTTTTTCAATGCTAAATAAAGTTAACTTAATCTCAGTTGATGCAAGAGAACTTCACCTAATTCATGGATATTTGTTTGAGGGGAAAAAAACCTTTCTTTTCTATAATTATTTGGAATGATAAATATTTATTGCTAAGTGAATCCCCTGGTTATTCTCATTTCATTCTCATTTCATCTCTTTGCTGGAGTGTTGAAAATGATTACTTTTATAAATTGTAGGTAGAACAAAAAAATTGCTGGATATGTTCACTTGGTTAGTTTGGAAATGATTTTCCTTCTTAATCTTTATATCAAATTTGTTTTGCTGTTAATTTCAATAATTAACAGCAAAGAATGTATTTAATAAGAATAAATGTATATTAATATCAATAATTAATAATGTTAATGCATATTAATAAGAATAAACACATATTCTATGTAAATATATCTATAGAAATGTATATGCCTTCATTCATAATTAAGAATAAACTTTGAAATTAATTTGTATATATGTTGTGTCCTTATTGAATATATAACATCCCATTTGGAATTTGCTTCTTATCTATGTCTCATGTTCTGAGCATGAAAATTGCATCCTCAATATCTGTCTTCTTTGGGAGTGAAGGGAGATGTTGGTTATTATAAGTAGAATTAACATGAATCAAAAGCTTTTGCTTCTTGATTTCCTCAAAATAAATTTCTCTTGGCTTGTTTAAGCGAATCACAATTAAACTTAACCATGATTCATTCATTTGGTTGTAATGATTAGCTGTGATTAAGCAACCCAGAAACAAAAGATGCTCAAGTATTTTTTTAATGAACACATGTAGCATTAAAAAAATCTGCTGAGTTATGCAGTGGATCATTTCAGCCAATATTTTTTATTCATCTACCATATTTTTCAGACTATAAGATGCGCCATGATTTTGAAGAGGTAAATTAAAAAAAAGTTTTTGCACTCTGCAGGCCTCCCAAACCCTCTGCACGCTTCGTTTTTTTCAAAAAATAAAAATAAAAAATAGGGCATGCAGAGGCTTTGAGAGGCTCTTAGAGTGCTCCTGTGGTCTGGGGGTGGGGCAAAAATGAGCAAAAAACAAGCCAGTTTTGGCAAAAACGGGCAGATTTTTGTAAAAACAGTCGGTTTTTGCAAAAAAAGGGGGGGCATACAGAGACTTTGGGAGGCTTGTAGAGTCGTCCTGGGGACTAGGGGGGGAAGTGAGCAAAAACAACCCAGATTTTTGCTCGTTTTTGCCCTCCCAAATGCTCTGCACATCCATTTTTGCAAAGGGGATGGGTTTCAGTAGGCAAAAAAATGCTGTATTCAGTGTATAATACACACCTAGATTTTCACCCTCTTTTTTTTTATAGAAATTTTTTTTATTTTTGTTACATAGACAACATATACACACAACAATAGAAAAAGCAGAAAGGAAAAAAGAAAAGAGAGAAAAAGAAAAAAAAACAAACAAAGCCCATCGTCACATACAGTATGTCATTTGATTACAGGTGTTTTAACATTTATCATTCTTATACATTCATTATTTCATTTAATAGATTATAATTTGGTATCGTTTCTTATTCCCCTACCTGTGGCAATCCATCCCTACTACGTTTCCCCCCCACACACACCCCGTATCTCTCTGTTATATATTTAATAGACACAACAATGAAATAAAATTAAAAAACACACACACAAAAAGAGGGGGGGGGAAGGAAAAAAAAACCATCATCACATACAGCATGTCGTTTGGTTACAAATGTTTTAACATCTACATCCTTGAATAATATTTACCGTCTCAAATGTTTCATCTAGTATAACTAAAAACCTCATTTTCATTCTACAATATATATTCAATTAATATTAGCATTATTTTACCCCAGAAAGTATACTTATGTTCATTATTGTCCTTGCATTTCATACCTTCAAACAGAGATCTTATTCCTTCATTTTTCAACAAGACGTCACTGCATATATATACCAGTTTTCATTTGTTCCCTTATTAAAATTGTTTAAAAGCAGCAAAATATCATTATAAGTTCTTAACATTATACATTATATCACCAGACCTTATATTAATTTTTCATTGTATCATTGTTAGATTATTTCACAGCATAATTATATCATCATTCACCTTCTTCAATTAAAGCATAAGTATATCATTTTTCATTTCCAAGGTTTTTTTTCCCCCCCTAGCACCAATAAAACAAATCCCATATCTTATAAAATTGCTCATCCTCTTGTTCTCTAATTTCAAGTGTCAATTTACTCATTTCAGCACAGTCCATTATTTTTCGGATAACTTCTTCCTGTTTTGGTATTGTTTCGTTTTTCGAGTTTTTTGCAAATACAATTCTGGCTGCTGTTAACACATTTACAATCAAATATTTTAAGTCTTTGTTGTAGATTTCAGGTATGATCCCCAATAAAAAGACCTCTGGTTTAAAGTCTATTTGTTTGTGTGTCATTTTCTCCAACCACATGTGGATTTTAGTCCAGTATCTTTTAGCTTCAATGCAAGTCCACCACATGTGGTAGTATGAACCAGGTATCTGGTAACATTTCCAACACTTTTCTGATTTATTCTTGAACATTCTTGCAATTCTGGTTGGGGGTAGATGCCACCTGTAAAACATCTTATACAAGTTTTCTCTAGATGCAGTAGACATTGTCATTTTATAATTTTGAGAATTATAATTTTATAATTTTGCCAATTCTCTAAGTCAATCCCATACCTAAAATTTTTTCCCCAAGCTATCATAGTTTCTTTAACTTGTTCTTCTTGCAATTTAAACTCCAATAAATATCCATATAGTTTTTTAATTACTTTTTCATCAGTGCCTGTTAAAATTTTGTCTAACTCAGTCATTTCATTATAAAAACCTTTGGTTTTTCTATCTTCATTATATCTAGATTGTATCTGTACATATGAATACCAGTTCATTTCCATCCCTTCTTGTTTCAACTCTTGAATAGATTTGAGCTCACCCTCTGCATTCAATAATTCAACATATCTAACTGTTTGTTCCTTTTTATATATTATTGGATATGAAAATGCTTCAATTGTTGATATCCAGACTGGAATTTTCAAATAGTGTAATCTTTTTACCTTTTCCCAGTTTAATAGCAACGCCTCCCTTATATAATGTCTTCTAAAATAACCATGTGCTTTAGTTCCCTTATACCATAAGAAAGCATGCCATCCCAACAATAAGTCATGACCTTCTACATTCAATAATCTAGAGTTTTTTTAAATGATATCCACTCCTTAATCCACATCAAGTTTGTTGCTTGGTAGTATAGCTCCCAATTAGGTAGTCCAAATCCTCCTCTAGATCTAGCATCTTGTAGTAATTTAAGTTTTATTCTAGCTTTTTTCCCTTGCCAAATAAATTTCAGAACTATTTTATTTAAACCTTGAAAAAAATCCTTACCCAATCTGATTGGGATTGTCTGAAACAGGTATCGAATTCTAGGTAGAATGTTCATTTTAATTGTAGAAATTCTTCCCATCATTGATAAGTGCAGATTTTCCCATTTCTCCAAGTCAATTGCTATTTGTTGTTTTAGTCTGGTATAGTTATCCTCCTTAAGAGTGCTACATCTAGGTGATAGGTATATCCCCAAATATTTAACCTTACTTGTATTTTGAATCTGCAACGTTTCTGACAGCTCTTCCTTTTGTGTTGCTGGGATATTCTTCGTCATAATCTTTGTTTTATCTTTGTTTATTTTCAAGCCTGCTACTTCTCCATATTCCTCTATTCTTTCTAGCAATTTGGGTGCTGTTTCTAATGGATCTTCAAGGATAAAAACTAGGTCATCTGCAAACGCTTGTAGCTTATACTCTTCCCTCTTAATTTTCATTCCTCTTATTTCTTCTTCTTCTCTGACCTATAATGTTAAGACAAAGAGTAGTGGTGATAATGGGCAGCCTTGTCTCGTACCTCTCTTTATTTCAATCGGATCTGTTAGTTCTCCATTTACCATTATCTTTGCTGCTTGTTTCTGATATATCATTCGTATAGTTTGAGTGAATTTCTTGCCAAAATTCATCTGCCCCAGTTGCAAAAACATAAATTGCCAATTCACATTGTCAAAAGCCTTCTGCGCATCGAGGAACATCAGTGCCATTTGTTTTTCAGGATGGGCCTCATAGTATTCCAAAGTATTCAAAATCATTCTCATATTGTCTTTAATTTGTCTTTTAGGTAAGAAGCCATTTTGATCTGGGTGGATGAAGCCATTTAAATATTTTTTAAGTCTCTCAGCTAGTTTAGATGCAAATAGCTTGTAATCTGAATTTAATAAGGAGATTGGTCTATAATTCTTGATTTGTGTTAGATCGGTCTCTTCCTTAGGTAGTAGTGTGATATACGCTTCTGACCATGACTTCGGTATTTTGCTCTCAGACATCACTTCATTCATGACTTGTAGGAGTGGAAGGGTCAGTGTTTCTTCAAATGTTCTGTAAAATTCCACAGGTAGTCCATCTGATCCTGGGGCTTTCCCATTGATTTGTTTTTTAAGTGCCTCTGTTAGCTCCATCATTGTTATTTTACTTTCTAACATTGTTCTAATTTCGTCTGATACCTGGGGGAGATTGGCATCTTGTAAGTACTTTTTGACTCGTCCCTCCTCCACCTTCTCTTGTTCATAGAGTGTAGCATAATAGTCTTGTATAATATTTCTTTTCTCAATATTTCCATACTGAATTTCTCCTTGTTTATCTCTTAGTTGAAATATTTTCTTTGTTTCTCTCTCTTTTTTTAGCTTATATGCCAACCACCTGCCTGGTTTATTCACATTTTCAAAATAATTCTGTTTAGCACCTCTAATTTTTTGTGCCAGTTCTTCCTTTTCTAATAGGTCCATTTTATGTTTAATTATGTCCATTTTTATTTTAACATCTTTTCTTTGTGGTGCTCCCTGTAGTTCTCTTTCAAGTATTTTATAGTCGTTATCTAAGGTTTTATGCATTTGTCTTTTCTTTAAGTTTCTCTTCCTTGTGTAGTCTATTATCGAACCTCTGATAACAGCCTTCATTGTGTCCCAGAGATTCTGCAACGATGTATCTTCTTTCCTATTTTCTTTAAAGAAAAGGACTAGCTCTTTTTCCATTTTTTGTACAAACTCTTTTTCTTTCAATATAGTATTATTTAATGTCCATCTAGGTCTTGCCCTTTGGCCTTTCCATTTAATTAAAATTGGATTGTGGTCCGCCCAGGTACTTGCTCCAATCTCAATTTCTTTTATGTTACAGCTCACCTCTGCTGAGGCCCATATCATATCTATTCTAGAGAATGATGAGTGTCTATTTGAGTAGAAGGTGTATTGTTCTTTTTTAGCATTTCTTTCTCTCTCTATATCTTTTAGATTTACTTCATCTATCATCCTAAAGAAGGATTTCGGCAGAAGCTTTCTATTTAATTTTTTTGTTTTGTGTGTTTTATAGTCCATATTTTGATTCACAATGCCATTAAAGTCTCCCATCATACAAATATCAACATAGTCTAGTTCCCAAAAAAATTTATGTAGTTTTTTGTAGAATTCATCTTGCTTTTCATTGGGGGCGTAGATTCCGATTAGGAGTGGTTTTTTTGGTATCCATAATTTCATAATTTGGTATCCACCATCAGAATTCTTCCCTCTTCCTCTGCATAGACTAATTTTGCTGGAATGTTGCCTTTAATATAGAAGACCACTCCTCTTTTCTTGCAGTTCGCCAATGATGAAAACATTTTCCCAAGCTTTGGTTGAGTTAATAAGTGTTCATATTTCTTTTGGATATGTACTTCTTGTAGGCAAATTATGTCAAGTTGTAATTTCTCTAATTTATAAAACATTTTCTTTCTTTTAAATACCGAATTAAGTCCATTAATGTTAATTGTAATCATTTTTCTTTCTTCCATGTTTATACTTTATATACAGGGTTTATCGTTCTAGTAGATCTGGGTTCTCATTTTTCTTTACGGCTTCCATCCCCCGCCGCCCCTTCTTTCTCAATTCCACCTACTGCTCCTTCTATTTTTTCGGTCGCGGTTGTAGGTAGTTCCAGTAGTTGTACCGCTGAGTCATCTTTCCCAGTTTTCTCAGCCATTTCTCTAAAGTATTCTTTGTAAAAAGCTTCTGCCTTCTCAATTGTATCTATCCTGTGTCTTTGTCCTTGCCATGTACATAGTAAACCTTCCAGTATGAGCCATCTGTAATTAACACCTTTTTTATCAATACTTTGGTCAGGAATTGGTATTCTCTTCTCCTCTCTCTCACCTCTCTCAGAATTTGTTTGAGAACTATAATCTCCTTACCTTTATATTCTAATTTTCTATCTCTCAATTTCTGTAAGATTTGTGATTTAATTATTTTCTTAGTAAATCTTACATGCACTTCCCTTGGGAGAGCATTTCTCATTGCATATCTTGTATATACTCGAAAACTTTCGTCTATAATTTCTATTATTTTGTCCTGAGACATCTCCAGAACATCTAGCAGAATATTTGAAATTATCTGAACTAAGTTCTCTCCTTTTTCTTCTATGTTTTGAAATCTTAAGAATTCAGACCTATCCATCTCCCATCTTAATATTCCACTACTCTCTCTTTCTACATCACTTAGTCTGGTCTCTAACTTCTCAGTTTTCTTCTCTCCTTCTTGGATTTTATTTTCAATTTTTTGAATCCTGTCTTCATATTTCGTCATCCAGTTGTGCATACTTTCAATTTTCCCTTCCATTTTATCAACTTTTTGCACTACGCTTTGGTTTTGTTGTTCCATTACCTCCACTTTTTTCCATACTCTCAAACTTCTTTACAAGGGTGTCTAACTTATCATCCTTACTGTCAAGTCCTGCTTGCATTTTCTGCATCACTTGCATAAGTGTTTCAAAATTTGCTTCCTTCTCTTTTTCGTGCTGGAGCGTTGGCTGTGTTGTCCTCTGGCCTCCTGCAGGTGAGGAGGCGGAGGTTGATGTAGAGCCAAAAGCGGCTGCTTTTCTACTCATAATCAATTAGTATTAGAGGGTGGAAGATTATAAATACAATGGGTGAAGTATGTAGGGGACACGAGAGAGAAGAAGGAGAGATGAGGAAAGAGAGGAAAAAAGAAAGGGAAAGAGAGAAGGGAAAAAAAGGAAAGAGAAAAGAAAAAACTCTTCAAACTATTTTGCTCAACGTTTAAAGTGAGCCATCTATTGATGTCCCAATTTCTTCAAAAGAAAAAAAAATACAAAAAGAAGATATAAAATAAGAAAAGAAACCCCCCTCCAAAAAGACAAGGAGGGGTGCTTCAAGCTACAAGTGGAAAAAAAAGGTGTAAGTAGTCAAAAGGTCAAAAAGAGTGGTCAAAAAAGAAAAAATCAATATCAATATCTCCCCAACAGAATGATATGAAAATGGTGTTGAAAGAAGAAAGGATGCCACCAAGCTAAAACAAATAGTCTTTTCAGACTCTTCCCCCCCCCTAAGATAAAAGTCTTTCCAAGGTCATTCTTAGCTCCATCTCAGTTCTATTGTTTGGTCTAACAGAAGTCCAGATAAGGAAGCTGTCACACTGTGTAAATAACACTTTCAAATGAATTACAGGGGAAATTTTGGTAACAATAGTTCAAGTCCACTAGATGGCAGTGTAGCTTGTAGTTTGTGGCTTGCATTAGCTTTGTTAAAGCTTCCGTAGTAATTGCTAATTACTAATTGTTAAGATACAACAAAAAGCTAAAAGAAAACAAAAAACAGATCTTTAAAGCACTTTAGATTTAAATTCAATGTTCCCACAAGGTTCAAAATTAAAAATATCGACAGCAAAAAGAGGAGCACAAAGAGCCGATTTAAATTACAAGAAAGTCCAGCCCGGTTTCCAAAAGTAAAAAAAAGGAACAGAAAAATAATCTTTCAATCAGCAACATTTGTTCTCGCCACTTTTCTCACTAGTCAGCCTTATTTTAAACTTATTTTAAGTTTCCAAATTTAGAGTGTTCTCTTTCCAACAAGAAAAAAAGATTTAAAACTCACACCAAACGACATGTTCTTATCCAAAAACGGGCAGATTTTTGTAAAAACAGTCAGTTTTTGCAAAAAAAGGGGGGCATACAGAGCCTTTGGGAGGCTTGTAAAGTTGTCCTGGGGGCTGGGGGGGGAAATGAGCAAAAACAACCGTGTTTTTTGCTCGTTTTTGCCCTCCCCAGCCCTGAGGAGCACTTTGCAAGCTTCCCAAACGCTCTGCACATCCATTTTTGCAAAGGGGACGAGGTTTCAGTAGGCAAAAAAATGCTGTATTCAGTGTATAATACACAGATTTTCACCCTCTTTTTTGAGGGAAAAGGTGCATCTTATACTCTGAAAAATAGTAATTTATTGATCACCTCAATACTAAAAATATAAAAATATATATATGCATCATCTCATAGTCAACCATACAGGGCGGGGCATAACCTTTTCCTAGGGGGTCACAGCAAGATCGACAGCAGTTTACAACTTCCGCGACACCTCATTTTAAAGCCCATAAAAAACTGAATTGAATGAGCTATTAAATGTTAAATTTGCTTTAAGAATGGCTGGAAAATTCGATTCGGAAGAACAAAGGATCATTGACAGAATAAAATGCATTGCCTTTCGAGAGGCTCGCGATGCTGGAGCGACGTTTATCAATCGAAAATGGATTGCAAACAAATTGAAACGTCATCTGGATTGGGTTACTGATAATTGGAACAAAACAGCCCAAGAATGTTTCACAAAATTTGGAGAAGGGCATCCTCTGCAACTGTCCCAAGAAAGCAAAGCCATCATTGCAACTGGCAGTCGCAAACAACGAAAAGGAAACCGAAAAGTGGCCCAAGAAATCCTTCAAATTCGTGGAAAACGAGTTGATCAAAGGACAATCGGCCGATATCGAGAACGAGAAGGTTTGAAGCCATTCCACGTCATTTGCAAACCATTGAAAACTCAAACACACGTTCAAGATCGGCTTTGGTTGTGCGATTGGTTGTCTGAATGGACCGAGGAAGATTTTCTTCATTTGGCGCCATCTGACAAATTCTTCGTTTATGCCATTCGAAAACCGAATTTCCAGAACGATCGAATTTGGGCTAAAGATGTCGACGACATCGCCAAACATGAACGATATCGACAAATCGTTCGCAATCCGACTTGCATCGGGATTTTCGTCATTTTCACAGCCAAGAAACTGCATTGGGTTTTGAAGGATAAAGGGAATCCTGGGATGGCAGTTATTTCTGTGAGAAAATTTTATTGGAGAATGTCATTCCATTTCTCAGTGATCCAGACAATGTCTTGGTGGTTGGTGAGGCTGTCTTTCTTCATGACAAAGCTCCTTGCATGCGTGCAAATGCGACTCAGCAATTGTTAAAGGAAAACAATGTCGAATTTTGGGGCAATGACGTCTGGCCGGGAAATTCGCCAGATCTCAATCCGGCAGAGAACATTGGGGCCATAATTAAGGATGAAGTGGAAGCTCTGATGATTCAGGAGCAAGGTCAAAATCGATATTCGGTTGAAACTTTGAGAATGAATTTGGAAACTGTGTTGAAAAATCTGGAAAATCGAACGGAACTGTTTGAAGATTTGTTGTGTTCTTATCCACCTCGTTTGAATGCTGTTCAAAGGGCTAATGGTGGTCATACTGACTATTAAATCGTGTCAATAAACTCAGTTTTTGATGGGCTTTCGAATGGTGTATGAATTATTTGTGTTGTTATTACAAGTGTTGCTGTGACCCCCTAGGAAAAGGTTATGCCCCGCCCTGTACATTTATATACATGACAAATCAACTTATTTCCTCAGTTCAAATAATCTGAGTGTTCCATTCTTTTAACCTTTCACATATACCATCTATCAGCTACATATATTGCTTTAAGTATATATACTTAAAGTAGTACTTTAAGTTGCTAAATATTTAAACTGTTGGTAGAACAAAAAAAATGCGGATATGTCTATGTAGTATCAAATGTCTTTAACAGTCTTATCTTATGGTACATTCCAATATCTCAGATTAGACTATAATCCTGGAATTTCCTATTGCTGTCTATTCAATTTTTTAATTATATTTGATCCTGATGAACTTCATTCAAGGTGAATTGATGTAAACATTTAATAATACAATATGATATTGGCTATGTGATTATATGTTATGAAAATGGAAAAATAAAAAACTTTATAAAAAAGAAGATGTTGTGTAGCTGAATATGGCATTGATTGAGAAGATAGATGCAGAGCTGAAATGGGCTTTAAAATGAAGAGAAATTCAGTTATTACAATGAAAATAAGATAATTTTTAATCTGCATCATCCTCAAAATAATAATCTAAGGGAATCTAAAGGTATTTTTTCTGGATTCAGTTAAAACTAAATTTTAATAAAGTAAAAGATTAAACAGAATTGCAGAAATCACTATAAGCTAAGATCCAATTAATTCAATGTTGGCTATGTTACAACCAAAATAAATCATCATCTTCATCTTTGAAGAACATACCCAGGTAGATTTTAATGTTTTACGATCTACTAAGTATCTATTATAAGTAGTTGTACAACTTAATTTTTCCACTGACAGCTCTTTCATGTTTAGTTTATAACTTGTAACTTGACGTTTTTGGCAAAGTACCAGTGAAGTACATTTTCTATTGTGCAATTTAAATATTATTCTAAAAAATTCTTCTAACTAAGGCATTGTTCAGATTTTTTGGTTGGAGGCAAACAGTGTCTATGCTGGTCCTAGTGAATTATACAAGTCAGAAGCTTCTTCCATTTGATTACATAATGACCAGTGGATTAATTTAGCAACTCAATCGTGTCTAGCTTTGTAACCAGCTTGTGCGATTTTGCTGCATTCACATATTAAATGTGAAACAGTTTCGACTTTGTTATTGCAAAGTCGGCAGTTTGGATTTTTGTATCTTTGCTTTCATGGCATTAGTTTGTAGTGCTTGTTCTTGAGCAGTGAATATTAAATCTTCTGTTTTTTTCTTGATGGTTTCCTATCTTAAGTCATGTCCATGTCAAGTTGTCATCACATTTTTCTTCAATGTTTAACAAGTGCTGTCCATGCAAAGCTTTGGTTTTCCATTTATTTAATCTGTCATCCAGCTGTTTTTCCTTATATTCTCCCATTGTTTCTGTTGTTTTCATACTGTTCTCCATTTTCACAACCTGTAGCAATTTTTCTGTACTTTGGCTCACATAATCATTCAAACTTCATTTTTCTTCTAGTTTGATGAATTTGCAATAGCCCCTGCCCCCTATTTTTCATTGTAGGTACAACCTTTCGATAAAATTCTAAGAAGGCCTTTTGGATCATATCCTGTTGATCAACCTCTTTACCTTTATAATATATATATTGTATGCTATGAGATTTTTGTTTCTTCCTGGTCATATATGCTAACCATCTACCTGGTTTATTTGCATTGCAGAAAGTATTATGTTTAGCATATATCAAATTAGTAGCCACCTGATCTGACATCAGTATATTAAATTGCGCTCATAATAGGGTAATTGCCTCTTTTATCTTCTTGTCTCCTGGGTTTAATATTAACTCCTGCTCTTTCTTCTTAATCTCTTCCTCTAGTTCCTCCCCCCCATGTCTACATCTATGTAACTTATTTAAATTTATTAGGACTCCTCTCATATACACTTTGCTTGCATCCCAAACCATTTCCATAGATGTACCCTTGTTCATATTAAAAACAAAATATTCTCTCAACAATTTTTTACATTCATTGACATTTTTCTCATATCTAAATAAATTTTTGTTTAACCTCCAACACCTTCTAGATTCCTTCCCATATTCCAATTCCATCCGAACTGGGTTATGATCTGTTAAGGCTCTGGAGCATATCTTCATCTTCTTTACCTTAGAAAGCAAATCATTTATAGTTAGTATAAAGTCAATCCTAGAGAAATATTGATGTCTATCAGAAAAAAAATTTAAAGTCCTGTTCTTTAACATTTCTTTGTCGCCAGACATCTCTTAGCTCCAAATCATCCATCATATCGAAGAAAGACTTAGGTAATTTCGCTCATGTTTGGATATTTTGCAGAAGACCCTTCTTATCCTTCTTGGTATCCAAAACTCCATTCCAATCAACCATATAGTCCCATTGTATTAACATAGTATGGAGCATCTTGTAAAATTTATCTTGTTGTTGATTAGGGGCATATACTCCCATTAAAAGTATCTTTTTCCCTTTCAATAATAATTCTATTGCAATATATCTTCCTTGGGAGTCTGCTTCAATTAGTTCAGCTTTCATATCCTTTCTTAGGTATATAACTATACCATTTTTCTTCTCTGAGATGGAGGCTACAAAATGTTGTCCAAGTCTTGCATTCATCAAATATTTCTGATCATTTGTTCTAATATGTGTTTCTTGCAGGCAGATTACATCATTCTTGAATTGTTTCAAATAATGGTTTATTTTTTTCCTTTTCTGTGGTGAATTTAAGCCATTGATATTCCAAGTTAAGAATTTAATTATCATCTTTAGCTCCCTGAAGCTTTTTAAGAGCCACCTGGAAATCCTGTAGTTTGGTTTTCGGCCTGGCTCCTCCCACCACTTCTGAGCTAATATCTATGGCTTCTTGAACCATTGTCTGAGCTTGTTGCTGAGCTTGTTGCTTCTTTAGTTCTTGTTCCTTACGTCTGGTAACCGCTCAGGTTTGTTTTTGCTCCTTGGATCCTTCTAACTCCGCCAGAGGGTTCCGAACTTGGGCCACCTCCAATGATCCTTGAATATCTTGCTGTCTGGTCTGTCCTTCTTGCCCCCTTTCTCTGGATCCTGGAGGTGGGGGATGTCCAGCCTGTAGTACATTGCTGTAGAAATCCGGCCTTCCAAACTGAGTTGAGATGATATCTTTGTCCAAGGTAGTTGACCACTAATCCGGCTAGAGCTTCCCATCTGTATTGTAACTGATGGTTTTTGAGTTCATCCACTAGAAATGCATAGTCTTTTCTAGATCTCAGCATTTTGGGTGGGATTTTCTTCAAAACTATCACCTCCTGGCCCACAATCTGCAACTTGGTTTTATAATGTAATAATTGTAATATCAGGTTCCTCATGTCCCTTGTGGCAAAATACACAACAATGTCTCTTGGGAATTGTTTCTGTCTGACAATCCATGAATTAACGTGATATATCTTGTCTTTTTGCCAGTCAAAGTCCCCTCTTTACTGACCCACCAATTGGTCAAAGGCTTCTGAAAGAATCTCCTTCAGGTTTTCTTGGTTATTCTCTTTAAGGCCCCTTATTCTCAGAGCGAATTCCATTTGCCTATACTGCAGCATTGTAATTTCATTTTCTGCATCATAAACCTTGCCTTGGACCGCATCCATTTTAGTTACCAAATTAATATTAGTCTCATTAACTTTTTCAACTTTTTCCTCCAATAAGGATACATAGCCAGATAAGTATTTAAAGGCATCTATAATATCTTCTCTGATTTCTTGGTTACGAGTCTGAACTAGCCCCCTAATTTCTTCTGAGACCTCCTTAAAGGCAGCAGAAACCTCTTCCTGTATTTTAAGTTCTAATGCGGCTGCATGGTCTTTTAAAGCATCATTTAAAACTCTTTGCAGCACCTCTTGATTTAAGGGTTCTCCAGCAGGAAGAGGAGGGGGGGTAGTAATGACTGTAATTTACTTGTCAGGGCAGGAAAACTCTTATCTTGCATCAAATTATTAAGTCCAGACGAACCGCTTATTCCAATTATTACTCTTGTAGCTTGCTAATAAATCACTGCTGTTTTAAGTGATTTTAAGCTCTGTAGTAGTTTGTAACATTACAGTACAACCCTGCCTTCAGGACTCCGGCACCATTTTATCTTCTGTCTCTTTAGTTTTAGTAGAAGGGATGGAGTTAAAGTTTATTTATACATACAGTTGTAAATTCTCTGGTATTGCTCTGCCTGTTTTGAACTCAGATGTAAATTAAATGTTGAGCAGGGATGAACATATGCCTTGGTTTCTGCAGAAAAGCAGAATGAGTTTCGGGCACTGAGTTTGCCGAGTTGCAGGGGGGCTCACACTGTCCACATCCCAGAATTATCTCCTGGGGGGGTTAATGGAGCTCTTCCCAGGCTCAGCAGCTCTCCCCCTTCTTCTTTGCCTGAAGAAGGGGTAATCAATCTGTCAGACAGCTGATAAATGCTGTCCAGACAGTGTAATGCGATCTCGGGACTGGAGCTACTAAAGATAGCAGTTCTTCAGGTTACATGCGCACCAGAAGTCCAAATGTCAAAGTTCTTAATGAGTCTTACTTTCAACATATCATAGTTCTCATTTGACTGAAATTGTTCTAGAGTCCTTTTGCCTAGAATAATCCATAGTTAAAAACACAACCACCTAATGGCATTTCATTAATTATTACAGAGTCATCCAATAGTCTTAAACCTTTATAACATATTCTAAACCAGTGATAGTCAACCTGCTCCCTACTGCCCACTAGTGGGCATTCCAGCTTTCATGGTGGGCGGTAGGGGTTTGCTGTAACTCTGCTTTATAAATTTTATAAAGTAAAGTTACTTCCCTACTTTATAAATCACCATTACTATGGAACCAGTGGGCGGTTAGAAAATTTTACTACTAACAGAGATACAAAAGTGGGCAGTAGATATAAAAAGGTTGACTACCCCTGTTCTAAACAAAAATTAGTTGACAAAATTTCTAAGCCCTCCCCCATCACTGTTTACAATTTGTGTCCAGGTTCCTTTTGTTATGGTAGTACATATATCATTAACTGTATCCCTTATCTTTATCATTCCATTGTTAGTTGTTATAATTAATATTGGTTAACAAAAAATCCTTTACTGTTATATCTATTTTCTTCTCATCAAACCAACATGTATGTATACCTTATTGTCCTTATCAATTATTTATTTAAATAACCATCTATAAGTTACTAAATTACTACTTACTAATTATAAAACTTAGTTAAATTTTTTGTTATCTACTTTCATATATCCAATAACATTACACCTTTATAACATATTCAAAGTAAGAATTAATTCATTAAATTTCTAAACCTTTCCCCCCAAATCATTGTTTGCAATTTATATCCAAATTCCTTATATTAAATCAGTACATATATATGTCGTTAACTATAACTCTTATCATTTCATTATTATTACCATTAATATTTGTTAACGAAATCATTTATTACTTATATCCAGCTTCCTCACCTCCAGCCAACATAGAAATATACCTTGTTACTATTATCAACTATTTATTTAAGCAAGCAATCTAAAAAACTACAAAATTCCTACTTACTAATCATCGAACTTAGCTATTTTTTTATCATTATCAATTTTCATATATCAATCTGTGTCCTTCCAGAAGGCATGTAGTCTTATTTCTTTTGCCATTTGTGGAGTTAATTTTCTATTTATTTCCTTGGTAAAATTTTTATGGACATATCTTCGTGTCTTGTTGTCTGTTGGATCTCTCAGGTAACCTTGGTGCCCTTTTGCTACTTTAATTGATTTATCTTTGATTGTCAATCCTGTTTCTAATAAGATTTTTCTCTTTAAAACCATCATTTTTTCTCTTTTTTCTTCTTTTGTGCCTTGAAATTTGGGGCAGAGCTCCGGACCATCGAATTCCCCCCCTCCAAACTCCCATTTTTTTTGCTTTCAACCACTTTCATTTCAGAAATCAAATCATTAGTTTTCTTATCTTTGTGTTCATTTTTCTCTTCAGTTTTTGGAGCTCCATCTCCCTCATTTTTTTCTGGTATAAACTCTATAAACTCTTCTTGTCAATTCTCCAAGTTACCAATAACTCTTGAATTGCATCCCAAATCTTTTGCAAAGTTAAAGCTTACTTTTCTGTAAATTGCTCCATGTTCCAAATTGTAAATTACTGCCACTGTAGCTTTAATCTTCACAAGAGAGAGGTTCCATTTCCCCCCTCTCCCAGTGCCGATAAAGCTCTCAAGAGACAGCTGTGGTAACTAACAATTTGTGCCCTTGGTTCTTATCACTTTTAGTTACAGAGTTTTGAAGCACGAAGACAGTGAGATGAAAGGAGAAACAGGAACAAATCTGTGGTTTCAAAAAAAGCCCTATCCTGTAGCCTTCGAGCAGCAGAATTAGTATTTTTTCACTTTCTTGTGTTGTCTCAGATTTAGGAGGGACAAAGTTCTTAAATGGAGTTTAATAGCAAATAATAGATGATTTTTGTTAGAGTAGAGAGGGAGATTTTATTCCTTAAGTTGAAAAATAAAGCAGGAAGGAGCCGAAGAAGAAAAACTGGTCTGTTCACTTTAAGAAGAGGGGAGAGAGAGAAAAAAAATTGCGAGGAGCATTTCAATAGTTACAAGAAGAAAAGCATACTAACTGAAACCAAAACAATGAAGATCAGTTCCGCCGCTAACTTCTACTTTAGGATTTAAAGTAGCATAAAAAAGAGATTCTTTTGGGCAGTTTTTTCCCAAAACAGAAAGGATTCACCAGATGATCACACTTTCTCTTTTTGTTTCCTTCCATTCCTTAGCCATTTCCACTTCATCAACCTAGGCTGCCTTTTGTCGCCAGCTTGAAATCCTTCTCTTGTATCAATCAGAGACTTGTGTTGTTCCTGATATCAGCAAGATGTGGTCTTCCTGTTCACCGTCTCTTCGGGACAGTTTAGGTCCGATTGGACCCCCCCAGTGGCAAAAGTATTGGCTGCAGTCTCAGAACATCGAGACCGCACATCCATACCATAGGGACATTGGCTCCTCCTCCTGAACTGTGTTGAGTATTGATTTAAGTTCAGTGGGGCTTTTCACATACATTTTTAAGTCATCCATATATAAGTAGATGGTTTATCTTGCCATATTGGTTTGAGATTTGGTATCCCAGTTTTGTGTTTTGTAGGATTATTGTCATGAAATCAATGTGGTGTTGAACAGTAGTGGTGAAAGTGAGTCCCTCTGAAAGATGTTGACTTCACCAATGTTCTCCCCATTTGTTATTAGAACTGTTTTCCATTTTTGCATATTTGTTTTAAAAAATGTACAGATATTTTTGTGATTCCAAAGCTTTCCAGACAAGTGTTGATCCAGCTGTGGGGTAATAAGTCAAATTCCTTCTTGTAATCAATCCACGCCATATTTAAATTTGTTTTTCTTCATTTCGCATTTTTAGTACCATTCTGTCTACGAGCAGTTGAACTTTTGTTCCTCTTGATTTTTATAATTTTCTTTTTATAGAAAATTAAACTTTTTATAGTTTTCCATCAGATGATTGAATACTGAATTTGCCAGTATTTTTGTAAAAAGTTTGAATGTTGTTGGCAGACAAGTAATTGGGCGATAGTTGCTTGGTCCTGTGCCCTTTTCTGGATCTTTCATTTCAAGTATGTTCAACTATTCTTCACTTGTTGCATTTTGAAGCATTTGCTCAAATTGAGTGGCCATGCGATGATGGAGGTTGGTCAGATGTTTTAGCCTGTATCCATGAAGTTTGTCCAGCCAGGCGCACTCCAGTTATTGACCTTTTTTGCTTGTTTTGTCACCATGTCAGTTTTTATTACAATATTTTCCATTTTGTTCCGTGTTGTTTGTTGCTGAATGTCTTTGACTCAGGAGGCAGTTTTGCTGTGTTCCACTGGGTTTTCCCACAGTTCTTTCCAAAAGTTCAAAGTTTTTTCTTTACATGGGTGAACATTAGTTTGGACTCGATTTTCATCAAGGGACCAGTAGAAGAGGTTTCTTCTGAACTGGACATTTTCACGATATTGTTTTATTCATCCTTCGTATCTTTCCATTTTCTTTGCTGTTGCTATTACACGTTTTAATTCTTCCATTATCCGTTACTATTTTTTTCTCCAGGTTATATTTTTTTGTGTAAACTATTTTTCAGCTTTTTGTTCTTTAGTTTTCCTTCTTTCAAGTACTTCAGATTGCTGACATCCTCTCATAGTTTTTTTATTTTATTTTCAAGTTGAATTTTCCACTTTGGTGTTCCAGTGAGTTTCTTTTTCGACATTTTATAACCCAGTTCTGCAGTTATAATGGCGGCTGTTCTATACATTAATTGGTTGGTTTCATATAGTGTGCTGGATGGGATGGAAGTTAAAATGTTGTTCATGGCAGTTAACAGATCTTTCACTTGTTTGCTATGCACTTTGCAAATGGTCTTTTTCTTTCTACATTTTCTTTGATATGGTTTTCATTTTTTTCTTTCAGCATTTTTGCTAGATCACTTAGCGCTACACTTTTGAGTTGTTCCACAGAAAGATCTTCATCCTGTATGTTGGTTTCTTCCACTGGCTGGTCAGTTTGTTCAAATGTTGGAGCAGTTTCTTCAGCTTGTTCATCATCACTTCTTGTTTTCTTTTTAGAGAATATTTCTAGATATTGCATTTCCACATCTGTGAAAACTTTATTATGGATGATGAAGTGCCTTTGATCCATTAATCTTTGTTCGGTTATGTCACTTTCCGGGTGTTGTTCCTTCCACAGTTGCATCATTCTTTTTTGAAATACCCTGGCTGTTGGTTCTGCCTGGTAGTAATATTTGAGGATTTCTTGATTTTCTTCGGTTCTCCAAGTTTTGCACTTTGGTTCCAGTTGCTTTGCAGTTGCACTCCCTGCTTCCCTGACAATAACAATTGAGCCCTGTAGCCCCTTTTTCGACAGATGTCCAGGAGCCATAGCATCTTGTTGACCCAGGCGACGACCTATCCAATGTGGAATTTTGTTGGTTTTTTCTCATCATTAGTGATGGTATGTGCCTGGGTTGGTTCTCAGTGCTACGTCACTACTGATTCAAAGAAAATAATCCCATAACTGTAGGAATTGCATGATAGCTGTCCAGGCTCAGCCACTGCAGGAAGGAGGCCTACATTCCTGTTAGATGATAGGAAGTCAGGATCAGGAATGGGGGTGGGAGGCTTACCTTCCTGTTTGGAGGTAGGAAGAAAGGATCAGGAATGGGGATTATTATTGTTGTTGTTATTATTTCTACGCTTGATCTGCTATTCCTAATTCATGTATTTTCCGATTGAGGAAAACAGCAACCAATCACATTTTACAGTATGCTTTAAAGAAAAAGGTACAACATTGTTACATGATTTATATATTGCCAACCCAACCATTAGAATTATATTCCTAACATTATGCTGCTTTAACTACTGTGGACAGGAAGGCACTAGGGGGTGATCAATTCAGCACAAGTAACCATTGGTTGCTCTCTAACACCACTGGATGGTCTTGCTGCTTTAGCAGAATAAATAGTAAGTAAGTAAGTAATCTTTATTATGGTCAAAGACCAGCAATACACATTAGTTTTTACACTATGTTAAAAAAATACTAACATTTAAATATAATTAAAAAGTATTGACATTAAAAGTGGATAATAACATAATGGTCCAAAGATTGTTAAAGGTATGTCCAGATAATTGGTACAAGATGGTACTATACTTCTGTAGCCAATTTTTTTCTTATGGACATTGCAGCAACACAGAACTTTGCCACTGCATATGTGGTAACCGGGCTAGTGTCCTGGAGGAGAAAGCCTAGATAAAAGTTGTCTGCCCTCCCTGGCAATCTCTCTAATATGAGAAGAATATGTGCAGACCTACAAGCTCTGTATAGCTTGCAGTGTAATAGAACATGTGAATTATCTTCCATTTCTCCTTTACCACATATACAAATGCGTTCTGTTATAGGTGTTCTCTTATACCTGCCCTGGAGGAGTGCTCAAGGCAGAATGTTAAATCTGGCTCTGAAGAAAGCTATTCTTTGTTTTGGTCATTTAGATATCTTGCCGATTCCCGCATACCCTGTTTAATTCTGTCTCTACGGTGGAGAGGCAACCTATTTAGTTCTTCTTGAAACTCCATGTCTCTCATTCTATTAATTATTACTTGCTTTGCTTGCTCAAAGCCTAGGGACATTAAGAATAATGGTGAGACCCCATAAGAGCCCAGCTTGTGATCAATTATCTGTTTCCAGGGGGATGGGAAATTGTCAGTCAACACTAGTGGGGACAGTCCCTCTGGAAAGAAATGCATTTTAAGCCAATAAATGATCTTCATCTTCCAGGCTCTTACCTGAATTTGAGGCATGCCTGTCTCAATTCTTAACTGGGTATTTGGAGTTCCATTGGGTGCAGCTAAGGTGGCTCGCAGGAATTTAGTTTGTATGGTTTCTAGCGAGTCTCTCTTTGCAAGGATTCCTGATTGTGCCCCCTAAATAATTTGTGCCAATGTTTTGGCCTCAAAAAGTTTTAAGGCAGCAGGTACTAACTGACCTCCACCTGTATAAAAGAAATGATTGCATTTGAGGACCTAATGGCTACTTGCAATGTGTGATCCAGGTGTGCCTTCCATGTCCCTAGCGAGTGGGAAACCACCCCAAGGTATCTAAATGTTCTAACCTGTTCCAAACTATATCCTTCTATTTGCCAGGAGTATTGGCTTGGTCTTTAACAAAAACTAAAATTTTTGATTTATCGAAGTTAAGGACCGGCTTGTTTTGCCTGCAATAGCCGAGTGTTGCCCTAATTGCTCTCTTCAGTCCTATGGGGGTTTGTAAAATGATAGCGGCATCATCAGCATATAAAAGGATTGGCACTTTGCGTTGTGCTAGGTGAGGAGGATGGAAATCAGGGTTCTGTAAGAGATCAATTAGGGGATTAATATAGAAGTTGAAGAGGGAGTGGGAAAGGATGCATCCCTGCCGTACCCCATTTTTTACCCTTAGTGAGCCGGTTAAACTCCCTTGGGGATTGCACCTCACTTTCAGGGTGGAATTGGCATACAATTTTTGTATGAGGAAGAGGAGGTGTTTATCAATAGTGGTGCATTTTAATTTCTCCCAGAGGGTGATCCTGGATATTGAATCAACGGCCTGTTTAAAATCCAGGAAAAGGAGAGGATTTTTTTTATATGTGTATTTTTGTACTAAATGGTGGAGTACCAAGATATGATCCACCGTCAATCTTCCTTCTCTAAAACCGGCTTGTTCATCTTTGATTATCCCCCCTGAAATTATCTTGAAGTTTATAATTTAGGTGTTTGGCATACAGTTTACTAACAACACTTAGAATACTAATGGGCCTATAATTGCCTGGGTCATTTCTATTCCCTTTTTTATAAATTGGTATGATAATTGCTACTCCCCAGTCTCTAGGCATATGGCCTGTTTTGTCTATAAATGTAAACAGTGATGCTAAAAGTGGAGCCCACCAACTGGCGTTCATTTTAATTATTTCTGGCAGGACATTATCAGCTCTGGGTGCCTTATTAGCCTTTAGGGCTCCAATCAACCGGATATCTCTTCTGGTGTTGTTGCAGCAGATTTGAGGTTTGCAATCTACTTACGAAAGACAAGGAGCCAATACCACAAGGTTCCAGAGAAGACAGGTTTTATTTGGGCGTGTCCAGAGTTCAGTTGATTGACACCAAGACTGAACTGCCTGGGCTATCCCCTGGCAGAGATTTTATACTTTTTAATTAAACATTACAAATCAGGAGGCGTTACAATAGGCGGATACATTTTAGGGTCATCACCCTGTCATCACCCTGCTGAGATCAGTAAAAGACATTTTTGGGAAAATTACAAATACATGATTCTCATAGAATCCCAAGTTACAATAGGGAAGTGAATCTTGGTTACTCATGAAGCGGACAGGATAGATTGCTGAAATATTGCTAAAATATCGCTGATTGAAAGTTAAAATATTGCTGACTCTGAGCTGACATTTAAAACACGCAAGCTGTCATGAATATTTTTAGTTTGTTCCTTACACCCATGTTTTCCTGTTTCATTCTTGTGCAAAGTTTGCATTTTATGTTCCCTTATTTTTGCAAGAGGAAAAAAGAGGAAGTTTTTTAGGCCAGTTAGTCAGAAGGCCAGTAAGTCAGAAGTGAGCTTTGATTTTGATATTTAAGCATTTTAAAGATTATAATATTTAGCCTATTAGAATCACCTAACCTGATCAACTATTGGGGAGTTTACCTGTGCACCTCCTCCTGCATCAGTGTAACAGGGGGCCAGTGAGGAGTGTGGTCCAAACTAGCTTGGCTCTCCTTGGTTACATAGTCAGGATCTGTATAAAGCTCCCTAAAATACTCTTCCCAGGCATGAATCAGAACCTGATTTGTTGGGGGTAGGGGAGGTTTTCCCAGTCACCTGGTGGTGTACCAAAAAGGGATGTATTTTTTGTCCTGACTGCCGTAATTAGTCTATGCCAAGACTCCTTCAGAGCTGCACTTTTCTTTTCTTTTAGAAGGTTCTTATATTGTGCTTCAGTGACTTGCGGTGAGCTTTATGGCTGGTGAGGCAGCAATTTTTTTAGACTTGTGGACTTCAACTCCCAGAATTCCACAGCCAGGCATGCTCAGTTCCAATTTAAAGCGACAGCACTTTTCCCCCTTGCAAAATAAGTTTTCCCATTTTTTTTCTTCTCCCTCCCGATCCTTCCTCCCTCTCTCCCTTCCTCCCCCTCTCTCAAACAGACACACGCATACAGAAAAGTTGGATCCCTCTCTCATTCACTCACTCTCAAACAAATACAAACACAGAAGTTGGATTGGATATATTTTCCAATGGCTTGGAAGCAGCTTCTCTGCCATACCCCCTCCCCCCATTCCCCTGCTGCCTTCTGATCCGAGCCTTTGATTGCAGGTGGAGCCATGTTGCCTTTTCAAACTTGTAATCAGTGAAGCTGGGCTTATAGACTTTTATCCAGCTGTGTGTGTGTACGGTACACCCAATATCGGTCGTGCGGCTGCATTCTGAACTAGCTGCAGTCTCCGAATGCTTTTCAAGGGTAGCCCCATGTAGAGCACATTGCAATAATCCAGCCTTGAGGTGACAAGGGCGTGAGTAACCGTTTGAAGTGCCTTCCGATCCAAATAGGGCCGCAATTGGTGCACCAGGCGAACCTGGGCAAAGGCCCCCCTGGTCACAGCCGACAGATGGTGTTCCGGTGTTGGAAAATATGTTTGAAATGGAGGCAGGGACCTCAGCAAAAACTTCAGAAAATAGGCAGTGGAAGAGGGTAGAGGTGGGAGGAATACTTAGATTGGACATCCAAGAAATAGATATAGAGGGAGACTCAGGAGACGAATGGGGAAGACAGGTAAAAAAAAAAAGCATAGCAACTGAGCTGTCAAAGAGGGCAAGAGAGGATGAGTAGCTGAGTTCTTTTTTCCCCTTATTGTTGTTTTGACTTGTTTTTCCTTTCCCCTCTCTTTCTTTTAAAGCATAGCAATTAAAGTATAAAGCAGGCAAATGATGATGGAAGGATGATTCCTTTTCTCGGTTGCTGTTTTGAATTGTTTCCCCCTCTTTCTTCCTCTCTATGCTTTTTTCTTTCTCTTTTTGAAGGCAGGTTTAAGGTTTATTAACATTTGTATGCCGCCCACTCCCTAGAGACTCTGGGCGGCTTACAGATAAAACAGGGGACATATATAAAAAATTAAAAAGAAAACAATCATTAAAATTACACAACATGCATACAGCTTAGAGTGGGGCTGGATAAAATCAACAGCACCCCATAATTGAGGGTCCTAGGGGTCGATCTCTGCCCTCCAACCAACACCGACTGCAACCTGTCCGAGAGGTAGGAGGAGAACCACCATAGGATGGTGCCTCCCACTCCCACCTCCTGTAACCGTTGCAGAAGGATACCATGGTCAATGGTATCGAAGGCCGCTGAAAGGTCAAGAAGCACTAGGATAGAGGAATATCCTCTATCCCTGGCTCGCCAGAGATCATCGATCAGCGCGACCAAAGCAGTTTCCATGCCGTAACCAGGCCTGAAACCCAACTGAAAGGGATCCAGATAATCTGCTTCATCCAAGGTCCGTCGGAGTTGAAAGGCCACCACCTTCTCAACAACCTTCCCTTCGAAAGGGAGGTTGGAGACTGGACAATAGTTGTTCAAAATGGCTGGGTCCAGGGAAGGTTTCTTAAGGAAGGGTCTCACCACCACATCCTTTAGGGGGTGCGGGAAGGATCCCTCCCGAAGAGAGGTGTTAACAATCCTCTGGAGCCAGCCATGTGTCACCTCCCTGCTGGTTGAGACCAGCCAGGAGGGGCATGGGGCCAGTATACAGGTGGAGGCACTCACCGCTCCCATGGCCTTGTCCACTTCCTCAGGAGTGACAAGTTGAAACTCAATCCATAAAATCTGCTCAAAACCTTCCCCCGATGCCTCGGCTGGTACCGTCCAAGTGGAGTCCAGGTCCATCCGAATCCGAGCAATTTTATCCGACAGAAACTGGACAAATTCCACAGCTTTGCCCTGTAAAGGGTCGTCCGCATCCCTCCCTTTCAAGAGGGAGCGGGCTGTTCTAATCAGGGCGGCTGGGCGCGATTCTGCGGATGCAATAAGAGTGGAAAAATGAGCACATTTTGCCGCCTGTATCGCCAATAGATAAGTCCTAATAAAGGCTCTTAATTGTGTTCGGTGGGATTCAGAGTTACTGGCCCTCCACCGTCGCTCTAAGTGTCTCTTTTGGCGCTTCATCTCCCTGAGTTCCTTGGTGAACCAAGGAGCCCTCCTGGATCCACTGCCGCGGAGAGGCCGTAAAGGTGCAATCCGGTCTAGAGCCTCCGCTGCCGCTGAATTCCAAGCAGCAACCAAGGACTCCACCGGACTGTGGACGAGAGAGTCAGGTATCTCCCCAAGCGCTGTCTGAAATCCCGTAGGGTCCATCAGGTGCCTGGGGCGGAACCACCTAATTGGTTCCCCCTCCCTACAGTGGGGGATTGGTTTCCGAAAGTCAAGTCTCAGTAGGAAGTGATCAGACCATGACAAGGGCAAGGTCTTAATGCCCTTCAATCCTAGATCACGTCTCCACTGCTCTGAGAGGAATACAAGGTCAAGTGTGTGACCCGCTGTATGAGTTGGACCCCTGGGAATTACCTGGGTCAAGTCCATGCTGTCATGGAAGCCATGAACTCCTGCACCCCATCAGAAGGTTCGCTGAGCGAAGGCAGATTGAAATCCCCCAGCACTATAAGCCTGGGGAACTCAATCACCAGCTCGGCTATTGATTTGAGGAGCACAGGGAGGGCTGTTGTAATGCTGTCGGGAGGTAGGTACGTTAACAACAAGCCCACTTGACCCCCAAGGTCCAAGTTCACCAACAGGGACTCACACCCAACAAGCTCCGGAGCAGGGATCCTACGAAGAGCTAATTGACCTTTGGATGATGGCAGCCACTCCCCCACCCCTTCACTGGGGTCATGGCTGATGGAGCACCTGAAACCCTTCTGGGCACATTTCAGTGAGGGGGACTCCTCCCTCCTGGCCCAGCCAGGTTTCAGTAATACATGCCAGGTCTGTCCCCTCGTCTAATATTAGGTCCCAGACGAGGGGAGCTTTGTGAACCACAGACCTGGTATTTAGCAACAGCAGCCTGAGACCAGGGCCCTGACAACTCTCACCATCTGGTCCTGGAGTGGAGCTAACAGGGCCGGAAGGAGGGATCGCTGTGACATAGCGGACCTAACAGGTGACATGAGTAGAAGTTAGACAGGAAAGAAGGGAAAAGCTTTTTATAGGGTGATATAATTAAAAACTAGACTAAGTGATAGAAATAAAGAGAATATTAATGTATTATATTTTTATTTGATAAAATGAAAGTAATAATGGGAAATAGGTGGAATAACTGAATGATGAAAGATTGTAACATAATATGGATGTATAAGTTGATTGAATGTAATAATAATATTTAATCTAATCAGTTTTGTTTGTATTGGAATGTATGGTGTCCAGGTGCCACACTGTTCATGCATTGATTTGACATTTTTATTTTAAAAAAATGAAAAAAATAAATTACAGAAAACATACAAAACATGCTTTTGGGATTCTTTCAAATTCCCTAAAATAAAATGGTAGGGAAATAAATCTAATTTAATAGCAATAGCAATAGCAGTTAGACTTATATACCGCTTCATAGGGCTTTCAGCCCTCTCTAAGTGGTTTACAGAGTCAGCATATCGCCCCCAGCAGTCTGGGTCCTCATTTCACCCACCTCGGAAGGATGGAAGGCTGAGTCAACCTTGAGCCGGTGAGATTAGAACCGCTGAACTGCAGATAACAGTCAGCTGAAGTGGCCTGCAGTATTGCACCCTACCCACTGCGCCACCTCGGCTCTTTAAATAATTAAATAATGTTATAGGTGATATGACTGGGAAAAAGAAGAATTAGAAAGGAACAATCTGCAACTTTCTGAGTCATTTTCTGTGTCTCCCATGAAGATCAACTGTGGGTAATATTTGCTTTTGTTTTCTATGCACAGTTGGATCTGGCACATTTTAAAACTTAATAAACTTTCTATGGAATTTCTCTCTGCACCAAATGTCATTCCATTCCATTGTGTTTTAGGGGAATAATTATAGAAGAACAGATAAAGCCAGGGAGAGCAAGTAAATAAGTCATCTACTTAGGATTGTTACATTCCCACAAACAGTCTAAGTTCAACCACTCTGGAATTCTGTTGACCTGTATCTACTGCCAATTTAGCAATGAAAGTTGATTAAATGTTTGTGCATTGGCTTGAGTAATAAATCTTCTTGATTGCAATTTAAGTTATGGTCCTGATTTTTGGACCTGACAGTAATCCTATTGATTTATATAATTCAACACCAACATTTTATTGGTTTGCAATGACTAAAAGATGCACCCTCATCAATTTAGAAATTCCTATAATTTGTAAAATTTACTAATTATATATGGCAACCTACAGGGGCAAAACATTTAGATTATATATTGCTGACATGGCTCATTCCATATCAAGTGGTCAGGGAGTCCCTGCTTGACCATCATGGATTTCAATGAAATTTTGTGTGAATATGCACACATATCCCCAATGAACATTGGTAAAATATTATGTGTGCTAATGCAATACTTGAGAAGATATAGTCATTTGTCCCCCCTTGCCCCCAATGCAGCCTTCTGCAGTATGACTCTGAGGTTCCAGCAACTTTGAGACATAATATCTCTGACAATATTTTGTTGAGAGAAACAAAACTTGGCCATCTTGTACAACTTTTTGTGCTCTATTAAACAAAATAACAACAACATTCTCATGAGTGATCTCCACAGAGATAATTTGGAGCAAATTTGGCTGAAAATATTGTGGCTCGAAAAAAGGTCCAAGTTTCGCTTTTTATATCTCTGGAATAATAGGAAACCATTTTTTGTCAACACCAGATCATCACCAGCTTGTGCCAGTTGATTCAAATTTGATTTCTGTCAGCAAAGTTTCCAATGACATGTCTAACTTGGTGCCCAAAATGTCCAATACCATTGATCCAAATTTAAAATTGGCCAATATATTTCCCGGTTGTTATGTTCCTTGCATTTATGAGAAAAAATGGTGGGTAGGCAACATCATGGAAATTTTGATCGAACAAAATGTGTGCTGGTAACATCCACGGGCACTGATCATTCATTTTATTGGTCTGAAAGTTTGTTGGGTTCCAGAACCACATCTTTTTTAAAAATAGTTTTTATTAAAACTTTTTAATCTTTAAAAACAGAAAGAAAAATACAGCAAGAAAAAACAAAAAGCAAAACATACATAACAATATAATTATATAGCCTTCTGTATCGGCTTTCATGTTTAGCCTTTATAATTCTCCATTCTGTATTTCCTTCCTATTGATTTTACCTTGTCCAATGATATAATAACAGTACTACTAACACTTATAATAATATTAATTATTAATATCACCATTATATTTACATTCTCTATTTTCTGTTTTGGCTTCTATTTTCTAGCCACTTATAAATTCTATTCCATATTTTATAGAAATCCGATTCTTCCTTTCTTTTAGTTCTGTTGACATTTTGTCCATCTTTGCACATTCAAGTACTTTTCTAATTATTGTTTCGTCCGCAGGTGTATTGATTTTTTCCCAGTTTTGTGCGAAAGCAATCCTAGCTGCAGTAAGTATGTGTATTAATATGTATTGAAATTGCTTATCAATTTTTTTGGTCTAATAGTCCTAATAAGAATGCTTCTGGTTTCATTTCTATTTTTTGCTCCGTAATTTCTTCCAACCATTTCCGAATTTTGCACCAGTATTTCTTTGTGATGGGGCACATCCACCACATATGGTAGAATGTTCCAGACTTGTGAGTACATCTCCAACATTTAGGGGTTATATTTGGATACATTTTGGCCAAACTCGCTGGGGGCAAATGCCATCTATAAAACATTTTATAGAGGTTTTCTTTGTAAGCTACTGCCGTCGTAAATTTATAATTTTATTCCCATAATTGATCCCATTTTTCTAACTCTATATTATGGCCAAAATTTCTTCCCCAACTAATTATTGTCTCCTTTACTGTCTCTTCCTCCATTTTATATCTTAAAAGAAAATTATATAATTTGGTAATCATTTTTCCTCCCATTCCTAATAATATTTTATTTAATTCCATTTGTTTTTCACTTATTCTGTATTGTTCCCAATCTTTTTTAAATCTTGTTCTAATTTGTAAATAGAGCCACCATTCCTTGTGTTTCCCAATCTTGTACTGGTTTTAGTTCTCCTTCATCATCTAAGAGTTCTGCATAGCTTACCATTTTGCTGAGATCTATAGTATTTGGATAGGTCATTGCCTCCATTGTTGATAACCAGATTGGGATTTTCATGTAATGCGTTTTCCCCCTCCCCCCCCAGATCTTAAATAGGGCATTCCTTACTATGTGTCTCTGGAAATATGAATGAGATGTATTCTTTCCCTCCCAGAGGAAGCCATGCCAGCCTAGTTGGAGATCATGGCCTTCAAGCATAATAATCTTTTTTTTTTTAGTTGAATCCAGTCTTTAAGCCATGTCAGGGTTGCTACCTGTTGTTAAAAAAAAAGTTTCTAATTTAATTGGCATTGTTTGAAAAAGATAAAGTAGTTTGGGTAGTACTTTCATTTTAATTGTTGAAATTCTGCCAATTAATTTAGTCCAATTATCCAATCTTTTTGTATTTGTCATAGCAATTTATTGTAGTTGTCTTCTTTTATTGTAATACATTTTGCCGATAAACATATTCCCAAATATTTAATTTTCTTCGCCCTCAAAATTCCCAGTTTCTCATCCAGTTCTTCATTTTGTCTTTTGGTTAGATTCTTAGTTAATATTTTAGTTTTCTCTTTATTTATTTTAAGCCCTGCTACTTTACCAAATTGGTTTATGTCTTGTAATAATATTAGTCCAGTTTCTAGGGGTTCCTCTTTGATAAATGCTAGATTATCTGCAAAGGCCTGCACTTTATATCCCTGTGTTCTAATGTTCAATCTCTTTATGTCCCGGTTCTGTCTAATTTGTAACATCAATGTCTTTATTGAGAAGATAAATAACAGGGGTGATAGAGGGTATCCCTGTCTTACCCCTTTGGTTATGCTGAAACTTTCAGTTGCTTCCCCGTTTAGTATTATTTTTGTCCTCTGACTAGAATATATTGCTCTGCTCATCCTGATAAATTTCTCTCCAAAGTTCATTACTGCCAATTGATTTATAAGAAAATCTCAATTCAGGTTATCGAATGCTTTTTGTGCATCAATAAATATCAATGCTGCTTGTTTTTCTGAGTGTATCTCGTAGTATTCTAATATGTCCATTATTGTTCGTATATTGTTTTTTTATATCCCTGTAGAAATCCATTTTGGTCTGGGTATATGATTCCGTTTATTATATTTTTAATTCTTTCCGCCATTATTGTCATAAATATTTTATAATCAGCATTTAGCAACCAGATTGGCCTATAATTCGGGATCTTTTGTTTTTCAATTTTGTCTTTGGGAATTATTGTTATTAGTGCCTCCATCAAAGATTTTGGTGTCTTAGCTCATTCTAGTACTTCATTGTACATTTCTAATAATATGTTCTCTAATGATTTTTGTGATTCTTTATAGAATTCTGCTGGAACTCCGTCCGGACCTGGGGTTTTGTTATTTTTTTGTTTTGGGATTGCCCTTTTTACTACTAGCGTCATTGGGAGGAGGCTTTGCAGTCTGCTGGGCTCTGTTGATGTGGCGGCATTTACTAGGAGGGGGAGGGATACCCTTTGAGGTCTGGAAGGACCACAAGAATTTGGAGGCCCTCCAGATCCTACGAAGATTGTCGCCAAAACAATTTAAATGGGCCTTGTATTTTCGGCAATTCAACTTCCAATTAAAATATATACCAGAGGGCAAGTACTTCTTAGCTGATGCCCTCTCCTGCAAACCACAGGACCATAATAAAAGGGAGGATCTAGTACAGGCTATCATCCCGACCTCACAGCCTAGGGTGTTAGCCACTCAACAGGCCCCATCAGCACCAAACCTGTATGCCCAGGGGAAGAACCTCTCCAGAGCAGTCAAAACAGCACTCCCAATGGACCAGTGGTATCAGGAAAATCAAACTTTATTAACACAGTGAGAGAGCTTTGCCTGGAAGGGATTGAAGTTATATGTACCAAGTGTGGTATGGGTGGCTGTGCTGCAGTGCTGCCACAACATTCGCTTGGCTGGACATTTTGGATTCCTTAAGACTCTGCATTTAGCAAATCGCCAGTTCTGGTGATCCCACATAAAGAGGGACATAAAGGAATATATAAGGGGTTGTGTTGTTTGCACTAACATGAAGGCCCGATCTGAACAGCCTACTCAACTTTTACAGAAGGTGGCAGATCCAATTCGGCCATGGGAACAGATAGTCATGGACTTCATCGTGGATTTACCAGATAGCCAAGGGAACAAGGTCATTTGGACGATAATAGACCTGTTCTCTAAGCAGGCTCATTTTATAGCATGACCAGCCTTCCATCTGCTAGGAAGCTGGCCAAACTGTTTATTACCCTTGTCTATAGACTCCATGGCATCTCCAAAAGGATAATTTCAGACAGTGGAGTGCAATTTACTGCCCAGTTCTGGGGTAGATTCTTGGCAATGGTGGGGTCTTCACAGGGACTTAGTACAGCTTCCCACCCCGCGACAAATGGTGCAGTGGAGAGGGCAAACACAATGGTGGAATGCTACTTGAGATGTTCTGTCCAGTACCAACAGACTGATTGGGCTGAAATAAATAAATATTTATAATATCTATAAGTTGTTAAATAATCTATTACCCTTTTTTATTATATAATAAATCTACAAAAAATTCATAAATACATAAATTGTTATGCGCAATCAATTAATTAAAGGTTATTATTAATCAACAGTTTTTTTTTAGATACATTTTCTAATATGCAGTAATACAGGAAGCGGCTATAAATTCTATCCTGTTTTAAATATACTTGAATCTATATTAAATATATGTATTGATATACAAAATATATAAAATGCATAGCTTACAAAATATTAAATTCTTTGATCTAAAGATCACTGTGGTAGATATAATAATATTTAAATACTGTAAATAATGTAAAGATATGTGAAGTGTACAAAGCTGGTTGTAAATGAGTCCAATCCAAAGTCTTACATTGGGAATACCACAGTTCTTATTCCATGATCTCTCTACTCCCTTGCAACTTCTCTGTTCCCTGTTCTCTGTGCTTCAAAATGACTGCTGCCCTCAAATTGCACTCACTGTCCTTTCTCTTCATTTTCTTCCGCCTGTCTTTTCAATTGCAAAAGGAATCTGTTCTTTCTTTATTTCTCAATCAGTTCACCATCCACACAAAATTCTCAATTTATATCACCGTAGATCCAGTCTCAGAAATCAGTAAAAATTCTCCACTCAGCAATCACAATCACTTTCACTTTCTACAGATTCTGTAATCCGTCTTCTTCGTCTTTCTGCTCCCCACCATTCAGGTGCCGCTTGTTCCCTCTTTGGAGACTCACTTAATTGCTCTATCATAAATTCCACCAACTTGGAGAAGTGTCTCACTTAGTTTAACACTGTCCATCGATACTTCTGCTGCTTTTCACTTTTTTCTTCTGCCACCATTAATCAGGCTGTCACATCTCTGGACCAGGCCATGACCAAACCATGACAGCTGATCTCTTCCATGTCGGATTTCAGGGATTCCACCCTTCTCAATGGGAGATTGCTCTTCTCCTTGTCACCACTGGATTCTCCCCCCTGTATTGCTGTCCTCTCCAAAGCCCAGCTTTGCTGCTGACAGCCTCCAGACACGAAAAATCAGACAGAAAGAACAAAGACTCATTCCCCTGTAACTGCTCCAATGTGACATCACCCCAGAAGTCTCCAGAGCCACATCTTGTTTGTGTGCTTTTGGTGCCTTCAGTTACATTGTCAGGTTTCAATTCCCAGAAGTGATGCTAAAGAATGTGCCGCGTAAATTAAATAATAAATAAGTGATCATTGGAATTTGGCAGTTCATATGAACAGTACGGACTTTGGCTTGGGAACCATATAAGATACCCACTTTAGACTTGGAAATCTAGAATAAGCTGCCCCATTGTCAGTTTGGGAACTGGACAGATTCCCCCACAAGGCTTTGGAACCTCAAGCAGTAATGAATAGTAATAATGATGTCTATATAAAACAAACAAGATGAAAAAATAATAGAATGCCTGTAACGTTGCCATAGCACTGTCCTCAACTTTGTCCCTATTTTTAGGACTTTATAAGGCAGTGATGAAAAACCAACCCTACTTTTTTAGTGGGGTTGAAACATGCTCTTTCTAATGAGAATGATTTAACAGAGTTTCCAGAAAGTCTTTTTTTTGTAAAAGCAGACTGAAAATACCCTATTTCAACTTTACACTCAATTTGTAAACTATTGTAAAACAGTAGGAGAATGAAATTTTATATTCAACAACTTTGTGCTGCTAAGTTATTATGCACAAAGTTTCACATTTATCATAACTTTTCTTCCAGAGATATAAAAAGCCAAATTTTAACCTTTTTTTTGAGATGCAATATTTTTGGCCAAATTTGCTCCAAATTATCTAGATGTAGATTGCTCATGAGTGTTTTTATTGTAGAAATCAATAATTCCCAGTACTGGATATATATACATTTATTTAAATTGTACCTTAACTCACAATTGTTTTACAGCTGAGGACAGTATTATCAGAGTCAAAGAGTATAATGTCTGATTCTCATTGAGAAACTATACCAATTAAGATTGCAGTTGTGAATTTCTTCAATGATTTTCTTCTACAACTGCAAATGGAAAACTAAATGTTGATAAGGAAAACAATTATATGCTTGCATATATAGTCACTTAAATGCAATTTTTAAAAAAAGGTTTACTGGAATGCCCTGCCGTAAAAGAGTTTCTCCTTCAGATACTTAAACTTGAATCCATAGAACCATAGAGATTTATAACAAAATGAATAAGATTTTAAGAGAAAGCAGATGCTTAAAATCAGAGAAATAAATACATTTTGTGAGAATTCAATAAAAAAAACACATTGATTTGGAAATCCAAAGATATATTTGGCATAGTTAATTGTTGTGGCCCAGCAAGAGCCATTGGAGCTGCCACCAGACTTCAACAGCGAGGGGCCCTATGAGTCGGCTTTGGAGGATGTGGAGGACCCTGGACAGGGTTCCGACTCTGAGCAGGGCGCAGAGAGGCTGGTGGGCCACCAGGAGGCGCCTGAGCCTTGGACCAGTGGGGAGGAGACAAGGGACTGTGATCCAGACGTCAGCAGTGGGGAGGAGACAAGGGAATTGTTCCTAGATGCCCAGCACCGGAGAGCTAATAGGCGTAAGGAACAATTATGCAATTACAGGAGGTAATTGCACTCAGCTGGTGGTCATTAGGCTCCTCTCCAGACTATAAAAGGACTGCTTGTGCACACGCCCCTTTTGCAGAACTCAACGCAGGAACTAATGTCAGAGAACATTAGTGTGAGCTTGGCAGGCTGGATTGCTGCCACGTCTTATCTGTGCTGGATTGCTGCCCAAGCTTGTCTGTGCCGGTTTGCTTCCAAGGACCTGTCTGTCTGTTAATTAAATGCCGTAACTTATCTTTGGCTCTGAGTGTGTGTTGGTGTGGGACGAGGGGGGTCAGAACAGTTAATTAAGTTGAATAAATTTTCCATACTAATATTCCACTAAAGACAGAAATTGAGATTAATTGTTTTAATTTTATTGCAAGATTATAATTTGAGTTTTGAGGCTGCAGTGATTAAAAAAACATTAATGATTTTAATTTACACTTTATAATAGTCCATTACAATGCTTCAGTTCAACATTTCCAGTTGCACCGCAAAGAGAGAAACGGGAAAAGCGGACTCCCAAGGAACTCTGTGAAATCCAGGGCTGACAAACCAATGCTGCGGGGTATTTTAGACCAGAGCATTCTTGGAGAGAAAGTGAAAAAAGAGTGGTGTCTCGAATGGTCAAGAGGGAAGAAATTGGCTCCTCAAAAGCCAGAGACTAGCTCTATGACCTGGCGATGGGGGAGGCAGACGTGGCAAAATGTCTGTCAAAAAGTTGGAGGCAAACAGGCTAAGCACAAGCAGGAGTGATGGCTGGACAAAGTGACAAGATCGAGTGGGAAGATTTAAAACCCATTGAAAGAATAAGAGTGGAGTTGTGATTAGGAAAGAATTCAAATGTAAACTAGCATAAATGGAGGAATTGGGAACTGCGTGGTAAAACAAAGAGAAAAGGAAAAAAGATGGCGGTTTAAAAACATTAAAGCCCAAAGAGAATGGACAGTTTACCTAGCTTAGGAGGCGGAATTAAGAGAGTAAGTAAGTAAGTAAGTAAGTAAGTAAGTAAGTAAGTAAGTAAGTAAATATTTATTACGGTCACAGACTAACAATACACATTAGTTTTTACACAATGTTAAAAAATACTGACATTAAGATATAATTAAAAGATATTGACATTAAAAATGGAAAATAACATACATGTTCTCAGATTGTTTGGGAAACTCCCTGGTTTACCTGGGTGCAACGCTGTTAAGTATAGGAGTAAATACAATGGTCCAAATATTGTTAGAGATATGTCCAGATAATTGGTACAAGATGACAACTATACTTCTGTAGCCAATTTCTTTCTTATGGACATTGCAGCAGCACAGAACTTTGCCATTGAATACGTGTTAACTGGGTTAGTGTCCCGGAGGAGAAAGCCTAGATAAAAGTTGTCTGCCCTCCGTGGCAATCTCTCTAATAAGGGAAGAGTATGTGCATACCTACGAGCTCTGTATAGCTCGCAGTGTAATAGAACATGTTATCTTCCACTTCTCCTTTACCACATATACAAACGCGTTCTGCTATAGGTGTTCTCTTATACCTGCCCTGGAGGAGTGCTCCAGGAAGAATGTTAAATCTGGCTCTGAAGAAAGCTATTCTTTGTTTTGCGAAGATCAGGTCGTTTACATATCTTGCCGATTCCCATACACCCTGTTTGATTCTGTCCCTACTGTGGAGAGGCAACCTATTTAGTTCTTCTTGGAACTCCATGTCCTTCATTCTATTAATTACTACTTGCTTTGCTTGATCAAAGCCTAGGGACATTAAGAATACCGGTGAGAGTCCATAAGAGCCCAGCTTGTGATCAATTGTCTGTTTCCAGGGGGAGGTGAAATTGTCAGTCAACACTAGTTAGGACAATCCCTCTGGAAAGAAATGCGTTTTAAGCCAATGAATGATCATCATATTCCAGGCTCTTACCTGAATTTGAGGCATGCCTGTCTCAATTCTTAACTGGGCATTTGGAGTTCCATTGCGTGCAGCTAAGATGGCTTGCAGGAATTTGGTTTGAATGGTTTCTAGCAAGTCTCTCTTTGCAAGGATTCCTGTTTGTGCCCCATATAGAATTTGTGCCAATGTTTTGGCCTCAAAAAATTATTTTAAGGCAGCAGGTACTAACTGATCTCCACCTGTATAAAAGAAATGTTTGATTGCATTTGAGGACCTAATGGCTATTTGCAGTGTGTGATCCAGGTGGGCCTTCTATGTTCCTTGCGAGTGGAAAACCACTCCAAGGTATCTAAATGTTCTAACCTGTTCCAAACTATGTCCTTCTATTTTCCAGGAGTATTGGCTTGTTCTTTTAGCAAAAAATAAAATTTTTGATTTATCAAAATTAAGGACCAGTTTGTTTTGCCTGCAATAGCCGAGTGTTAGCAATAGCAGTAGACTTATATACCGCTTCATAGGCCTTTCAGGCCTCTCTAAGCGGTTTACAGAGAGTCAGCATATTGCCCCCAACAATCTGGGTCCTCATTTTACCCACCTCGGAAGGATGGAAGGCTGAGTCAACCCTGAGCCGGTGAGATTTGAACCGCTGACCTGCTGATCTAGCAGTAGCCTGCAGTGCTGCATTTAACCACTGCGCCACCTTGGCTCTTGTTGCCCTAATTGCTCTCTTCAGTCCTACAGTGGTTTTTTGAATTGATAGCAGCAGCAGCAGCAGCAGCATATAAGAGAATTGGCACTTTGTGTTCTGCTAGGTTAGGAGGATGGAAATCAGGATTCTGTAAGAGATCAATCAGGGGATTAATATAGAAGTTAAAGAGGGAGGGGGACAGGATGCATCCCTGCTGTACCACTTTTTGTACCCTTACTGAGCCGGTTAAACTCCCTTTGGGATTACACCTCACTTTCAAGGTGGAATTTTTGTATGAGGAAGAGGAGGCATTTATCAATAGAGGTGCATTTTAATTTCTCCCAGAGGGTGATCCTGAATATTGAATCAAAGCCCTGCTTAAAATCAAGGAAGGCCACAAAAAGAGAGGATTTTTTTTTATGTGTATTTTTCTACTAAATGGTGGAGTACCAAGATATGGTCCACCGTAGATCTTCCTTCCCTAAAACCGTCTTGTTCGTCTTTGATTATCTCCCCTGAAATTAGGCAATCTTGAAGTTTATAATTTAGGTGTTTGGCATACAGTTTACTAATAACGCTTAGAAGACTAATGGGTCTATAGTTGCCTGGGTCATTTCTATTGCCTTTTTAATAAATTGGTATAATAATTGCTACTCCCCAGTCTCTAGGCATATGGCCTGTTTTATCTATAAATGTAAACAGTGATGCTAAAAGTGGAGCCCACCAACTGGCATTCTTTTTGATTATTTCTGGCAGGACATTATCAGCCCCGGGTGCCTTATTAGCCTTTAGTGCTCCAATCAACTGGAATATCTCTTCTGGTGTAACGGGGCCAGTAAGGAGTTTGGTCCAAATTAGCTTGGCTCTCCTTGGTTATATAGTCAGGATCTGTATAAAGCTTCCTAAAATACTCTTCTCAGGCATGAATCGGAACCTGATTTGTTGGGAGAAAGGGAGGTTTTCCCAATCCACTGGTGATGTACCAAAAAAGGGATTTATTTTTTTGTCCTGACTGCCATAATTAGACTATTTTCTTTTCTTTTAGAAGTGCTTTCAGCTACTTTATATATTGTGCTTTCAGCTGCTTTAAGTAGTAAGTGCGATCCTCAAAGGGGGCACTTTTACTTTTCTTGTATTCCATATTATATATCCTTTTTAGTTGAATGCAATCTCTATCGAACCATTTTTTATTCTTTGAAACCGGCCTTTTGGAGTGAGCTAGTGATCTGTTACTGAGAATCGAATTCAAATTTAAAATTAAGGATTTAATTTTAAATCCTCTAGGTAAGATCCTCCACACTTATTTCTTAGTAGAGATGTACATAGCTCTATGGTTTCAGGGCCTAACATCTATCTGGTAACTTCCTTAGTGTTTTCCTCATTCCATTTAATTATTACCTGGGTATTTTGAGTCTCTAACCCGGGTAGGTAGGCTGTGCCTGCCCTTAGAGATTTCTGGTGCAATGTGAGAGTAAGGAGTATTGTATTATGATCGCTTTCCAGTCGCGAGTCTACCTCCATCTTCTGTAAGAACTTCAGGAGGTCATATGATATTATCCAATAATCAACTGTGGATTTTCTCCCTGCTCCCCGATATGTGTATTCTGCTGGAAAGTCACCCCATGGGGACCCGTTAAGGATACAAAGATCCAAATGTACAGTCATTTGTCTTACACACAAACTTGCCTGATTAGCTTTAGGGTCCTTAAATTGTCTGGAATGCAAAGATTCTCCTGTTACATTTTCATCATAATGAATCTTAAAATGATTAAATAACGCTTGACCATTTGGTCCCATTCTAGCGTTTAAGTCTCCCCCTATAATTATTGCAGCTTTGGGGAATTTGGCTGAACAGCCAAGAAAAAAATCTTGTATGCTGTCCCAAATCTTGTTAATTACATTATTCCTATTAAGTGGAGGAATATAGATATTAAAAAGCAAAATCTCCACCTGTTTAAATAAGAGTAATGTAGTTACAAACCATGGCTGGAAAGGTGGCAGTGGTACACATTTAAATTGCAAGGATGTATTAACTAATGTCACAATACCCCCTTTAGCTCTCCCCCCTACGTTGCTTGGGACAGCCGGGATTGAGTTAACCCAATAGCCATCTAACTGAATCTCTGTGGAGGCCCAGGTTTCCTGCAAGATGAGGATGTCAAATTGTGATATATAGTCAAAAAAGACTTGGTCTTTTGATGGAACACAGACCAACCTGCTATATTCCAGGTTATAAGGGAAAATGAGTCAACTTTTGCAGTTCATCAGGAAACTTGATTTATACAAAGGGAAGTTGTCTGGTTGTTTCGGAATTAAGGGAAGGACTGGATATTTTATTAATACAGAAAAAAAATCTTCTTTCCCCTCCTTCAGGAGCTGAAGGAGGGGGGGAGGAAAAAACCTTTTAAAAATTGAAGACGAATACCCCCCCTCCAGCTTCTCTGCCACAATTTGTATTCTGAGCTGCTGTGGAGGACTCAAGGCCTTCTTTGAGTTTGTACATGAGGTCCGTAGTGACCTCTAAATTTGCTGTGCCTTGGCTTCCAATAACCACCAGGGCAGCCAGACTTTTTGCTGGGATTACTGGGTTAACCACGCCCAGCTTAGAGCTGTTGTATTGGAGAAGCCTAGACAAGGCATCGCCCATGAAGTCCCCCCCCAACCCCAGAATGTACTTGAGGGTAAATTTGAAATGGTTGAAGTGTTGTGCCCACCGCACCTGTTTAGGAGATAACTTACATGGGGTCTTCAATGCTTCCAAATTTTTATGATCAGTCCATACTTCAAAAGGGTGTTTTGCCCCTTCTAGGAAATGTCGCCAGGTCATCAAGGCCCAACTGACCACAAAAGCTTCCGTTTCCGATATAGCCCATCTCCTCTCTGTCTCTGTTAGTTAACGTGAGATGTAAGCCCATGGCTGCAATTTTCCATCAGCTTTCGTTTGAAGTAATACTGCCCCCACCGCCACATCGCTGGATCAGCTTGAACGATAAATGGTGCCTCCATATCCGGGTGTTTCAAAACATGTTCAGCTGTAAAGAGTCATTTTGATTTTTCGAAAGCGGCTTGAAACTCCATAATCTAATTCAAAGGCTTACCCGGTCTGGGTTTGGTCTCCCCTTTTGACTTTATGAGATTTGTAATGAGCAGAGCAATGAGGGAATAAATTGACAATAAAAATTCGCAAATCCCAAAAATCTTTGTAATTGTTTGCAGGTGCGAGGAGGTGCCCATTCAGTGACAGCCTGGACTTTCGCCGAGTCCATTTCAATGCCATTGTGGGAGATGCAGTAGCCAAGGTAATCAATCTTCTCTTGATTAAATTCACATTTAGACAATTTTGCATAAAGTTCAGCGGCCCGGAGTTTCTTGAGTACTGATCGCAGTAAAGTCACATGTTCATCATGTGTTTCCATGTAGATAAGGATGTCATCAAGGTAGACCATCATGCCTTTGTACAGGTGTTAATGTAAAACTTCGTTTATTAATTGCATGAAAACTGCTGGGGCCCCCTGTAGACCAAAAGGAAGTACCCTGAATTTAAAACATCCCAGAGGACAGTTGAAAGCAGTTTTCCATTCATCCCCCTCTTTGATTCTGACTCTGTAGTAGGCCTCTCAGGTCCAATTTCGTGAAGATCTTCCCTTTACCCAATTGGGCCAACATATCCTTCATCAGCAGAAGGGGGTATACATTTTCCATGCACACACTGTTGAGATTTTTGTAGTTAACACATAGATTAAAGAAGCAATCTTTCTTTTTTCTAAACAATACAGGAGCGGTCACACGTGGCCTAGCAGGTTCTATAAACCCCCCTCTCCAAATTTTTGTCAATAAACCTCCGTAATTCTTCCACTTTGCATGGGGTCATAGAGTAAACCTGGGGTTTTGGAAGTTTTACTCATAGGAGGATCTCAATGCTACAATCCGTCGCCCAGTTGGGGGGGGGGGTAATTTATCAGAATATTTTTCTTTGAAAATGTCCTTTAGGTCCCAATATTCTTTTGGGATTTTCTCCTCCCCCTCAATTTTTTTCTGCACCGCAGCTGCTAGGTTATGTTCAGCTTTGGCTATGTTGGAAACCCTCCCTTCTCCCTCTGGGCATTTAGCAGATCGGATGCACAACCATCCTTTCCTCCAGTTGATGTGTGGGTTCCATTTCTGTAACCAGGATAAGCCCAGTATGAGGGGTCGATCCATCCCAGATGCAACGATGAAACTTAAAGTTTCTTGGAGATCCCCCATCCCATATCTATTGGTTCAGTTACAAAATGGGCAGGAGCCCCCCCAGCTTTAGACCCATCCAGCTGGCAAAAAGCAATGGGGACTTTCAAAGTTCTCAGTTTTAAGCCCATTTTTTTCACCACTTCCGGCTAATAATGCAACGTGTCCATCCCGAATCTAAAAGGGCCAGAATTTTTGCTTGAGCCCCAGTGGGGGCACTTTAAGTTCTACTGGGATGGTCATGGGGCCCGATCGGGAACTTACCACACAGTCGTCATTGGAATCGGTTTCACTTTCCCCGGATGGAGAGGAGGGTTCTTCTTCCCTTGGGATGGGAGGGAATTGTGCAAATGGTTCCACCCCTTTCATGGTGGTGTTCTTCCATTTCCCTTCCACTTGGTGAGCGGGTCATCAAAGTGTTTTCTCAGGACATCCATAAACCTATTATAGTCTCTCAGCAAGGGGAGTAATTGTTATGCAGAGCAACCATTCATGCCACCGCCTTGTTCTCCAACGCCATGGTAACGACTCTTACCTTGGCTTCTTTGGGGGTGGGGGAAATCCTCTCCGAACTGTTGCATGAAATTCCAGACTTGGACCATGAAAAATCCTAGCTCCTTTGGGTTAACTCCAAATTTCACACCAAGTGGAGGAACTTTTGCCATCCGGCATCTGTGGGGGGCCCCGCTTCCTCTTGGAAGGGCTCTCGTGGCTGCTGCTATTGCTGTCGGGGTTCCCTCCTCCTGATCAGCTCCACTGTTTGCCCCCAGGGCCCCCCTTGGGCGAGACAGGTCTTCTGCAGTTCTCTCCTCTAGATCTTTGAGATCAGCTTCTCTTTCGGACCTGCTCTCGTAGAAACGTCGTCTCTCCCAAGCCTCCTGGAAGAGTTTAATAGTGTGGGACATCATGAGACCCTCTTCATCGGCGTCCTGCCAGGCAGCTGCCGGTCGCCGATGTCACCTTGTGGTACCTCCAGCCAGAATTTCCTCAGGGTCATACTTCTGTCTCACTCCCAACGACCACCTGGGGTAGACGGACCTTTCCTCCAAATTCAGTTCTGCCATCCACTCTGTCTCCAAGGGACATGAGGATCCAGCCGCCCCCATGTTGTCCTCCTAGTTGCTGCCTGGGTTGGATATTCCTTTGAAAGTTTTGCTTTTATTTACACTCCTCTTGGAAAGTGTTAGCTCCAGGATGAGTGTGAAAGTGAGAACTTGCTTAATGTCAAGCCGGCCTCACTCAGCAACCACTTAACTCCATTTTGCAGAATTAAGAGTATTTTTACTGGTTATGAAAAGATAGCAGCTAAGTAAATCAAGGTCTGAGGCAAAAGCACACAACTCATACATATCAATATTTGTCCAACCCCCACCCCCCAGTAATCCCCATCCCATTGTCCAATCTGCAAATTCCTCAGGTGTCATGTGGGTTTCATCTCCAAGGAGCATCATCAGGTTGGTATGCAGGACAGTTGGTCTTGACCAACTCTAAACACCAGTCTTCAGCATGTGCAGTAGATGGTGAGAACAAAACTTCCTTTTAACAATCTCTTCTGTACCAAATCTTCTCCTCCCAAATACCAGCCCCCCTCTCTACATTTCAATGGCAGCTGAAAACAAATAGCAAAGCAGAGACTGACAGGAGAGGAGAGGGAGAGAGCATGGGGAAGTAATGAAGAGACAGAGGGCAGAGGGAAGAAAGGAGGTAGAGAGGTGGAGAGAGGGAGAGGAAAAGAGTGGAAGATGAAATAGACTATAATATGGTGTATGGAAAGCAGAAGAGCAAATAAAAATTGAAGAGGCTTAATGGCAAGAGGAATTGATATATTATTGAATATTCAAAAAATGTTTGTTAAGATGTAATGGTATACATTCCCTATATTTTGTACTTGGGTATATGAATAGGATTTAGGGGAATAAGAAAGCATTATACAAACATTTCACAGAAAATGAAATGCTATTGGATTTTATTTGATATTTATATAGAAACTGGTATGAACGAAGAACAGAAAACCATTTATGTAATCAAGAAACAAAAGTTTCACTGTTGCATTCATAAATAATATTGGGCCCTTTTTCTTTCTGCAAAATATTCATCAACAACTATTGTTTAATTCTGCTTAGAGCACACACAATATAACTTTGGAAAAGAAGATAATTTTTATAAACATCTTTACCATTGCAGCTACCCTTCTGCTGTTCAATCAATATTACTTCTTTCACAATATATCCACAATATATGAATTTTGCACCATCTGTATATTTGAGTAATAACAGAAATCCATATGACACAAACTACTAGGACTTCAGTATGTTAGATTACTTATTATCATGCTTATGGTCAGCTTAATTTTGAGCAGTGAATCCTCCATAGTCATATAATTGAAATCTCTATCAAATAAATTAAGAAACTTATTACACTGTGGATTTCAGTACCTAGAGTGGCAAAATAAAGTTCTGGAGTTATAATATATTCACAAAATGTACTCACTCTTAACTAATCTAATATTTATGGATTTAAACATTCCATATTAGAGATTTTTTAGATTTTTTTTTTTTTATTTAGCATTTATAGGCTGCCCTTTTCCCTGAGGGGACTCAGGGCGGCTTACAATAGTAAGGGAAGGGGAGTGAAGACAAATATAGAAAAAAAAAATGTGAAATAACTAAAAAATACTAAAACACAACATTCACTCAGCATTCGGGAGGGGCAGAAGAGTTTATCCCCAGGCCTGACGGGCTAGCCAGATCTTAAGGGCTGTACGGAAGGCCTGGACTGTGGTCAGGGTACGAATCTCCACGGGGAGATTGTTCCATAGCGTCGGAGCAGCAACTGAGAAGGCTCTCCTCCGGGTAGTCGCCAGTCGGCACTGGCTGGCGGATGGAATACGGAGGAGGCCCGCTCTATGCGATCTGATGGGACGCAGGGAGGTTATTGGCAGAAGGCGGTCTCTCAAATAGTCAGATCCACTACCATGGAGCGCTTTATGGGTGGTAAGTAAGACCTTGAATTGCACCCGGAGATCTACAGGCAGCCAGCGCAGCTCGCGGAGGATAGGTGTTATGCGGGCGAACCGAGGTGCGCCCACAATCACTCGCGCGGCCGCGTTCTGTACTAGCTGAAGTCTCCGGGTGCTCTTCAAGGGCAGCCCCATGTAGAGCACGTTGCAGTATTCCAGTTTAGAGATCACAAGGTTGCTATTAAAGAAAAAACTTTGATCTAGGCATTGAACCTATCAGCAACCCTTTAAATCAAATGTGTTTTTTTCTTGGAATCATGCACAATATGACATATATTTTATGGCGTATACTGCCATAACAAGCAAAATTGCTTTGTTGATTTCACAAGATATTTTTACATTTTAAGAGGAGAAAAATGCAATTGATTGTTTGAACCAAAAAGACTATTTTTAACTTAGAGTGGAAAAAATAAGAAAAAGTAACAAGTACAAACAGGAAAAAAGGCTATTAAGAGAAAAGTGCATTGGGGGCGGGGGGCTCCTGTGCTAATTATACAAGTATCTGACGTAATTTTGTCTAGCTTCACCTGCTGCTTCCTATCTGTTAGGAAGCTTGTGATCCACTTACAAGTATGTTCAGGTACCGCTAGCTGATTTAGTTTAGCTAGAAGAATGTCCGGGATGATGATGTTGAATGCTGAACTAAAATCTACAAATAGGACCCTTGTGTAGGTCTTTGGAGATTCAAGATGTTGTAGGATGTAGTGCAGAGCAATATTAACAGCATCATCTGTCGATCTATTTGCTCAGTATGCAAATTGCAGGGAATCTAACAGCAGATACATGATGGTTTTCAAATGGACATCACTAGACTTTCAAAGGTTTTCATAACTACAGATGTTAGAGCAACTGAGCTGTATTCATTCAGTCCTCAATGGAGGGCTTCTTCGGCACTGGGATGTTAGTGGAGCAGGAAGGAACGTGGCACATCTCTAGTGATTTGTTGAAGATTTGGGTGAAGATGGGGGCCAATTGGTCAGCACAGATTTTTAAGCAAGGAGTAGTTATCTTGTCTGGGCCTGGTGCTTTTCCTAGCTTCTGTCTGTGAAATATATCTTGAACTAGAGTGGCCAAAATGTATAAGAACTCCTCCGCCAAATGCTGGAAATGTAAACAGATTCCAGGAATATACTACCACATGTGATGGATGTGTACAAAAGCAAGGAATTACTGGGTCAAAATTCATAATTGGTTAGGAATGGTAAGTGAGCAACATATTGAATTTAAACCAGAAATATGCCTTTTAGGTATACTGTCGGAACGTTATGACAAAGCAACCGTATATTTACTGTTACATATATTGACAGCAGTAAGAATCATATATGCTAAATATTGGAAAAATGTGAACACCCCATTGTATGATGATATAATTAGAAAAAATTGGGATTGTGCTGAAATCGATAATTAACCTTAAAAATTAAAGATAAAGAGGATTCAAAATATTATAGGACATGGAATAAATTTTATGAATGGATAGAGACAAGAGGTAGAAATGAGAGGGAAGTTGACAAATGTCAATAACTGTTAGTATGGAAAATAAAGATGCTATAGAATTATGAATAAATTGTAAATAGGCTAATGTAAATAGAAATTTAGTTTTATTATAATTTATTATAATTACTGTTATAGTTATTAGCATGTTAAGTATGTTAAAATTTGCTATTTATTTTTCTTTGGCTTTGCTTTATTTGTAATTATTACCCTGACAAGGCACTGTCTTTTCAATAAAGTATATATTTTTTAAAAATAGATCTTGCACTTCCTTTTCTGTGATCACCAAGGTTGTGAACCCAATGGGATAGGGTCAGTTGTAGGAGGTTTGGCTGTTGTTGGTGTGTCTGGGATGGAGGTTGTGGAAATAGGTGGCTGTAGTTTCCTTTCAAATCCACAGTAAAATACGTTCAGCTTATCTGCCAGTTGTTGATTTTCTTCAGCCTGGGAAGGAGGTTTGCCATAACCGGTGATATTTTAAAGAGTTTTCTGGTTTGCTGGTTCATTTATTGAGAACTGATTCCTTAGCTTTTCAGAGTAGCTTCTTTTTGCTGCTCTGGTCTTTTTTGTTAAATATGTTTCTGACCTGATTTTACAGTATTCTATCACCTTTTCTGTAGGCTTCCTCTTTGGAATGATGTAACTGCTTAAATTTAGCTGTGAACCAAGGTTTATTGTTACTGTATATTCACAAGTTCCTGGTCGGTACACATAGGTCTTCACAGAAGCTGACATATGAAGTTACAATATCTGTGAGTTCATCTAGGTCTTTAGAGGTTTCTTCAAAAATATTCCAGTCACACTCTTCATCTCATTTATTTGGTGTATTCCAGCCTCTGAGCGAGCTCCATTTTATGTTGATGGTATTTATAATTCCCTTTCAATATACATATTTAATTTTAACATATGTGAAGTAGAGGAGAGAGGAAAGGGAAGAAGAGAGGAAGAGGAGAGAGGGCGGGGGGGGGAAGAGAAGGAGAGAAAGAAGGAGTGGAAAGGGGAAAGGGGAGAAAGAGAGAGGAAGAGGAAGTAGAGAAGGGAAGGACGACAGAGGGAAGAAAGGAGATAGGGAGCAGGAGGAGAGAGGGAGAAAAAAGTGATGGATAAGGTTTATGGAGAACAGAAGAGCCAATAATTGTTTTTGGGAGTTGATGGTAAGACAAAATGATGTAAACAGTTAATAATATAAGATGTTGGTTATGTAATAATATACATGAGCCTATAGGTTATGAAAATGAAAAAAAAAATATAAAAGAAATATTCCAGTCAGTGCAGTCAAAGCAAGCCTGTAGCTTTAACTCTGCCTCCTCAGTCCAAGTCCTCACTGATTTAATTGTTGGTTTTGTGGCTTTAAGCCTTTGTCTGTAAGCAGGTACAAGGTGAATCATGCAATGATCAGAGTTGCTGCTCATGGTAAGGATCGATAAGCATCTTTTAGTGTTGTGTAGCAATGGTTTAAAATATTCTTGCCTCTACGACAATTGAAATGCTGAAAATATTTTGGAAGCTCTTTTCTTAAGTTGCCTTTGTTGAATCACCTAGAATAATGGCCAGTGAATCTGGGTATTTGGCTTCAGCCTCCATAATCTGATCAGCTAGAGTTCATAAAGCCTTGTTTACACAAGCTTGTGGAGGCACATACACAGTAATTAGAAAAAAATGAGGAAAACTCTTGTGGAGAATAAAAAGATTTGTAGTTGATAAGGAAAGACTAAATTTTCATCACAGAATTTATATATTATAGTTATATCCTGAGATCAATTGTTGTTGATATATATACATAAGCCTCTTCCCTTCTTTTTACCTGATGATTCTGCAATCCTGTCTGCTCTAACTATCTGAAACCCTGGTATCTTCATGCTGTTGTCATCAAATTCCTTGCTCAGCCAGGATTCAATAAAGCATAGAGCAAATGTGTTGTAAAAATCAGAATTGCATCTGTTTAAAAAAAGTATTTCATCGATCATATTACCAAGGGAACATAACTGAGTCAGAAAGATTGAAGGGCGCTCCCTTAAAATTTCCCCTATCCCTTAGTCTATTTAAAATTCAGACAATCCATCCTGGAACGTATCCATTAGAGCTGGTTCATTCCACGTGGAATCCTGGCTACGCAGCTGGAATTCCGTCACATAGTCCTGCAATGAACCACTCCCCTGCTGCAGTGACTTCAAACTTCTAACGGATGTTTCCCCCTTGATCGGATCTTCAAACATCCGTTTGAAATACTGGCAAAAGCCCTGGAAGTCATCCAACAAAGGGCTCTGCTGAACTAACAAGGGGGTAGCCCACTGGGCAGCTGTGCCTGAGAGCAAACTAATCATGAATTCCACCTTCATCCGGTCAGTGGGAAAGTCCTCCGCTCTCAGGCTAATAAACAGCTGGCATTGTCCCAAGAATGCTGCAAACATGGCCAGATTCCCATCATATTTATCTGGAATGGCTACTGGGCACTTCCTCCTTGGCTGGAGGGGGGGGTCTTACAGCTCTCTGCAATTGTGCCATTTGATCCGTCAGGACAGCCATTTGTTGTGCGAGTTGCGTATTTGCACCATGTAATTGCTCCATAGTTAATGAAATGGAGGCTTGTCAGGCAGGAGTCGATCTGTTCTGTCCCCCCTTCACGGCTCTTAACAAAAAACAAGCAAACAAAATGAAAGGGACTTCTCTTTATTAGTTCTCAGTTCAAAGTGGCTGCGAGCCAAAATAAATTAATTAAAGTCTCTGCCAGAAGATAACAAACTGAAAAACAAATCTTTCTTATGGCAACACATGTTGAACAAAACGAAAGCAAAACATTCCTTCCAAAGTCTCTAAGAATCAGGGTTACAGAAATCCAAGCACTTCTCCAAGTGTAGCCTTGAATCAGGGTTACAGGAAACACAGAGCACTTATCCAATGTCTCTACGAATCAGGGTTACAGAAGTCAAATCACTTTTCCAAGTGTACAGCAAAGAAACCACGATCAAGGATCAAAGAACGCACGAAGGAACGCCGACTCCCGCGACTAGGGCGTGGCAGCACCCGTCCTTCCATCCCCAAACCTGCCTCTAACAAGCCCCAGCTGCATAATGAATCTTGCATCCCGAAAAGACCCACAGCAGACACCTGTTGAGTCACAACAATTAACTATAATAATAATAATAATGAAACTGATTGATTGATTTAATAATTTTTTTTTAATTTTTAAAAAAGATTTTATTGGTAAAAAGAAAATACAACATCCATAACTTGTAAAAAACAATACAACTACATTTTGAGATATTCCCATACTATCAAATCATTATAAACATCAAAGGTTAGGTATCTTATTCCTTCCCTCCCTCTTCCCTTCCCTCATTTCTTCTTTTCCATACCCTTTTCTTCCCTCCCCCCTTACTTCCTTCTCCCCTGCCTTCCCTCCTTTTTTTTCTCCTTTCCTCCTTTCCTTCCCCCTCCTTTCCCTCCCCCGGTCCCCCCCTCCTTCTCACATACCTTCCCTCCTTCCCTTCCTCTTTCCCTCCTCCTTCCTTTTCTCTTAATCTCCCTCCTTTCCTCCCTCCTTCCTTCCTTCCTTTCAACTCTCCTTCTCTCTTTCTTTCCCTCCCTCTTTCCCTCTTTACTACCCTCTCCTCTTCCCTCCCTCCTTCCTCCCCCAGTTTCTTCTCCTTCTTCTCTCCTTCTTTCTTCCCACCTTCTTTCCCTTCTCTTCTTTCTCTTCCTCCTCTTTATCCTTCCCCCCTTCTTCTGCCTTTCCTGTTCCTCTCCTTTCTCCTCTCCATCCTGACTTCCCTACTGTCCTCCTTCCCTCCCCTCTAACCTTTGTTACATTTACATATTTTCCTCTGCTGAGGACAACCTGGTTCTCTTTTCCTTTCCTTGCTTAAAGAGGCAAGGATTATAAATCCTCTCGCCTCATCTAAAATGAAGTTTACTTGCTAATTCCAAGCAGGTAATTATAGCGGATTTCCTATTAGCTTTTTTAAGTTTTCCCAACATTGTAGTCTAACAAAATTGCTCGACAGTGGGTTCTCACCCCTAATACATTTCTCCTTTTGCTTATCTCTCAGTTGTTGTATATTGTTCATTTGAGTTATTGGTTTAATCGTATTAGGTTAGTCAGCTATCTCTTTTTGTGTCTAAGTCTTCACTGACTCATCAAGCCATTTGTACAGCTTCTCCCAGACTGTATAAAAGTCTGTATCTTCTTTGTCGTTAATTTGCATCGTCAATCTATTCATTTCTGCTAGTTCTAAAATTTTATTTATCACCATAGTGTTGGTGGGGGCATTTTCACTCTTCCAGCACTGTGCGTAAACAATCCTTGACGCTGTCAGAATATGGACTAGGAGGTATTGGTTAGATTTGCATATTTTTTGATCTATTATCCCTAATAAGAAAGTTTCCGGCTTAAGACATAGTTTAATTGACAAGATTCCATTCAGCCATCCTAGTATTTGCTTCCAATACGCTTTGGCAACCGGACACGTCCACCACATATGGTAGTACGTGCCCAGCACTGTTTTACATTTCCAGCATATTGCTGAAACCTTTGAGGAAATTTTCGCCAGTCTTGTCGGTGGAAGATGCCAGCGGTAGAACATTTTATATATATTTTCTTTATAGGCTGTCGATTTTGTCAATTTTAGGTTCCATTCCCAGACTCTTTCCCAGTCGTCTAGGTCTATTGTGTGGCCGATGTTTTGGGCCCAGGTTACCATGACTTCTTTTACTCTTTCTGCTTCCATTTTTCGAATCAGTAAGCAGTTGTATATTTTTGAAATTAGTTTCTCATCTGGTCCAATTAAAATTTTATCTAATTCCTGGTTCTTGTTCTGGAAGCCGGGTTGTGCTAGATCGAATTTGTGTTTGTTTTGAATTTGAAGATATGGCCACCAATCAATGTTTATTCCCTTATCAGCCAAATTTTCCCTGGGGTTTAGTTTGTTTTGGTCGTCTGGCAACTGTTGGTAGGTAACAATTTTATCCAGATTTATCAAATTCGGGTATATCATGGCTTCCGTTGGAGATATCCATTTAGGTAGTTGCGTGTAGTATTTCCTTCTAATTTCCAGCCAGTCCTTAATTAATACCCCCCTTAAATGGTGTCTACTAAAATAATTGTGGATTTTATTTCCCTCGCACCATAAGTAGTTGTGCCACCCGTATTGCAGGTCGTGGCCCTCTATTGTTAAGATTCTTTTATTAGCTAACATTACCCATTCTTTTATCCGCATAGTTGTTGCTGCTTGATGATATGTTTTCCATTCCGGTAAGCCCATTCCCCCTTGAGTTCTTTTATCCTGCAGATGCATATATTTTATTCTGGGCTTTTTACCATTCCATATAAAGTTTCGAATCATTTTGTCCAAATCATTATAAATTGATTTAATAAATTTATAGGTCGCCCAATCCCGAAGGACTCCAGGCGGCTAACAGAAAATAAATTTTAAAAAGTAAAGAGTTAAAAACAAATGGGGAAAAACAGATTAAAAGAAAGCACATCATGCACCCACTCTAATCGGGGCTGGATCTCGGTCAAGAGGTCAACAGCCCCAGGCCTGCTGGAATAGCCAGGTTTAATAGCCGTCTAGAAGGCCATGAGAGTGGGTAGGGTCCGGATCTCTGGGAGTAGTTCATTCCATAGGGTCGGAGTGGCTACAGAGAAGGCCCTCCCGCGGGGAGTCGCCAGCCGACATTGTCTGGCTGACGGCACCTGGAGAAGGCCCACCCTGTGCGATCTTATCGGCCGTTGGGAGGTATGCGGCAGAAGACAGTCTCGCAGATATCCGGGTCCCAGGCCATGTAGGGCTTTAAAGGTAATGACCAGCACCTCGAATCGCGCTCGGAGACCAATAGGGAGCCAGTGCAGCTCGCGGAGGATAGGTGTAATGTGGGTGTATCTTGGTACACCCAGTATCGCTCGAGCGGCTGCATTCTGGACTAATTGTAGTCTCCGAACACTTTTCAGGGGCAGCCCCATGTAGAGCACATTATAGTAGTCAACACTTGAGGTGATGAGGGCATGAGTGACTGTTTGAAGTGCCTCCCAATCCAAATAGGGCCGCAACTGGTGCACCAGGCAAACCTGGGCAAAGGCCCCCCTGGTCACAACCGACAGGTGATGTTCTAACATCAGCTGCGGGTCCAGGAGGACCCCCAAGTTGTGGACCATCTCTGAGGGGTGTAAATTTCCCCCCCCCAGGTTTAGGGATGGACTATCTGGGCTGTCCTTAGGGGGCAACATCCACATCCACTCGGTCTTGTCAGGATTGAGTGCGAGTTTGTTCACTCCCATCCAGACCCTAACAGCTTCCAGGCACTGGCACATCACTTCCACCGCTATGCTGAGCTGGCACGGGGCGGAGAGATACAACTGTGTATCATCCGTATATTGATGGTATTTAATCCCATGCCGACGAATGATCTCACCCAGTGGCTTCATGTAGATATTAAATAGGAGGGGGGACGGGACCAACCCCTGCGGCACCCCATATTTAAGGGGCCGAGGGGTCGACCTCTGCCCTCCAACCAACACTGACTGCGACCTCTTGAAGAGGTAAGAGGAGAACCACCGTAAAACGGTGCCTCCCACTCCCACCTCCTCCAGCCATCGCAGAAGGATACCATGGTCGATGGTACCGAAGGCTGCTGAGAGGTCAAGAAGTACCAGGATAGAGGAATGTACTCTATCCCTGGCTCACCAGAGATCATCGGTCAGTGCGACCAAAGCGGTTTCGGTGCAGTAACCAGGCCTGAAACTAGACTGAAAGGGATCTAGATAATCCGCTTCATCCAAGGTCCGCCAGAGTTGTAAGGCCACCACCTTCTCAACAACCTTCCCTAAGAATGGGAGGTTGGAGACTGGACAATAGTTTTTGAGGGCAGCTGGGTCCAGAGATGGCTTCTTCAGAAGGGGTCTCACCACCGCTTCCTTCAAAGGTTGTGGGAAAGATCCCTCCTGAAGAGGTGTTTACAATCCTCTGGATCCAGCCTCGTGTCACCTCCCTGCTGGTCGAAATCAACCAGGAGGGACACGGGTCCAGTAGACAGGTGGCGGCACTCATCGCTCCCATGGCCTTGTCCACTTCCTCAGGAGTGACAAGCTGGAACTCACTCCACAAAATTTGATCAAGGCCCTCCCTCGGCATCTCTGCTGGCACTGTCCAAGTGGAGTCCAGATCTGTCCGAATCTGAGTGATTTTATCCGACAGAAACTGAGCAAATTCCTCAGCCCGTCCCTGTAAGGCTTCCCCTGTGTCCTCCCCTTTCAGGAGGGAACGGGTTATCCTAAATAGGGCGGCTGGGGGGGATTCTGCAGATGCAATAAGAGCAGAAAAATGTGCCCATTTTGCCACCCGTATTGCCACTAAATAAATCCTAATAAAGGCTCTTAATAGTGTTCAGTCGGATTCGGAGTTGCTAGCCCTCCAACGTCGCTCTAGGCGTCTCTTTTGGTGCTTCATCTCCCGGAGTTCCTCGGTGAACCAAGGTGCCCTCCTGGATCCACTGCTGCGGAGAGGCCACAAAGGCGCAATCCGGTCTAGTGCCTCAGTCGCCACTGTATTCCAGGCGGCGACCAAGGACTCTGTCAGATTGTGGGCAAGGGAGTCAGATATCTCTCCAAGCTCCTTCTGAAATCCCAGCGGGTCCATCAGGTGCCTGGGGCGGAACCATTTAATCGGTTCCACCTCCCTGCAGTGGGGGAGTAGCTTCCAAAAATCAAGCCTCAACAGGAAGTGATCTGACCATGACAAGGGCGAGATCTCTATTCCCCTTAGCTCAAGATCACATCTCCACTGCCCCGAGAGAAACACTAGGTCGAGCATGTGTCCCGCTCTATGAGTCGGACCCTGAATTACCTGGGTCAAGTCCATGGTTGTCATGGAAGCCATGAACTCCTGAGCCCCATCAGAGCGTTCACCTAGAGATGGTAGGTTGAAGTCCCCCAGTACTATCAGTCTGGGGAATCAACCGCCAACCTGGCTACTGACTCTAGGAGTGCAGGAAGGGCTGTTGTGACGCAGCTGGGAGGTAGGTATGTCAGAAACAAGCCCACTTGAACCCCTAGGTCCAACTTCAAGAGAAGAGACTCACACCCCACAGTCTCTGGAGCAGGGATCCTGCGAGGAACTAATGATCCTCAGATAATAACTGCCAGTCCCCCACCCCTTTACTGGTGTCGTGGTTGGTGGAGCACCTGGAACCCTTCTGGGCACATTTCTGAGTGGGGGACTCCTCCCTCATGGCCCAGCTAGGTTTCAGTAATACATGCCAGGTCTGCCCCCTCGTCAAGTATTAAGTCCCGGACGAGGGGAGCTTTATGGATCACAGACCTGGCATATAGCAGCAACAACCTGAGACCAGTGCCCTGGCTTCTCTTGCCACCAGGTCCTTGAGTTGAGCTTACAGGGCCAGAACAAGGGATCGCTGTGATGTAGCGAGCCCTCCTTCCCTGGTAATGGCTAGCCCTGTAGATTCCATCATACCTGCCCCTCCCAGTCATGACCGAGATGCTCCGACCCACCCCCATCCCCGTAGACCCCCCTCCCTCTCCCATGGACCCCATTTTTCCCCGCAGGCCCCATCTATCATTCATTCTAGGATGAGAGGTAGGTCTGGGCCCCTTTCCACTTCTGCTTATGCACTCAGTGGAGGGGGCACCAGGCTGCGCTCTCGGTCCTCTCATGTATGCACACAATCACTCTCATACATACCCCACTATAATCATTTAAAAACGTACAAAAATACAATACTACAATAATATAAAATTGATTAAATTAAAGTGGGTTCATTCATCTTCATTCACACCACACATACTCCACCAGCAGAAATTACGCCGATCTTAAATTCTGCCCAGGCGGATTCGTGCAGTTCAGAAAGTCAGAACTAGTGATGAGGGAGAGTTCCTCAATCCCTCTTCCCTCCTGTGGGTCCAGAAAAGTGCAAAAAAAAGGGGGCCGAGGGCCCAGAGTCTGAAATGGCTTGAACGGTTACAGGGGGGGGTAGGCGCCAGTTTGAAGAGGTGCTAAGTTCACGGCCTCGTCCCCACTGCTTCCCGTAATTTCCTTCCATTGAGGGCGTGGGACACAATGAGCTACAAAGCTGCCAACACGCCAGAAGGTCTCTATGATCGTTACAACGATGGTACCATTCAGAAGGCAGACCAGGGGAAAAGAAGGTGAAGAAGGTCGGGGCCAAAAATGGCGGTCGCTGGGGAGATATTCATCCAATCCCCAGGTACACCGCCTATCCGAACTGACGGTGCCAAGAGTAAAATGATCCAAAAGTGGCGTTGTTGAAGGTGGTACCCCTGAGGCAGCAACAGATGACACTGGCCGCACTGGCCGCAGTAAAACGAGCAAAATGTCAGGCAGCACAAAGCCCCGCAGTGGCAACAGCAAGGCAAAAAGGAGGCTGCGCCAAGAAAGAAGGAGGGGGGAGGCCTAGAAGAGCCGTGGCGGCGGCAGAAGATGAGCTGCCCAGTCCCGGCCCACATTGCTGCAAAGACTCACCACCCCTTCCTCGGGGCGAGGCACAGACCGCCGCGCTGGCACCACCCGTCAATGATCGAACATCTCCCATTGGCAGCGAGGCTAAGAACGCTCACTGCCCCCGCGATGTCGCTGCCGCCTCCGTCCGCGCAACGCCACCGCTGTAGTTGCCAGCCAGCACAGGAGCACAGAGACGCCGTCCAGGAGCCGCCGGAGAGTGCACCCCCCCCCAGGTAGTCGCTTCCCTGGCTTGTCTGGTAGTTGGTCTCCTGCAAGGACTCGCTTTTTTTAAATATCCGGAGTCTTAATCCCATAAGCTTGTCCATTTTTTGTTCTTCGTAAGCCTAAGCGTTATGCTTGGCAGCCATTTCCCATCCTGCACATGCGCAATTATCATGCAAAATGATAATGGATACAGCGTAATGATATATGTATTGGCAATCTAGTAAAAAAAATTGGATATAAATGGCAAATTGTGACTTGGGAAAAAGACCTACAAATTTTATTAACACATTTTATTTAGATCTTATTATAAAGGTGTACGGTTTTTCTTTTTGGGGGTGGGGTCCGATGAGAGGAGATGGGACATAAATAGTAAATGATTTTTAGCCAATTATAATAACAACAAGGAAATATCAATGGACATTGTTTAACAATATATACATGCTATGGTATTGGCAAAAGTAACTTTGATATAAATTCTAAACAGTGAGTTGGGAGGAGAAAGGGGGGGAAGGTTTAGAAACTTTATTAATTGACTTTTACTTAAAAGATGTTATAAAGGTGTAATGTTATTGGAGGATTTTTTTTGAAATAGCTAATAAATGCCATTATGTGATTGTGTCTTTAAGTATGAATGATTTCAGGTAAAAGCATGTTCAAATAATTGTAGTCAAATGAGACTTGTAGTACATTGATAGTAAGATATACAAAGTTTTTTTATTTAAATGACATTGGCTTACCTGAATGGTCGTTCTCTAGGCGCTGCGGGAGTGTCCAAGCACGGGTTAACTTCAGCTTGCTGCCCAAGGACTGAGTTTAAAGATTGTGTAGCTCCGCCTCTTGCTCCCCTCAGAGGCTCAGTTTTAAAAAATGAAGAGAAGTCCCAAGTAACCTGTATATGGTGATGATGCCCCAAATAGTGTACATGTCCCCACGGGCACACATTTAGGGTGGTGTTGGATACTCCCACAGTGCCTAGAGAATGACAATTCAGGGAAGCCAATGGTCATTCTCCTAGGTGCTGCTTGGAGTGTCCAAGTACGGGACATGCCAAAGCTATGCCGTCCCAGGGAGGGAAGAAGAATTGTCCAAGCCCACGGGGGTCGCGATGACTTGTTGCAGAACTCTTCTCCCAAATGAGGCCTCAGCAGAGGCAAAAACATCAAGTCTGTAATTTCTCACAAATGGAGATGGGCTCGACCACATAGTGGCCCAACATATCTCTTCATTAGGTGCTTGCGTGGCCCACGCAGCCGAAGTCGCGGCGCTCCTTGTTGAGTGAGCTGTAATGCGAGGAGGGACCGGTCTAGCTTGTTGTTCATAAGCCAGCTTGATACATGCCCTGATCCAGTGCCCTATGGTGGAAGATGTGACCTTCTTGCCCATGGAGACGGGTTGGAAGGACACAAAGAACGCCTCTGACTTCCAGAAAGGAGCAATTCGTTTCATGTAGACAAGGACCAGCCGATGAACATCAAGCTTATGCCACACGTGCTTCCTTGGGTGTTTGGGACACGGGCAACAGTTAGACACTGTTGACCTTCGGCACAAAGGTCAGTCCAGTCTAAGGATGACTCTGTCTGAATGTACAATGTAGATGTTGCCTCTGACCGAGAGGGTGGCCATCTCAGAAATTCTACGTGCTGAGGTGATGGCAATGAGAAAAGCCGTCTGTAGAGTCAAGTGGCGCAGCCTGACTGTTTGAAGAGGTTCGAAAGGAGCAGCGGTCAGAGACTGTAAGACGACAGACAAGTCCCAAGTTGGATATCTGTAGATTGTAGGTGGACTGAGGTTGGTAGCTCCCTTAAGAAAGCTACGAACCTGTGGATGCCTGCTAAATGACAACTGTGAGTCCGTGGACAGGATGGTGGCCAGGGCAGCTGTTTGCCACCTAAGGGTGTTGGGCACAAGGCCTTTGTCCAAGCCATCCTGTAGGAAGTCTAGGGTTTGAGGAACGATGGCAGAGGAGGCGATGATGTGATGGCTCTGATACCAGATCCTGACAGTGGAGGGATGCCTGAACGCCTAGATGGTATGAATGACCTTGTCAGAGAAATTGCTGAGTCTCAGGATGTCCCCCTCAAGTGCCAGATGGCCAGTTGCAGCCACTGGGGCTCCAGATGTTGAATGGCCCCCTGGCCAAGGGAGACTTGCTCATGCGGTATGCTCCAGTGCTGTGTCACTGACAAGCTGACAAGGTCAGTGAACCAGGATCTCCTTGGCCAGTGTGGAGCCACAAGCAACACTTCTGCCCTCTCTGTCAGAATTTTCCTGATTACCAGTGGAATTAGTGGAAGAGGCAGAAAAGCGTACAATAGGCCAGGGGGGGCAGCGAGACCAAAGAGCGTTGGTCCCCTCTGCTCCAGGGCAATGGAACCTGATGAAATACTGAGGGAGATGTGTGTTGGCCGGGGTGATGAAGAGGTTGACCTTTGGGAAACCGAATCTCTGAGACAGCTGATGGAACAACACTTGGTGGAGATGTCTCTCTGAGCTCTGGATGGTGGTTCTGCTCAACCAGTCCACCGTCACATTGTCCTCCCCCAATATGTGGTCTACCCATAGTGAGGCTAGGTGCCTTTCAGCCCAATGGCCCAGAGCTTCTGCTTCTGTCATCAGGGCCAGAGATCGCATGCTGCATTGATGGTTGATATACGCCTTTGTGGCAATGTTGTCGGTTAGAATTAGCACATCGCGGCCTTTGACCCAACGGTAGAAATGGCATAAGGCTAGTCTGGCCCGTAGCTCTAGCCAGTTTATGGAAAAGGCTGGCGTCCATTGTTATGACAAGGCACTCCGGTTGTTTGAAACAGCAGCCCCTTAGAAGGGTGTCTGTCTGCCACCACCTGAGAGAGTGTAGTACCTTCTATGCTCCACCTCCTGGAGTTGCTGGCCCTGCATCTCTGGAGCGGCAGCAGGAACCACTGAAGTTCTCGTGAATGCAGTTTGGCCCACAGAACCACCGAGATGCATGACATAGTTTCCCCAGCAATTGGGAAAGAGAGACGACAGACGCTGACCCCGTCACACGCATGGTTCTCACGAGGGATCTGATGCTGTCCACTCTCTCCCGTGTGAGGAAGACCTTGCAGTCCCTGGAGTCGATCACTGTGCCGAGATGTTGGATTCTGCAGGTTGGGATCAAGTGGCTCTTGGTGAGGTTGACTGAGAACCCGTGGTGTTGCAGGACTGGGATGGTGACGTCAAGATCCTGAGGATGTTGTCCAGGTAGCATTCCAGTCTTACTGGGAGAGATCGGAGATGCGCAGCGATGGTGGCTAGTAGTTTGGTGAATGTTCGCGGGGCTGACGACAGGCTGAAGGGAAGGGCCCTGTACTGGAAGTGATGGTTGGCAAACTGGAAACTCAGGAACTTGCGATGCACTGGAACATGCAGGTACGCCTCCTTCAGGTCTATAGAGGTCAAGAGATCGTCCTGCCTGATGCAGCCTCTTGGGGCTGGGCAGCCTCTTGCAGCCCAGAATGATTTGAAGGGACTGCATCTTGAAGCGCTTGTATGCCAGATGGATGTTGAGTTTCTTGAGGTCCAGTATTGCTCTTACTCCCCCTGAGGATTTGGGGACCAGAAACAGGATGGAGTAGAACCCCCTGCCTTCCTGGCCTCTGGGAACCATTTCTATAGCTGCTATCTCTAGTAAATGATCTATCTGTGCCCTCATGAGCTGGAACTTGTGGGCCAATTTGGGAGTGGGACAACGGACAAAGGTCCTTGGGGGAAAGGAGAGGAATTCCAGGGTCAACCCGTGATGGACTGTATTCAGAATCCAAGTGTCCATCGTGATCTCCTCCCATTGAGTGGCATAAAGTTGGAGGCGGCCGCCTATGGGAGGTCCTGGTGCCGGTCACTTTGACTTCCAAAAGGGGCAGTTGGAATACCCCCCGTGGAATGGTCTACGGTTGCCCTGTAGCAGGGTTTGTCCTGGGGATGATCTTGGGATTGGGAGTAAGGTCAACTGAATCCACTGGAAAAGGTGGAGGGCTCTGCACGTCAAAAGGACTGTCTGCGAAAGGGCTGGCCCTTACGGTCCGGTTTTTTGGTGACCGCAGGCAAGATCTTATGTTTGTCCTTGGATTCTATTAAAAAGGGGTCCAAGATCTCCCCAAACAGCTTTCCCCCTTTGAAGGGCACGGAAGCGAGCTTCCACTTCACCTTCACGTCCGTCTGCCAGTGGCGGAGCCACAACAGGTGGCGCGAAGTTACATTAGAGGCAAGGGCTCTGGAGGAGAATTTTGTGGCACTAAGCGAGGCGTCAGCTGAATACTCGACGGCTGCTATTATTTTATTAACATCCTGCCTCGCCCTGGTGTCCCCTGATGGCAGGCTGGACAACAGCTTGTGGAGCCAAAATAATGTTGCCCTGCTAAAGTATGAAGAAGAGGAGGAAGCCCTCATGGCCCATGCAGTGGCCAGGTGAGTTTTGTGGGAGGCTTTCTCTGCCCTCTTGTCCTCTGCTTTTAAGCCTTCCAGTAAGTCTGCTGGGAGTGCAGAATTAAAAGTGAGAGAAACAATGGGGTCATCCACCCGAGGGAGCTTCAACAGCTCCTCTAGGGGAATCTCCATGATGTAAAGTTTCTTATCTATCCCACTGGGGTTGGCCATGGAGCCCGTCTGGGCCCATTGGCGCTGTATGATGTCTAGAAACAGTTGTGGAGCTGGAACCAGATATGGGGGGGGAGCTTCTTTAAACAGTCCTGCACCTGGATCTTGCGGTCCAATGGCCTCCTTGGCACCCTGATCAGAGGGGTGTGGCTTATCTACTGGTGCTGGGAGGTCCATTTGGATGGCAGAGGCTCGAGCTTTGATAAGGATAGTCCTGAACATGGAGGGCTTGAAGAGGCCTGAGGCTGCAAGCGTCTCAGGTGTGGGATTTTCCTCCTCTGAGAGGTCTGGAGCATCCTGCTCTGCCTCCTCTCTGTTGGATACTTCAGTGATCCCAGTGGGAGTTGGAGAGGACTCCCTAGCTGGAGGTTCTTGAGATCTTACAGTTCGACTCTTGTTGGGATTAGCATTGGCAATAGGCAACTTAGAGGCCAATTGCTGGATGCCATCAGAAATGCCTTGTGAGATTGCACGTGCGATGATCTCCTGCATTGCCTTTGACAATTGAGGCTCCTGAGCCCTAGGAAGGGCTTGGCCAGCCTCAGAAGGAGCCAGAGAATCCTCCCCTGCAAAGGAATCCATATCATTAAGGGAATCCTCAGCCAGGGAATGGCAGGGGGACCCTAGAGATGCCCAAAATCCTCCTCAGCTGGTAGAGAGAGGACTCCCTCTTGCTGGGGGTGGGTAGGGAAGGGCCTGCCCCCTCCTCCCTGGATGGGGGGGGAGATCTACTGGTTGCTGTTGCTGTGCTGACTGGGCCTTTTGGAACTGTTTTTCAGGGGCCTTCTGGCATCTTTCAGCCATTCTTTCAGCTGCCTTAGAGGCCTTTTTAATTTTGGGCTGCTGTGTTTCTCTTTGGCTGGGCACCCCACCCCATCACCTTTGGCAGCAAGATTGGGCCTGCTGTGTTTACTGATGGTGGGACCAGCCTGAGGATCCACTTCAGTTTCCACTACACTGGCCATGACGAAAACAGGCACAGGAATAGGAGTGGCTGTGATGGCTGGCAGGCATAGTTGCGACATAGGCAGTGGAGAAGGCCTTCGGTGGTGGTAAAGTCGTAGCTCGAGGCCTTCGATGCAAGTGGGTTGGGAATTGGCGCCTGCAGATCCGTGCTGTCAGATAATAGAGGAAAATGGCCTGACAATGGCCAAATTCCCTGTGGCCGCCTCTGAAAGATCCGGAGGGGAAGGAAGGCCTCCCTAGAAGCCCGGAGCGAGGCCTGAAGTTAAGGATCCCCTCCGTGGCAATCTGCGGTTGAATACACGCTGCGCGGCAATAGTAGGGGCCTCAGGAGAAAAGCGCACCAATTTGCAAATTCAAAATGGCCGCCACGTGCCTGGAGCAGCACCGGGGTTAGCCTGAGGAGCCTAATGCTCCCTTTCTTTCCTTTTTGGGGACCCTAACTGCCTACCTGTCCCCAGCAGCTTGTTAGCAGCCGTTAAACGAGCCCCACATGGTGTGGCTGTAATCGCGATTGGCGAGAGCCAGCCATGCTCCAGGCAGCCTGTTTCACGCGATGGAGTGTCATTGACAGAAGAACGGGAGCCAAAAAACAACAAATCTGCAAAGTTAAGCTAACTAATACACTAAAAAAAATAAAAAATAAAGAGCACTACCTAGAGAGTCTAGCTTGCTGCACAAGGACTGGATCTCTCCAAAAGGCGTCCTGTAGGGTGACTGAGTTTTTTAAAACTGAGCCTCTGAGGGGAGCAAGAGGCAGAGCTACACGATCTTTAAACTCAGTTCTTGGGCAGCAAGCTGAAGTTAACCCGTGCTTGGACACTCCAAGCAGCGCCTAGGAGAAGTATATAATCTAATATGAACTATAAGTAATGACTGTGGAAGAAATTCACGAAAGTTATCTGTAACCAATCGACAAGCTTTCTACAAGATGTAATGAAGGATGATTCTTTTTTGTGTTTTTGTTCAATTAAAATAAAAAAATTCAAAAAAAAGTGTTAGAGAAATAAGGAATATCAATTTCAGACAAAATAGCTGATTAAAAATGGAGTGAAATTTGGATGAAGGGAATGTTGGTGATGGAGCAAAGACAGATTGGATTCTATAGAAAAAGCAGAACAATTTTATGAGCACTACTTTAGACCACAAGAGGAAATGGGAATAAGAAAGGAAAATGAGAATAGAGGACAAGAGGAAGCTACAGGAGAGAGAAACATGCAAAAAAAAAAGAAGAAGATGGAAGAGATCTGGAGGAAGTAGCAAAAAAAGGAGTGAAGCCAAAAGAACCAAGAGAGATAAGAGTGACTAGAACAAAAAAAAATCTATAAAATTATGAAAGAAGAAAGTAAACTACCGTCAATTAACATAAATGGGCTGAACTCTGCAATAAAAAGGAAAAGGACTTTTAGCAAATTTGAAAAATTAAAGTTAGACATAATATCCTTGCAAGAAGCGCATATTAAAAAAACAACACAAGAAAATACTGGAATATCCCAAAATTGGGAACTTCTTTACCACAACAAAAGAAGGGAATAGCTCTTTATGTAAAAGAAACAATAAAAGTCAAGCAAATTTTTACAGATGAGGAAGGGATGATTTTGATGGTGGAGGTTACAATGAACTACAAACAGATGCTCTTAATAGCAATATTTGCACCAAACAACAATCAAGAAGACTTTTATGGTAAACGTCATAAGAAAATAATATAACTGGAGTATGATAACATATGTATAGTAGGAGTCTTTAATGCAATTGTAGATACGGATTTAGACTATAAAACTAGAAAAGCAAATAAAAAAGCTAGGAAAACACTTCCAAAGGCTTTTTTTTAATGGCGGAGGAATTAGGTATCCAAGATGTATGGGGAGAGATGAAGCCTAAGAAAAATTAATATTCATTTTATTCAAAAGACATATGTCTTGGTCAAGAATAGATATGATATGGATGTCAGCAGAGCTAAAATCTAATGTACAAGAAACAAATATAGAAATAAGCAATTGGGCAGATCACAATCCGATAAAAGATATATGGAAGGGACAAAAAAGGAAATTAAGATGGATGTTGAATCAATTGATATTAAAAGAAAAGGAATTTATTCAATCCAAGCGAATTGGACTTTTTAAACAAGAGAAAAGAAAAGAAGAAACTTAACTACAAAATTTGTGGGATACAGCTAAGACATGTATTAGAGGATTAACCATAACATATACAGCATGGGAAAGAAAAACAAAAAGAAGAGACAAAATCAAAAGATATTAGAAGAATATAAGAGACTAGAGACCAAACTACAAAAAGATCTATACATTTAAAAAAAAAAAAACCAAATGGATTTAAAAAACATAAGCTGAATCTAATAGATAAAGAAGAATTAGGACAAAAAATTAAAAGTGATAAACAAAATTATTTTGAAAATACAAACAAACCAGGAAGATGGCTGGAATATAAATTGAAAAAGAAGAAAGAAAAGAAACTGATACACCAATTAATGGATGATGAAGGAACTCTTCAATATCAAAATGATGATAAAAGGAAAGTAATTCAAAAGTACTATGAAATATGATCAAGAGACAATTTCAGAAGATAAAATAAAACAATATTTTGGAAAAGCAGATCTACCCAAAGTACCCGAAACAATGAAAACTATGTTAGGTGAATGTATAACAATGATGGAACTAACAGAAGCAATTAAGAGACAAAAGAATGGTAAAACACCAAATCCAGATGGTCTACCAGCAGAACTCTACAAAGACTTCCAAAACACTTTAAGTATACCTATGTTGGAAGCAACGTTCCCTCTAATTTTTTTTCAGTGTGGGCGGAAAAGTACAGTGTTTGAGCGGCACATTTTCATGCCTGAGTCCCAACCATTCTAGTTTAAACTTCCAGCTGCACTTTTTCTTCGTAACAACATTTACTCCAGCTTTACGTTTTGACATCAGCACTGACCGATGATGTATCTATAGGGTTAGGGTTTATCAATTATTACAATTATCTTTTCAAATTCATTTTGGATTAAATAAAAAAGAGCTTTGAAATGAATATATAAATGGCACTTAATACTTAATATTAAAATAGTAAATGTTTGATATACTTCATTTTAATGAATTTCACTTGATATACTTCATTTTAATGAGTTAACATTCAATTGCAAAAGTTGTCTATACACTATATGCTTCTGCGAATGTATTATATGCAATTTGCTATTTTAAATGAGTAAAATTCTTAAAATCACCATAATTAAAGTCTCATTCACATCTAAGAGTTTTCTTCCATCATTAATTTGTAAACTCAAGGATTTATTGCCTGCATATTCAACAATGCTTGTTGATTGTTTAAAAATTTGTGGGAATTTGCTCCTCTCTGTACAGAGGGTTTCAGTAACCTACTACTACTGCAAAACTAATTTCTAAACTGTATACTACTTGCAAATATAAATAGATTGTTAAAATGGTTCTACCATAACCAAAAAGAGAAAAAAACACCTTCCTTTTGTTTATAAAGTAGTGATTTTAGTTTTCTCTATGGAAGTCACTATTTTAAACTGACAGATAGGAAGTTTAATTAGATTAAAAGCAAAAATATTCTCAATGACTTTGAAAATCCCAATGAGTTATCAAATATAGGTACTCCTTTATTACAACGTGGGCCTGGAATTTTTTATTACTCAGCAATGTGGTCACAAAGCTGATGTCGTGTCATGACTCATGTGACCGGGCTCTCTCGCCTCTTTCCAACTCCGAGGGCATCAATCATGTTAGCCAAGGGATCTGCAAAGCTGGCTCTTTTAAGACTGGTGGACTTCAACTTCCAGAATTTTGAGAGTTGAAGTCCACCAGTCTTAAAACAGTCAACTTTGCAGACCCCTGTGTTAGCCCAAAGCCTGGTGCTGGGCTTTGCTCCCCCATTGGTGGAGCCCCGAGAAGCGAGGAGGGAGAAAAAGAGCTCAAAAGAGCTACATTTTTGCTAAAAGTAACCGGGGAGAGCCAGCCCAGGCAATAGCAAATTAGCCGATCTCGCAGCAGGTCTGAAGGGGGGGGGGAGCTCTCTGACTGTTCTAATTCCCCATGAAAACTGTTTCCTCTGAAGCGTTTTCTCCAGTGTTTTAAATCTTTAAGCTCCCCTTTCCCTTTTTTCTTTTTGACCCACACTGATTAGAGAATCCTGAAGTTGGGCGGGGCTGAGGAGGGAGAAAAAGAGCTCAAAAGAGCTACATTTTTGCTAAATGTAACCGGGGAGAGCCAGCCCAGGCAATAGCAAATTAGCCGATCTTGCAGCAGGTCTGAAGTTGGGGGGGGGGGGGAGCAAAACTCCAGGCAGGGCTCTCTGACTGTTCTAATTCCCCGTGAAAACTGTTGCCTCTGAAGCATTTGCTCCAGTGTTTTAAAACTTTAAGCTCCCCTTTCCCTTTTTTCTTTTCAACCTACACTGATTAGAGAATCCTGAAGTCGAGCGGCAATTTACTGCAGTAGAAAAGGTTTAGCTGGAGGAGGTTTTGATTGCGATCGCTCTGTAGTTCGTGTCCAGATACCTAACGTGCCTCACGTGCCTCTGCGCGGCAATTAGAAACTACTGCGCGGGGTATTGCAGCCATGCGAGCGGCCGCGCAAGCGCGCACCTTAGAGGGAACAGTGGTTGGAAGTATTCAATGAACTACTGCTAGAAGAGAAAGTACCAACTTCATGGATGAAAGCATATATTACTCTCATACCAAAAGAAGACTCAGATTTACAACAGATAAAAAACTACAGACCGATATCTTTATTGAATGCATATAAAAATACATATGTGGATGGAAAAGATGATAAAGCAGTATACTGATTTAAAACCAGAAATATTTGGTTGGGGGTTTTACCTGAAACCTACAGCAAAGGGAATGCATATGTAATAATTCACGTACTAACTGCAACTAGAATTGTATTCACACAAAACTGAAAAAGTGAAGAGATTCCTACTGATGAGAATGTAATTAAGGAAATATTAGAATGTGCAGAAATGAATAATTAACACTTGCAATTTAGGAGAAAGAACAACTGAATATTACATGACATGGGAATTATTTTATTGATGGTTGGAAAATATAAACAGGAGTTAGAAATAAAAGGAGATCAGTGAGATATAAGGCTAAGAGAGAGATGCAAACAATATTATATACTTTATTCATTAAACATGAAACTCAGTCAACTGAACATTCAAAAATGCATGACAAATGCCATTGACTGGTGCTAATGGTTGATACAGGTTGCTGGCAGCATCTTAAGTATCAACTAAATACCTTCTTAAAATATGCAATGTTCTGAGTAGCAGTGTTTTTTTTGCAGTTCTGCTGGTGTTATTCAGGAAGCTGCAATTTGTTGATGTACCTTATAAAATTCTTGGAAAATGGTACTAAGTGCCCCGAAGACAATGGGCATCCCTGTTGTATTTTTCATCCATAATCACATAGTTTCAATGGTCAGGTCGCGGTATTTCATGATTTTTTCCCAGTTCTTTTTCTTTGACTTGGGCATCTCCTGGTATCGTGATGTCAATAAATAGTACATTTTCGACAACTGTGATATCTGGTGTGCTGTGTTCCAAATGATGATCCGTCTGTATTTGAAAGTCCTACAAGATCTTCACCTTCTCATTTTTTATAACTTTTTCTACTTTATGTCCCCATGACTTTTTAGATGCAGGTAAATCATATTTTTTACATAATGACCAGTGGATTAATTTAGCAACTTGGTCCTGTCTATCTTTATTCTCAGTTTGTGCAATTTTGCTGTATTCACATATTAAATGTGAAACAGTTTCAACTTTGTTGTTGCAAAATCAGCAGTTTGGATTGCCAGTGGATTTTTGTATCTTTGCTTTCATGGCATTAGTTTGTAGTACTTGTTCTTGAACAGCGAGTATTAAACCTTCAATTTATTTCTTGATAGTTCCATCTCTAGTCATGGCCATGTAAGGTTGCCATCACATTTCAATGTTTTTCAAGTGCTGTCCATGCAAAGCTTTGGTTTTCCATCTATTTAATTTGTCATTCAGCTGTATTCTGCCTTTGTTTCTGTTGTTTTTATAATATTCTTCATTTTAACCGCCTGCAGCAATTTTTCTGTACTTTGGTTCACATAATCATTCCAACTTAGTTTTTCTTCTACTGTTTGATGGATTTGCAATAGCCCCCTCTCCCCTATTTTTCTTGGCAGGTACAACCTGCCAAGAAAAGATACATTGGAAGATTGGGCAATGTAAGAGTAAGAGAAACAAATTTTGGAGCTTAAATGCTTTCTGGAGCTAAGCTAGCAGCTAAACGTCACTCGGAATACAGAGGATGGAAAGAAAGGAGGAGAAAGCTATCAGTGAGAGAGTACTGAGATCAAGAAGAACTTTGTTAATAAATTCGTACTTAGAAAAACCTAAAGCTAAAAAAAAGGGAAGATCAGGAAAATTGGAATATGGACTTTGAACTTTTGGTTCGACTACCAAGAAGATTTGACAAATTAGTGATCTGATTACATAAAGGAACAATAAAGCAACCTACTGGAGAGAAGAGACATAATACCATTTTGAAACAAAGGAATAGAAGAAGAAGGTCTGTCTTTTTACTTGACTTTATTTTGTTTACACTGGAAGAAAATATAGAACTTTTGAATTTTGGAAAAGGATTAGATTATCTTGGGATCTGGTATCAAAGAGAAGAACTAAGAAGGACTAAATTAATTGTGGTAAAATATAAAAATATTAGAAATATATTAAATTTAATTATATTTGATTATATAAAATGTGAAATTTGAAACTTGAAATTTGAAAGATTCATATTGTTAATAGAAAATAGATGAAAAGAAATGATATTTTTTATTTTTAAAGAGACAGACAAATTATATTATTTGTACATGTTAAAAACTAGAAATTGGAAAATAGGAGAAGAAAAGTAATACGGCTAAAATTGGAAATAATGGAAATATAATGCAAAATGAATTATGTCTTTAGGTGAGAATATTAAAGGGGGAATTCGGACAACACTTTGTTGATAAAAGAACTTTTATTATGTAACAAAATAAATAGAAAACTTTAACGATCGTTGGCTTACCTGAACGATTGTTCTCTGGGCGTTCTCTGGGAGTATTGAAGGCAACAGATCTATGCAGATTAATTGTTGTTTAATTTTTGAATGATTAAAATGTAAAGCAGTCCATGTAATTTCTCTATGAATGATTCAGTGTACCTGGTTTACAGTTTGTCTGGCTTGCAGTGTACCTGTAAGAAAATTGATGAATGAAAACAAATAATGAATAAAACTCTTTATATATCATTTTAAAGATAAATAATTAGCTACATGAGTCATATCAATCAAGACAATCCTTTTTTTCTATCTTTCTTTTTTTAAATTATTTTTTTAATGTAATAATTCCATTTTCCATTAAACAGTGTGTCGACTGGGTACAAATATCTTTGTGCAGTAATAATCAACATTTATAATACTATTAATTGCATTGATATTAATTATTTAATCTTACAATACTAATATTTAACATAATAAATCTATTCTCCTGTGCGCTGCTTGGAGAGTCCAAGCATGAGTTAAATTATGCCTTCTGCCCAAGGACTGAAATGTAATTTCTTTGGCCATGCCTCTGGTTCCTTGCTAGAGTCAGTTTTTTTCAATAAAGCAGTGGTCCTGTTGTAATGTAATCCAATGTTATTCCCCATCACACTGGGAAATAGTTCACGGCAGGTAGGTGATCCCAGGATGGGGTGGACTCTCCTGCAGCACCCAGACCAGATTGTTCAGGCAAGCCAACAATAATTCTCCTGTGTGCTGCTTGGAGAGTCCAAACATGGGACATACCCAAGTTAAATGTCACTAGGGTGGGAAACATGTGAGCTGGGGGTCTCCGTGCTGGAGTGAACCCCTTATAGCACCCATCTCCCAAAGGATGCCTCTGCAAATGCAAATTTGTCCAATTTGTAGTTTGTAATGAAAAGTGAGGGGAAGGCCCCGGTGGCTGCCCTACAAATTTCCTCAATTGAAGCTTGCGTCACCCAGGCTGCCATGGTAGCTGCACTTCTATTGGAGTGTGCTGTTATGCAACCTGGCAGGGGTCTGGCCTGATGTTCGTATGCTAAGGCAATACAAGTTCTGAGCCAACATTCAATGGTCGAAGAGGTGACTTTGTGACTCATAAAAGCCGGCTGGAAGGAGATGGAGAGTGCTTCAGACCTCTTAGAGGAAGCAATCCACTTAATATACCTCCATAGGGCTCTTCGGACATCTAAAGTATGCTAACGCTGTTCCCTGGGATGTCTTAATTTCAGGCAAAAGTCTGGTAATATTATCTCCTGGGTCCTGTGGAACCAGGAGTTGATTTTGGGAATAAACGAAGGGTCCAGATGGAGGATGATCCTGTCAGGCGAATGATGCACAAGCCCACCTGACTAACAATGCAGCCAACTCCAAAATCCTCCTGGCCGACATGATGGCAATGAGGAAAACTGTCTTAGACTGCCGAATTGGGACATGCAGGTACGCCTCCTTCAGATCTATGGATGTTAACAGATCTCCTTGCCTGATGCAGCTGAGGATTGATTGGAGGTACTGCATCTTGAAGCACTTGTATGCCAGATGTATGTTGAGCAGCTTCAAGTCCAAAATCGCTCTCCACCCACCTGAATTCTTGGGGACTAGGAATAGAATGGAATAGAACCCCCTGCCCTCTTGCCCTTGGGGAACTGGCTCTATGGCTCTGCTGTCAAGAAGATGAAGGATCTCATTTCTATGAGACTTTTCTTGATTGGACAGGAGTGGGTGGGGCAGCGGATGAAGTGGCGGGGAGGGATGAACTCCAAAGTGAGTTCCTGCCTCACTGTCTGGAGGACCCACTGATCAACTCCTACTGATTGGTGAACAGTTGTAGTCAGCCTCCAATGGGAGGAGCCTGATGATGGTCACTTATTTTGACGGAAGGGTCTGGAATCTGACTCTCTGCGAAATGACCACATAGAAAAATTATGTTGCCTGTTCTTGTCCCAAAAGGACTGCCGGTCCTGAGGCAGTGTAGGGGCATTGAAAGGAAGAACTAATCGCCACTTCGGGTGCCCTGTGCACCTGCCTGCAGAAATAAGCAGGCGATTGATGGTCAGCCCTTTTGGAGACAGAGAGTAAGACCTTCCTCTTGTCCTTGGTTTCCACTAGGACCGGATCCAAGGATTCACCAAACAATTTACCCCCCCCCTTGAAGGGGGAAACTGCCAATTTCCATTTGGATCCCATGTCTACATTCCAATGTCTGAGCCATAAAAGATGATATGTGGTGACATTTGAGGCCAAAGCTCTAGAGGCGAACTTGGCGGCATTAAGAGTGGCATCTGCTAAGTATTCTGCCACCGCTATTATTTTGTTCACATCGTGGCATAACCTGGCTTCGCCAGCAGGTAGCCTAGCTTGCAGTTGGCAAAGCCAGAGCTTTGCCCCAGAAGCCCTATTAAAAAAGGATGTAGATGTGGCCGTTTTAATTGCCCACGCTGCTTCCTGATGAGTTTTGTAACAAGCTTTCTCAGATCTCTTATCCTCTGCCTTTAAGCCCTCTAATAGGTCTGGAGGAAGTACAGAGGATGAAGTGAGGGAAGCCACAGGAGTGTCAACAGAAGGCAACTTGAGGAGTTCCTCAAATGTGGGGTCCACACTATAAATTTTTTGTCATTGCTACTGGGGGTAGCAGGGGCACCTGGTTGTGCTCACTGTCTCTGAACTTGAAATAATTTAGGCAAAGGAACAATCTCCTGAGCCTGGATTGGTTCGTTAAAAGGCCTTCGCTAGGATCCTGGAGCCCCTTAGTGCCCTGATCAGGGGCTGGGGTCACCCCCAATTGGGTGGAGGCTTTGGTCTGGTAAAAGATGAATTTAAATAAGGCCATATTAAAGAGCCCTGCAAAGGAAGAGACCTCGTCCTCAAAAAAATCCTGCTCAGCTGTGTCATCTTCCCCCAGACAGATTCTTCGCTAGCCAGGGAGGAGTAGGGAGTTGATGGAGGCCACATGCGTGTCCTGCCCTGGATTGGGGGCAGTTGTAAGCCAACCTAGGTTGGCAATAGTCTCGTTGTTGAAGGCCTTCAGATATACCTTGGGAAATGGCTTTAGCTATGACCTCTCGTATCTCCGAAATTAGCGAAGGTTCCTGATCCTTCCCAGGCATGATAGAGCCACAGTTGGAATTATGATATGTGTTGGAACCAATGGCAAAGAAATGGCCAGCTGTTCCTCCTGTGCCACTGGAGGGCAGGCAAATAACTCCCCACCCCACTAAGTGTTCTGGCCCCCATTTAGCCTATTCCAAAACTAAAGTCACACAAAACTGGCCAAAAGAAAGTCTTTATCAGTCTCGGCTCACGCTGGCTGCGAGCCCAAAATAAACATAGATAAAGTCTCTGGCAACAAGGGTTATGCAGCAGAATGCAGAAACAAAACTCTTACAGCACAAGGTTTTCAGGAAACAAAATCACTTATCCAAGTGTCTCACAAACTCAAACAGGAACGGAACTGAATTCTCCATAAACGAACGACGAATCACGAACGAATGAATGAACGTTGACTTCTGCAACCAGGGTGTGGCACCATCAGTCCTTTTATCTCCAGAAGATGACACTAACGAGCCCCAGCTGCATTGTTATTCCTGCATCCCGACTCAACTCACAGCAAACTTCTGCTGAGTCACAACACTAAGGGAGGGTCTGGGTGACCCAGAGTACTCTGAAGCATCATCAGGAGACAGATCCTGGGTTCCTTCATGTTATCAGAGATAGGGTGGTCTATGCGAGAGGAAACTTGCCTGGCAGGGGAGCCTGGAGGAGAAGATCGCTGGGAAGTAGCCATGGTCTGTCGATGGACCTTGGCAAACTGTTTTTCCAGCACTTCTTGGCACTAGCTGCTATCCTGTCCACCCCCTTGGTCCTTTCAGGGCCTTACAAGCCTTAATGCCAGCCTGCCTGGAGTAATATCTGCTAGTGGAGGGGCCTGGCTGTTCTGCCTCCTCTCTGGGGCATCTGGAAGCCATGGGAGCAGAAAAGGTGGCTCTTGAAATGCAGAAAGCAAGACAGGCTGATTTCCAGTGCTCACAAGGGGCAAAGAGGTGCACTGCCACTCACCCAAAGGTTGCTGATGGGTGTTCACTGATTGCAGGAGCTTGCAGGCCGACAATAGCTATTGGCACGAACCAGAAGTGGCTCCCAGTGCCAAGGCAAATTTCTGGTTGTTGGGCTGACCAGGCAGGCCAAGACCTCCGAAGCTGCAGAACAAGGCTCAGGCAAAACAAACCTGCTGGACATGCCGGACAGGGGAAGACACTGGCAGTGATCTGTGCGAAATTTTCTTGCGCTCAAAATGGCCACCCAACCACTTGGTGAGGAAGCGCTCCGACTTCCGACCATTTGGAGAACAACTTGGCCATAGCCCCGTGCACAGGCTCAATCAGTTGCAGCAGAGTCGTTGGCAAGCTGAGTGCTCTAGCTGACCGCCATGGAGTGTGAGCTAGCCCAGAGCGTCACGGCACTGATGAGGGAGATTAACAAACTAAAAAGACTCCCAACCTGCCCCAAAGGAAAAAAAAACTACGAATAAAAGAAATTCCGAGAAAAGGAAATAATCAAAGAAGTGTGAAGAAATCAAAAGGGAATTATAAGAGGGCCCAAGCTTATCTGATCAAGAACTGCTGGAATCTCTTTGGATACGTCCACTGGACTAGACTGAATTGAAAAAACTAACGTTTTTTCCAGAGGGGTGGCCAAAGAAATTCCAATTCAGTTCTTGGGCAGAAGGCAGAATTTAACCCATGCTTGGACTCTCCAAGCAGTGCACAGGAGAATAGTTTATTATGTTAAATATTAGAATTGTAAGATTAGAGAATTAATATCAATGCAATTAATAGTATTATAAATGTTGATTATTATTGCACAAAGATATTTGTAACCAGTCGACACACTGTTTAATGGAAGATTATTACATAAAAAAATAATTGAAAAAAAAGAAAGGTAGGAAAAAAGGATTAACTGTCTTGATTGATATGACTCTGGAGAGCCAGGGACGGAGGCCACGCCTCCATCCTGGTTCTCCTTGACCTCTCAGCGGCTTTCGATACCATCGACCATGGTATCCTTCTGCGACGACTACGGGAGGTGGGGGTGGGAGGCACTGTTTGGCGGTGGTTCTCCTCTTACCTCTCGGACAGGTCACAGTCAGTGTTAGTTGGAGGGCAGAGATCGACCCCTAGGCCCCTAACATATGGGGTGCCGCAGGGTTCGGTCCTGTCCCCCCTACTTTTCAACATCTACATGAAATCGCTGGGCGAGATCATTCGGCGGCACGGGATAAAATACCATCAGTATGCGGACGATACTCAGTTGTATCTGTCCGCCCCGTGCCAACTCAATGAAGCGGTGGACGTGATGAACCAGGGCCTTGAAGCTGTTAGGGACTGGATGAGGGCTAACAAACTCGTGCTCAACCCGGATAAGACCGAGTGGCTGTTGTGTTTCCCTCCCACTAATTCGGCAAGCATTCCATCTCTCAGGCTGGGGGGTCAAACACTACGCCCCTCAGACAGGGTCCGCAACTTGGGAGTCCTCCTGGACCCACAGCTGACTTTCAAACACCATCTGTCAGCTGTGACCAGGGGGGCATTTGCCTGGTGCACTAGTTGCGCCCCTACCTGAACCAGGAGGCTCTCACAACAGTCACTCGTGCCCTTGTGACCTCTAGGCTGGAGTACTGCAATGTGCTCTACATGGGGCTGCCCTTGAAGAGTATTCGGCGACTTCAGCTAGTCTAGAATGCGGCTGCGCGAGCGATTGTGGGTGCACCTCGCTTCACCCACATAACACCTATCCTCCGCGAGCTGCACTGGCTACCTGTCGATCTCCGGGTACGCTTCAAGGTGCTACTCGTCACCCATAAAGCCCTTCATGGTAGTGGATCTGGGTACTTGAGAGACCACCTACTGCCAATCACCTCCATTCGACCAATTAGATCTCACCGATTAGGCCTCCTCCGAGTTCCATCCGCCAGTCAATGTCGACTGGCAACCACGCGGAGGAGAGCCTTCTCGGTGGCAGCTCCGACCCTATGGAACGATCTCCCCGTGGAGATTCGTACCCTCACCACCCTCCAGACCTTCCGCACAGCCCTTAAAAACTGGCTGTCCCGTCAGGCCTGGGGCTAAAGATTGCAACCCGCCCGAATGGTATGAATGTTGTGTTTTAATGATGTATTGTTCTATATGTTAAAAGTTTGTTTCCCCCCCCCCCTTTTAAAGTTGTAAGCCGCCCTGAGTCCCCCCAGGGAAAAGGGCGGCATATAAATAAACTTAAATACAAATACAAAATACAAGACTCATGTAGCTAATTATTTATCTCCAAAATGATATATAAAGAGTTTTTTCATTATTTGCTTTCATCCATCAATTTTCTTGCACTGCAAGCCAGGTAACCTGTAAGCCAGGTACACTGAATCATTCTTAGAGAAATTGCATGGACTGCTTTACATTTGAATCATTCAAGAATTAAACAAAAATTAATCTGCATAGATCTGTTGCCTTCAATAAACAAAACAGAATAATCTGTATCTACAAAAGTTCCCTAGGTCCAAAAAAGTGACTGAAAAAACATCAGGCTTGTAGAATGGCACATAATCTGACACTGTAGAATTAGAAATCAAGCATTACTGTAAAGATAGGCAAATTATTTCTCTCTAAGGTACAAATTAGCTTGAGCCAAATAGATCAAGAGCTGCATGATAGAAATAGGTAGCTCTATTTCCCTGTGGGCATGCTTAAAAGATCTACACTTTTATATGCTTCTCTGTTCACATACCTTATTTGCATCCACTCACACAAATCCCCTCATACTAAGATACATCATTCCTCATTGCCATTAGGATTTAAAAATCTTTTGTTTCCACCAATAGGAAGCTTATTAAAAGGCTCATTGGCACACTGACATAAATGCTGCTCCTCAGAAAGTGGGTAGATCTTGGATTTAAAACTGTGCAAGGAACTTTCCCAGTGTTCTCTACAAGCCATAAACTTTTATTTTTGATGTAAAATACGTTTATTTCCATTTCCATTTCATTTCATTCAATCACATGTATACTGTGCATGACCGGGGCATATAACATTGAATAATAAACACAGCCCTCGCTTTCATAGACCATACCCCCCAAAATACAAACCCAATATGCCACCTTGACCCACCATACACCCTCTTTCACCCCCTCCAACTTACATTCTTCCTTCTAACATTCTCCTCTACTACCTACTTCCCCTCCCCCACTATAGCTCCTCTCTCCCAATACATTCCCTCCCTTCCTTCTCCTCCTACCTCCAATCCTCTCTCCCACCCTCACTACCCCTCTTTCTTCTTTCACTCTACTCCTCCCTTCGGTGTATTTCTATTGTCTATCAATATATTCAGCTTGTCCTATTTTTACACTAACATTAAAAGGCCACAGTATACAAGTGCAATCATGTGCTTTGAGATCTAAGACATATTATATTTCCCCCCTCCCCCCTCCCCCTAAAACCCCACCTCCCTTCCCTCCCCCCGACTTCCCAGAGCCCGTACACAGTATAGCTTTTTAACAAACACAGTCTAAAATATCTTTAAAACAAAGCAGAAGAAAAAGATCAAAAGGCTCTCTGCGTTGAACTCAGCTTCTTACTGTTACCCAAACTTTAAACAGTTTAAATTATTACTAATCTTAAGCATATGCTATCTGGAATTTCTTAGTCCCATATTTGCTTTGTATATAATCAATCCATTTTTTCCAGTCTCGTTTATATCTCTCGTTTGAGTGGTCTTTAAGATATGCTGAGATTTTTGCCATCTTGGCTAAGTTTATAACTTTCAAAGTCCATTCTTGAGTTGTAGGTACGTCTTCCTTCTTCCAGTATTGTGCCACCAACAGTCTTGCTGCAGTTATTAAGTACAGAACCAAATTAGTCTCTACCACTGTAAAATCAGTACATATACCTAGTAAAAATAACTGAGGGGTGAATTTTATCCTTCTTTTGAAGATATTTTGCATAATCCACCACAGTTTTATCCAAAATGCCTTAACTTTTCGACATGTCCACCATATATGAAAATATGTAGCATCAAGGGAACCACATCTCCAACATTTAGGCTGTACATTCGGATACATAGAAGCGAGCTTTTTGGGATCTAAATGCCATCTATAAAACATCTTATAAAAATTTTCTCTCAAGTTTTGTGCTTGTGTAAATTTCACATTTCTTACCCATATTCTTTCCCATGTGTCCAACATTATTGGTTCTTCAATATTCTGTGCCCATTTTATCATACAGTCTTTAATCAGTTCCGTTTCGGAATCCATCTGTATTAATACATTATATATCCTCTTTATATGCATTAAGCTTTGATCTCTTATTTGTTTAAACAAATTATCCTCAACTGTTTCAAAGCTGGTTTTTTGGTCTATTTTCCACCTAGCCTGTAATTGGCCATACTGAAACCATGTCTGAACTACCTTCTCCTCTTTAAGTGTCTCTAAAGATTTTAATTGTAACACCCCCCCTTCTGAAGTGAGAAGTTGTCTGTAAGTGGTTCTATCGTGTTTTTGTTCTATATTCATATTTTGAATTGCATGTCTAGGAATTGCCCACATGGGCAGCTTATCATTTAGTCTGTGTTGATATTTTTTCCAGACCCGCAATAAAGCATTTCTTAAAATATGATTTTTAAAATTCTTATCTAATTTTTTGTTGAATAACAAATAAGCATGCCAACCATATACCAAATCATGTCCCTCGATATTCAATATTCTATCATTGGTTAAATGGGTCCAGTCACTGATTGCAGATAATGCCACTGCATCATAATATAATTTTAAATTGGGTAATTTCAATCCTCCTCTTTCACGTACATCTTGCATTATTTTCATCTTTACCCTCGGCTTCTTTCCTGCCCATACAAATTTGTTGATACCCTTCTGCCATTCTAAAAGATTCGCATCTCTTTTAAGTATTGGTAACATTTGAAAAACAAATAAAAATTTTGGTAAGATGTTCATTTTTACTGCCGCTATCTACCCAGCAAGGATAGATGCAATTTCTCCCACCTTTTCATCTCCATCTGTATACTATGCCAAAGTGGTTCATAATTATGCTTGTATAATTTCCCATTTGAAGTTAGAATATTAACTCCAAGGTATTTGACTTTCTTAACTACCTCACATCCTAGCATCGCTCCTAATTCTTCCTTTTGTTTAGTATCCATATTTATGGCTAATATTTTAGTTTTTCCTAAATTTATTTTAAAGCCAGAGACTTGACCATATTGATTAATTGTATTCATTAAGATCGTACTGGATTCCTGCGGTTGTTCCAATATTATGACCAGATCATCCGCGAAAGCACGGACTCTATATTCTTGCTGTCTAATCTTGATCCCTTTTAGACCATCCAGGCCCCGTATTTTATTCAGCAATACTTCCAAAGTTATAATGAACAATAGTGGGGACAAAGGACAGCCCTGTCTTGTCCCTTTTTCGATTTGAAAGGAGTCTTCCATTGACTATGATTTGGGCTGTTTGCTGCTGATATATTGCAGCAATTGACCGTAAAAGACTATCTCCTATCTGCATTTTTTGCAATATCTTCAACAGGAATTGCCAATTCACTCGATCAAAGGCCTTCTCAGCATCCAAAAATATGAGTGCGGCAGGGATTTGATTATTCTTTCCCAAGTATTCTAAAGCATTAATGATTAATCTAACATTGCTCTTCATCTGCCTCCCCTGTATAAAGCCTGTTTGGTCGGTTTTTTATCAATTGTTGAATAACCACCATTAACCTATTTGCTAATACTTTAGTAAAAATCTTATAGTCTACATTAAGTAATGAGATAGGTCTATAATTTTTTGGCTGGGTAGTATCTTGATCTTCTTTGGGTATCAATGATATAAACGCTGTCTTCCATGATGGGGGCACTTTACCTTCCGATTGAATTTTATTAAATAATTCTCTAAGAGGTTCTACCATTTCTAACTGTAAGTTTTTATAATAAACCGGTGTTAAACCATCTGTACCTGGTGCTTTCCCTAACTTTAGTTGTTTGATTACCTGCAGGATTTCCCCAGAGGTTATTGGTTGGTTCAACTTTTGCCTGTATTCTTCTCTAACTAGGGGGATTTTCTCTTTATCTAAATATTTATCTATGTCTAAACCCCTAATTTTGTCCTCCTTGTACAGTTCTGTATAAAATTCTCGAAATGCCTTTTGAATCTCCTCCTGTTGAAACACCTCCTTCCCTCTATAACGCAATTTGGATACGTTTCGATTTTTTCTTTTTTTCCTAATCTGGTAAGCCAACCACCTGCCGGGTTTATTTGCATTGCAGAAAGTATTGTGTTTTGCATATAATAAGCTGGTGGTTACCTGGCCAGAAATCAGCATATCGAATTGGGATTTTAATATGGAGATTGCTTCCTTAGCCTTTATATCACCTGGATTTAATGTTAGTTCCAACTCTTTCCCTTTAATTTCCTCTTCCAATTCTTTTCGTTTTTGCCCTTGTTTGTGTCTATGTATTTTGTTTATATTCATCAATACTCCTCTCATATACGCTTTGCTTGCATCCCATACATATTCCATAGATGTACCCTTATTCATGTTAAGAACAAAGTATTCAGATAACAACTTTTTACAATCATTAATATACTTTTCATATCTAAATAAATTTTCATTCAACCTCCAAGACCTTCTTGCCTGCACTACCCTTCCCAGTTCCATCCAAACTGGGTTATGATCCGAAAGAACCCTCGCCGCAATCTTTGTCTTCTTCACCCTAGAAAGTAAATCATTAGTAATTAGGATGAAATCAATCTTTGAAAGAGATTGATGTCTATCAGAAAAAAAGGTGTAGTCATATTCCTCTGCATTCCTTTCGCGCCAAACATCTCGCAATTCGAAATCGTCCATCATATCAAAAAAAGATTTGGGTAACTTAGCTCGGATTTTGGTGTTCGGGCGAGATGTCTTCTTATCTTTTTTAGTGTCAATGACGCCATTCCAGTCACCCAATAGTATACAAGACTTAAAGTCCCACTGTACTAATTTGGCATGAAGATTTCTATAAAATCCATTTTGCTGTTGATTAGGAGCATAAATTCCCAAAAGTAATGTCTTTTTCCCTTCTAAGATTATATCTAGTGCAATATATCTTCCAAAGGGATCTGCTTCAATCAGCTCGGCTTTAATGTCTTTTCTTAAGTATATAACTATGCCATTTTTCTTTTCAGTGGCAGAGGTCACAAAATGTTGACCAAGTTTGGGGTTAAACAAGTATTTTTGATCAGTTGTTTTGATATGAGTTTCTTGCAAGCAAATTATATCATTCTTAAACTGTTTGAGATAATGAAATATTTTCTTTCTCTTCTGTGGAGAGTTCAGTCCGTTAACATTCCATGTCAAAATCTTAGTTGTCATTTTTGGTTGCCTGAAGCTTTTTTAGAGCCTCCCGCATGGCTTGTCTCACCTTTGATCTGGCTCCTCCCACGGCTTCTGAGCTTGTCGCTGAAACTCCTTGATCGATGGCCGGTGATTGTTGGGATTGTTGTGTTGTGGCTTGTTTTTCCATTTGTGTAGTAGTCGCACAGTTGGGTCTTTGTTCCCTGACCCCTTGCCCTTCCGGAAGGGGGAGATGGTACATTTTATCTGGTAGTTGTGTGGTTTGCTGTTTGCCTTGTCCTTCTCGTGGTCTTTCTCCATATCCAGATGATTCAGGGTGTCCCACCTTCAGAATCTTATGATAGAAATCTCGAGCTTTCCATACAGAATTGAGACGGTATCTTTGCTTATCAAATGTAACTATGATATCAAATGGGACATCCCATCTATACTGTATCTGACGCTTTCTGAGCTCTTCCACCAAAAAAGCATAATCTCTCCTGGCTCTTAGCATTTGAGGTGGTATTTCCTTCAAGACAATCAAGTCCTGTCCGCCAATTTGAAGTCTGGTATTATAGGACTCTTGTAATATCATGTTTCTGAACTCTCTTGTAACAAAGTATATTACCACATCTCGGGGGAGTTGCTTCTGTTTTGCCGCCCACGAATTAACGCGATAAATTTTGTCAATCTGCCAATCAAAATTGGATCCCGGTCTTCCCACCAGACAGTCAAAAGCCTCTGAAAACATCTGCTTTAAGTTCTCCTGCTTCTCTTCGCGCAGCCCCCTGACTCTTAATGCAAGCTCCATCTGCTTATACTGTATCATAATAATTTGTTTTTCAGCGTTTTCAACTTTTTGTTCCACCACTTCAGTTTTAGATGTCAAGTTAGTTTTAGCTTCATTAAGAACCTCTAAGTTATCTTCCATTCCAGAAACATATTCTGTCAGTACATTTACAATTCCCATCATATCCTCATTCATTTTAGTAATCTTAGTATCAAAGTTATCATATAAGACTTTTATCTCATTCCTTATTTCATCTCTGAATGCTCTGAAAGTTTCTAAATTCTGTTCTCTAGATTCTCTAAACATTTCCAAAAAGAATTCTTTCGTTGGTACATCTCCACTAGGGGGCATAGAGGGTGGAGGCTGCAACTTTGTGCCAGGTATGGGGGACGTAGCTCTCGGAGGTAATTTTGCAGGATTTGGTTTTGATGCCATTATGTTTTGCTTTAAGCACTTAATCAAATTTTTCTAGCCCGCTGTGCAGCTTACAAGAAAAAAAGAAAAATTCCTCCCTTTTTACAGAGTTTACAGTAGGTTTCAAAGGATTAGCATTACGTCAAAACAGTTCAACAAAGAAAAAAAACTCTGTTTGGAATGTCTCTATATTAGCAAAAGAGTCTTTGAAAACTTTTAGAGATTGATAAGAGGAAATCTTCAAGGGAGTGGAGCTAATTAATTTGTGAGAGGTTATTCCTTTGATTCTGTGCCAGGAAGTTAGAGATATACAAATGCGAAAGCTATAAGATCGCCATCTTTGAAGCAATTACACAAAGGAATTTTTTATAACGTTGAAGCTAGTATTTTGGTAGGAAAAACGAATAAAGTTCTCAGGTCCGGGCTCTGCTTGTATTAATTTCCAATAATATAGTTTCAGAAATTGTCCTAAGGGGGGGGGGGGGGTCTCCTTGCCTTGTGCTGTAAAAAACAGCTGAGGTTTTCTGGCCGGAGTTAAATGACTCAGCCTTGGTTGTCTCTCCCCCTCCGTTCGCAGCCAAAAAAAACCCTGCAAACTTCAAAGAAGGCTCTTACCGACTGGGTCACTCTCTGCTTTTTTCTTGCCTGAAGAAAGAGATATCTACTGGATATTAAATAGATAACGAACTAGAAATCTGGAGGCAGCTCAATTAAGCCGACGACGACGGCAAGGTCCCTCCCCGGAACTCCCATAAACTTTTATTTTTAAAAATATTAGATCATTTAATATTTTCCTAGGTATTTTTATTTATGTGTCTTCAATGTTTTAAGATATAACAAGCAAGGAATAGTATTCAGGTTTTCCTTTCTATCACCTCAAACTCTTATATTATGAGATATCTGTTTTTCAAATAATCAAATGCCTTAAATTTATTTGCTTTGCAAAGTGAATTAATTCATACACAGTTAAAATCTGAGAAGGAATGGTAATCCATATGAAAAAAAGAATTTATACTAGTAAAGCATCCAATCTTTAAAAGGTCTATATATAAGGGAGGGGGGGCGAGTTGTTTGGAAATGCCATATTGTTTTAAAACATAGTCATTACATGTACCATTACTCCAACATATCTGTTCTTTCAAAATATATTATCAAGTGATAATAAGAAAGCAGGTAAATAACTTCATTGTAGAGGCACAATTCAGAATACTTTTCTTGTCCACTGATTGATTTGCTTCAGGACATTTCCTGATTTTGGTGGTCTTCAGAATGAGATTGGTATTATCCAGGTGAGAATGAATGTGAAAAAAATAATTATTATTCAATATGTAAGAAATGGAATAAAAGAACAAAGAAACTCTTGGATATAATGAATAAAATGCATTCAGGACTCTTAGGAAAGGAAAATCAGAAAGCAAAGAAGGGTAGCACTTACATTCTCATGTTGCTGGTCTTGTTGATAATTACAGATTTCCCAGTCTGATCCAAATTGTGATCCATGCCAAAGTTAGCCACCCCTCTGTGCACCAGCATTGGCTGATACGATGACATCTGGGGGAACTGGAACAAAACATCAAAGGGCTCAATATGCTGCCACCCTGAGATGATGGAATAATAGCAGACCACTTTTTAAACATTTGTAAAATCATGAAGACTTGATTCTGAATTCTCTGCTTCTTCTATTCATTTATTTCAACTCATTTTCAAGTCATTCCAACAGTCTATGCCAATTTTGGGTAGTTTGGGAAAATAAGAGTAATTGCAAATTTAATAAGAAGAAGGCAAGCAAATGAATACAGAAGTTTTGATTATATTTTAACATACATGAAATTTGACTTTTGAAATTAATGGTAATCATATATTAATGAAAAATATGTTTTTGATATAACTGAACATGCCATACCTCCAAAGCACTTAAAGAAGTGTAAAAGTTGTTGTCGTACTAAAACTATACTTGGTAACTAGATAGGCACGGGCACTGGCCCTGAATTCTTTAGTAATCACACTGTAAATTCAAAGCCAAATAAAGTTACTTTCTCTATCTGTTAGTAAAAGTAGATATTTGAGGGATTCTTTTGACTAATCCTTTGAAATTACACCAGAGAATCCAAAAGGTGCTTACATCTTGATTCCAAAGTTCCAATGGTCATCACTTCCCCATAGTTATATAACTGGGGTACCCAATAACTGGTCTGCTTTTAGAGCCATTTACAGCATTTTGTGGCCATGTGATTTATGATGTTTTTGCTTGAAAACCATAATTTATGTCCAGTTTTCAGCAAAAATGCTCCATATTAAACAATCAGTTCACTTAACTACTGCAGCAATTGATTGTTGATTATATGTTGTCTTAACAACTGCTGTATAAAAGGTTGTAAAATGAGATTGGTCACATGATGAACCACTTTATAATTGTCCCAACTTACAAATATAATAGGCAGTCTCAATTATAATTATAAAACTGTAATAAAGTCAACATATACATTAAGGAATATATAACATTCCTTTTACTGTACACTGATAAACAAATATTAATAATGATATTCTTAGGAATACAACAGAATTGCTTTGAGAATATATTTCTGACATGTTTAAATAAAAAGATGTCACAAAACAAGAAACAAGTACTGAAAACAAACTTACCTCTCTTCACTAATAAAATCAATGATTTCCTGCTCCATTTTTAATAGTATCATTCTATTCCTATTAATAAAAGAAAAATAAATATTTCAAAAATTGAATCTGAAGAAAAGAAAAACAGGCAGCAATGTCTGAAATATGTCTCATTACACCAAAGAAATTCAAAGTCTGAATTTTATTTATGAGTAGTGCAAATATGCTTAAGTTTCTTTTCTAATGAAAGGATTCATTAAGTTTCCTATCCAAAGAAAGAAATGCAGGCCTAGTGTTCTTAGGATATGTTGGAAATAAGAATGTAGATTTTTTTTTGTACCTGAGTGAGGTATTTTACATAGATAGTTGTGCATAATCTATTATCCTTGTATTTCAAAAAATAAGAGTGTCTAATAAGACACAAATCTTCTTAATAATTATAATTTCTATCAACCCTCTGATTTCATTATAGCTGTAAATGACATATCCCTTAGGCTGTACTGTTCAGAAAAGATGGTTATTGTTTTAAGACCACAATTAAGTCTACCGTCATTATGTTCAAGTGTCAACAATCACAACACACAAAATTTGGGTTATGCGAGGTTAACAATAAAGATTATTTCCAATTGACTTAATCATTCCAGCCTAACTGACATTGTTCACTGAAGAAACTAGTCTCAAAAATATTTTGGCAACTTGGTTTAATGTCAAATGTCATGAAAAGATAAGAATAATTCTATGAAATGTTTTTATGGGAATTTGGGCAACAGTTGAGATTAGAGATGCAAAGGGAAAGTTCCCACTCAACTAGTTATCCTTGACCTGTTTAATGACATTAATATTCTCCTGATGAAGAGCCATTTACTTGGCTCTAAACATGCTTTTCTTCAGAAAATATTTTTAAAAACTAGCTTTTCAAACAGATAAATGTCAGGATGATTTGTAACCCTATCAGGTAGATGATAGATAGGAACTTATCTGTAATCTTTTCCCTTACCATATTTTTAAGATTATAAGATGCTCCACAGTATGAGATGCTCCTAGCTTTTGGGGAGGAAAATGGGGGGGGAGGGGGAATCTGCCTCTGCCTTCCAGCAATTTGACTCCTTGCAGCAAACAGTACAGACATATACACTGTCTGTGGTGTTACATTTCAGACTATAATTGTATAGACGCTGTTAAAATTGATGCGGCTTTCTGGAAGTATACGTTATTCTCTGCTATTTAAAAAAAGATGCAATAGCACTGGGCCTCTTCAAATCAAGTATTTATTTTAAAAAGCTTCTTCATGTTGTTAAGTTGTCTAGAACAATAATAAAGCAGTCTTTTAAAAAATCTAATAATTTGAACATTCTGTAAGCATTTATAGTTATTGACTTACCTCCTTGCAGCAAACAGCAAACCAGACTAGTTTAGCCTGATTAGAAAGGGGGGGGGGATCTGTCTCTACCTCACAGCAATTTTCTTCCTTGCAGTAAGCAGCAAATAGCAAGTTTAACTTTCGATTTCAGTTTCAGCACAGCCTCCTGATGATCAGCTGTTTCAGGCTGCAGGGATTGCCATAGCCTATTGTCGCCTCCGCAAGCCCCATTTTCCTATTTGCTGTAAGGAGGTAAATTGGCCTCCGGGAGGCAGAGGCCAAAGGGTGGGGGCCAGTGGGTGGGCAGGGCTACATTAGACGCACCCAAATTTTCACCCTCTTTTGGGAGGGGAATACGGTATATGCTATATCCCTATTTCATTTTGTATTTATTTTTTTAAATAATGCTTTGAATATGGATGCCACTATGAGTTTTTGGATTTGGCATTCAATGAAAAATAGTATATGATTCCATGAGTGCTCTTCCACGAACAAAAGATCTATTCCATTTAGAAATATGTTTCTCATGTATTAAAAAATCTTGAAATGGAAAAATGACACCAAATCTGGAGACATTATTTTTATTTCTATAAAATTTATCATGAGTTTCCCCAAAGCTTTATTTCCTACCAGAAATTATAGGTTAAACATAGATATTTCCTCTATATTAATATTCATGGGGTAACATAATTCCTGAATTAATGTACATTACATTACTATAAATGTTACTCTAACTTTTCCATGGAAAGTGATTTATTTATTTATTTTGCACTCTTGTTTGCCCTGAACTCTTCATGATTACTTTGATTTTCAGAATATTCACATAACATACAAAAACACAAGTGTTTCTCCTGAAAAAAACTGGAAACTATCAAATATTGCACACACTGTGTATTGCAAGCTGGCTTCAGATCTTCCTCTAAGCACTGGGCGACAAAAATATAATTCAAAGAATGAAAGAGCCCTGATGAGAAGGAAGGTAAATGTAACAACACAATAATTCTAGTACACAGTCTTGTTTGACAAGAGACACATAACTGCCACTAATGCAGTAAAATTTGTGTTCTTTCTCTTGTTCTTTCTAGCTAAGTTATAGGATGGCATCTCTTTTATGACCAGCAGACGATTTTCAATATTCACATTTTGATAAGAGCTATTTTTTTCTGAAACAACTCTCACAGCTAGCTATATTTGACAAGCATTGCATGTTTTTTAGTTACTTTTGTTTAGCAAGGCTGTTTGGGAATGCTATAGAAGTCTGCGTTTGTATATGCCCTTATGTGTAAGCATGCATGTAAATAGCCAAATTTTGACCAATAATAGCCAAATTTTGATAAAAGTAGGATACAAGCCTTATAGTACATACTTATGATGTAGGTTTTGCTAAAACAATTTTTTAATACAGGCATTATTTCACATACCACGAATACCATTTTCTAGAAAGAAATATTCTATCCCTACAAATTGCTAAGAGCCAAGCTATGCAAAAAAGGGAGAGAGAAACTAGGACTTACCGGGGGTTATTCTTTAATGTGTTAAAAAGAAATTCATGCAAATCTATGCCTGTTGTATATGTATATTCTTGGCTGCAGTCTGAAAAAACATACATTACTAATTGTTTCATTGTTTAAAAGTGAAAATAATCTAGCCATTGTGTGGAATAAAGTTTCTTTCTCTCCATCTGTCCTCAGGGGTGCCTGATTTATGAAACTTGCATCTTACATTAATAACATTTTAATAGAACACATGCTTAATTATAAGCACCACTCACAACTGAATATTTAATATATATAGTATTGCTTTTAAAAATAAATAAATTACAAACTGAAAATGATTGAATTCTGGAGATATCTATATTTGAGCAAATGTAAAAGGAATGGATAAATGAAACCAAAATAGAAGATAGAATAACAAATAAAAGTAGCTTTGGATTTGTTTGCATATTACACTATTCCAAAACTGCTGGTATGCACTATTGGCTGACTGGGGGATGGAGAAATAAAACATGGAAGCTCTTTCCCTGATTTGTTCACTGGACAAATCAAATCTATTGATTTGGCTACTTCAAAAACAAGTGGAACCAAGCATAAATGACAGCCATGGGCAATAGTATAGAACTCACTTACCGTTAAACTACAAGCCTAGATTTTTGCAGGACCAATGCTCTGTGTATGTTATATGCATATACATTTTGCTGTGTTTACCTTTTTGTATCTAAGATATATTAGAATAGCTAAAGAATTTCTACAAAAGTAGAATATCTAGAGAAATCAGTAGTTTCTAGTTAGAGAAACACAGTGAATGCTGAATATACAGTATATTAAAATAAAATAGCAATAGCACTTAGAGAGTGCTTTACAGCTCTCTCTAAGCGGTTTACAGAGTCAGCATATTTCCCCCAATAATCTGGGTCCTCATTTTACCGACCTCAGGAAGATGGAAATCTGAGTCAACCTTGAGCTGCTGAGAATTGAACTGCCGAACTGCTAGCAACCGGCAGTGAGCAGAATTAGTCTGTAATACTGCATTCTAACCACTGAACCACCACGGCTCTTAAAAATACTTAATTTATAGTTTAAGGAAGGTTGTGTGTCTGTATGTGTGTGTGTGTGTGTGCGCGCACACCCATACCCACACGTGAAAAATAGAGTACTTTGATTCTGTCAATCAAATAAATTGATTTCATTTTCATGGAATTATCTATGAAATATGTATCCTTTGAGTAAATCCATAAAGAAATCCAGAATTTAGAACATAAGCATTATGTTTAAAACAGTCACCTAGCTCATATTTCAGATGTAGTTAGTTGTCATGAAAGAAAAAGTTTCCATATCATAATAATATCCTAGAAAGCAATGAGGTGACAAAGTGCAGTAAATGACAAAAATGGATATAGATTCTAATTAGTTATGGTATAAATTACTACTACTGTAGAGATTCAATGTATTTATTTAAATTGGCCTGTCAGCACATCAGTGAAGATTGAAACAAAAATTTCATTCAGGTAGTCTATGAATGATAGACCATCATTTGTCAGGACTGGATATTTCAAGTAGATAACTTTATGTACTATTTATTTCTATAGCAATTTTATGCTGAAAGTTATCATAGTGATAGAACATCAATTTAAGCCATCAATAACATGCAAAATGAAAATATAATCATAAACTTTTTCCAAAATGAAGATTAAATAAAAAATTATGGACCATTTATAAAGGCAACTACAGGAGATGGGTTTTAACACATTTCTTTTTAATTGTAGCTGTCACAACCCAACGTACTTTATCTGAAAAGATAGAAAGGTCTGAACGAAGAACATTCCAAAAACCTGGAATTTAAGGATTTTTTCTTGGATCATAAAAAGAAGTCACTACTGTGCACCTAAATCAGGGGATAAATTCACTACAATTAGAACATTTTTTAGATAGTCACCTCTACAATAGTTTTTATATTTTACATATGTGATATTTAGAATAATTACAATTATGCTGTGTAATATGTATGAAAAATTCTAAAAGCAAGAAATAAATTGTCAAGAAGGAATTGGCAATGCTTCTGTTAAATAAACGACAATACATGCACAGCAAACTATTATCGCATCAAAATGTTCCTATGCTGGAGCACTTTCAATAATGGATAGAAAAGTCTACAAGCACATGGTATAGGTTCCTCTAAGCAGCAACTCAGTTAGTGTGTATTCTTCCTTTGTTCCACACTGTCCTTACCCTGCTTCCACTTCTCTTCTTAATATAAACTCTGCTTATGGATTTTAGAATCAGGTTGAAAATATGTAGGCAGGATATATAATGCATTGACTTACAAATAACACTTTCTATTATAATATTTCTAATGCAGCTGTGCCATTTGCATATCATTTTTATGAAAAACATTACATATGTTTTCAGTTTTGATGCTGCAATACAGCAGCGTCTCTGTATGGTGGGAAAGAGAAGGAAGCAAACTGCAAAATCTGTGGTCCACCATGGCTGATCCCACAAAAATTTTGGGGAAGGTTAATCTAATTATTTAGAACAGAACAAATTCTTTCTCTTTATGTAATTATTTAAGCCTCTTTATATGGATGTACATTGTCAGAATTATTATGACTTTGAAAGTTTAAGATATTCTTTCAGCACATATTTTAGATGTAAAGAGAATTTGTTTTGTATATCACATTTGTTATATACCAATCATATATGTATTCTACAGTTAATATATAAACTATACGTATATCACAATCTCACAAACAATTACAGAATATAAAAAATACAAACTAATTCAACTACATACAAAAGCAACACAAACATTCAAAATGTCTCCATGTGTAAATGACTAAATAATGACTGAAATACTTTTGTTCACCTTTTGATAACATGCTTATCTTGGTTTTTTCACTGTTTCTATTTTTTTCTTTGTTTTTATCCTTCTCTTTTTCTTTCTCAGAGTCATCTTTACTAGATTTATCCTCTTCTCGTAGGTTGGGGAAACTTGAAAGCTGTAGCTGTATTGATTCCTGTTGAAAAAAATATAATAATTTAGGGCCAGATTCAGGAAAAATGGCATGGCTTCCAAATGCATAGGAAAGTGCAAGCTTAGAAATGCTGGAGCCAAACAATATTTGATACACTTAATCTTAAGAAATTATGTATTCTTACGGATATTTTTTGGTTGGTTGGTTGGGTAGTATAGTATCACTGAGTATCATAACTTAGTCCAGTGGTAATCAACCTGGTCCCTACTGCCCACTAGTGGGCGTTCCAGTTTTCATGGTTGGTGGTAGGGGTTTGCTGTAGCTCTGCTTTATAAATTTTATAAAGTAAAGTTACTTCCCTACTTTATAAATCACCATTACTGTGGAACCAGTGGGGGGTTAGAAAAGTTTACTACTAACAGAGATACAAAAGTGGGTGGTAGGTATAAAAAGGTTGACTAGCTCTGATTTATTCATATTATTGAATATCAGAATTTAGTTTGTTTGTTTGAATCCAATGGATTCAATATGGATCAATTTAAATAAAATGCCAAATAAAAGCATTATTTATATTAAAATTACACTGAAATCAGCAGAATTCATCTCAGTGAAAATTGACTGAAAAGTTTAAGGGAAACATAAACATTATTAAGTTTATTTAAAATAGTGGGACATTTTAAATAAATGTACTTAAAATTAGGAATGTAATAATCAGAATTTGACAATATTCATATGTATGGTTAATTTTATTTTATACCAGGAATTATTAATGTGTTGTTTCTTGAAAAAGGCCTATTTTATATCTTAAACTAAATGTTGATAGATGGGAAAAAATCCAAATTATAATTAATCTTATTAATTAAAAAATTAAAATATGGCATGATTATATGCAGTGATCCTAAAGTTTTCTCAAATATTTAGCATGGTTCTATTTACATGTACTTTGCAGCAGTGTCACAGAAGCTCTGTGCTAATTTTATTTGTATTAGCAATGCTTGAAGATGTACTTGAAGTTGTACTAATTTGGACCCAAATGTGCTTTTTGCTAAGTAAATTAGCTTATGAGATGGTATAATCATTTTTACAAATATTTACAAATTTAATCTATGCTCAAATGTTTTTTATTTTGAAAATATTTTTTTATATTATGATGTGGAGGGGAGGAAAAATTAAATGCTTTTGCTGCCTATGAAGACAATCCAATACATGATTGTGGGCTGAGACTCACTGAAATGAGATTCATGGAACTTAATGGAAAAAGTTTTAATTGACTTTGACATCTTCAGTTATTTATGCTGAAGTCAAAGTGATTCCTAAGTACATTTGCTGTTTTACAAAAAAATGGGGGGGGGGGGAGACAGACTTTACAAACAGTTTACTACAAACATATAAGCATACTGCACTGTATATATGTATATATAACTGTATATATCTATGTCATACATATAACATAACCTTGCTATATAGTCTTTGCATTAGAAAAAAAACACACAGGAAAGCTGCAGAGTCGTGGAAAAATCTGGTGTTTGTTTCTTATATTTGTTTTTATTGACTTTTTTCAATCGCAAAATTACAACGTTGATAAGTACATTCATACAATTTAGGCATAGTGATCACAAAATGTTGAATTGCAGTAGTACACTAATAAACCAATATAACATTAGAGGCAACATTCCTTTTAAAATAAGGGCAGATTGTAAGATCAGGTAAACTTTTATGATGAAGTAATACAGGTAAACAAGATTTTTCCTACACAGGAAAATCAAGGCAAATTTTCAAATATAATACAAACATCGGGTTTGTAGTACAATCCATACTCTTTAGTTCTGGCAATGTACCATACATTCTTTGATGACTTAGACTCTTTGCTTTGTAAACTAGCTAGGAAAACTAACGAGGAAAAATCCAACTTTAAAAATAATCCATTTCCATTGATATAACTCTTCCAGGTTCCTTCAATCAATGAAATGAATAAACTACTGATTTAGCTTTCCTATGCAAAATGTATCAGTCTTTAAACCAAGTAGTATACTTGATAACTTATTATATGAAGCCAATTATCCTCAATATGCAGGCTTTGGTAGTAGACTATACTTAATCTTTGCATCCTTAACTTTTTGGGTGACATGTCATGGTGAGTCAAGCAGTAGTAAGGACCATAAGAAATAGCATTAGGGCAATATAGAAAAGATACTTGCTTCTAAACTTGTTAGTTCCTATAGAATATAACATTCTTTTTTTCATTTGTAGAGAAAACATCAGAAACTATCATGCAACATTTAGTACAATCTGATATATTTATATATTTCTCCTTTCAGATTCCATTTGAAATGATAAAAATACAAATAAAATGCAGAACAAAAGCCATATATTTATAATAATACAAGATGAACTAAATACTAGAATTGTTTTCAAAGTAACTATCCACAATTGATAAAAGAACTTTTTGATTGTTATACTGCATAAATATCATCTTAGAGCAGCAAGAGAATGTATAAAATCCCCACAGCTTATTAAGATATGGGACAGTGAATTTTGGTCATTCAAAAAATAAATAGACAGAGAAAAAAAACCTCTCCAGAGAAAAGTCCAGAGGAGAAGTAAATTTAAGTCATTTCAAGTTAATAAACGAAACTTTTTAAAAAGTACACTTAACTGTGATTTGATTTTTGTGCTAACAGACGTTTAACATTCATTTCCTCTTTCCTCTCCCTTCCTAGGGCTGATCACATTCTTCAATTAATATCTGAATCTTCAAGTAAAAAATGTTGAGAAAAATAATTTTCTTTCAAGTAAGAAAAAAATTCTTTTGGTTTCTGTGTTTTTTAAATTTATGTTTTTAAGCAAATAGAAATATATGTTTTTTGCAATAAATGCTAAAGGAAAAATGGACACCATTCTGATTTTTTTTTATTTAATTCATACAATACTACTAGAGACTCATAAAATATATTTTAGCAATATTGGAAATTTGGCTCCAGGAATCAGAAAAATAAACCATCTGGAATACAAGCACTTTTTTATAGATTACTATTATTTGTAGGGTCAAAAATTGAGCTATAATTATAAACTAAAACATGGGAAGCAATATGAAGATTTTGTATGACCAGAATGATTCAATCTTATATCTGGTATATTCTTAAAAGAGATAGCCTTAGAGAAAAAAAACAATTGTAACCTTTTTGAGTTTTTTTTAAAAAAAAAATAATTAATCTGAATTCTTTCGAATTCCTTTCCATTTGTTGAAATTTTCAGGGGCTCTGGAAAAAAAGAGCAAATAACACCCTGTGATATACTGTTGATCTACTCATGTATATGAAAGAAATACACTAAAAACATTAAAAAATAAAGTATGCTCATGTGAAAAGCCACTTTGATTCCCCCAAATTAAGAATTTCTTTTACAAATATACAGTTATGCACAGGAAAAGAAAAATTATTCATGCAGCTTAGAAAACAATTTTAGATACCTGATTGTCAGTGTCTGGTTCAAGACAAGGAGATGATTCTTCACAAACAGCAAGGCTTCGTACCAGTTTCCCCTTTCCTCCTGACTGAAATAGAGAAATAAAATAATTTCTAAACAAATAATATAATTGTGTGTGTGTGTGTGTGTGTGTGTGTGTGTGTGTGTGTATGCTGGTCTTGTTGTATTTGGGTCTTTTCCCATGTAAGATTGAGATTGTCTTGGCAACGTTTCGGCGAGGTCTCACTTGCCATCTTCAGGCTGGTGTTTTCGGCTTCGTGTTTATGTGAGTAAAGCGTGGTCAGAGCTGCCGTCTTTCTATAAATCTTGGTGGGTGGGTGTGAAGTGCTGCCTTTGTTTCTGTAAGTGGATTGATTGGCTGTGTAGTTGTACCATGATTGGTAGATTCGTGCTGATTGATGCTGACTGTGTGCTCGTTGTTGTTTTGTGTTGTAACGGTGGGTGGGGCTCATTTGTTGACGAGGGCTGGTTTCCAGATGTCTGGTAGGCGGAAGGTATCATCACGTTTATTCATGTTGTGGGGGTGTTCCTCTATTTCAATAGCTTCCATAATTATTCTCTTGTTGAAGTATTCAGTTTTGGAGATTAATTTGGTTCCTTCAAAATCAATTTCATGTCCTGTAGCTTTAAGGTGCTGGAAAAGGGAGGAAGTTTTTTCTTTTTTTCTTACTGCATTCTTGTGTTCTGCGATGCATGCATTTATTCTCCTATTAGTTTGCGCTATGTATGTTGCAGGGCAGATTTTGCATGGAATTTTGTAGACTCCTTGGTTTTCTAGCTGGATTTTGTCTTTGGGGTTTCTTAAGATGTTGGGTATTTTTTGGTCAGTGTTGAAGGCTGTCTTGATACTGTGTTTATGGAGAATTTTGCTGATTTTATCTGTGGTGCCTTTGATGTAAGGGAGGAGGGCAATGCCGTTGTCCTGTTCTGTGTCTCGATTTTTGGGGGGAGTCTCCCTTTGGATCAGGTTGGTAATTGTTTTTCTTTGGAATCCGTTGGAGATTAATACGTTTGTGAGAGTGTGTAATTCAGTTTTAGGTGGTCTTTGTCGGCTAGGCGTTTGGTTCAGGAGATGAGGGTCTTGGCTACAGAGTTGATCTATGCAGGTTGGTGATGGGATTGTGCATTTAAGTAGTGGTTGGTGTGTGTTTTTTTCCAGTAGATGGTGTGTCCTAGGGAGCCATTGGGATTTTTGTAGATTAGGATGTCCAGAAAGGGAAGTTGGTTGGTTGCTTCTATTTCCATAGTGAATTGTATTTTGGGTGTAGGCTGTTGAGATGTGTGAGGAAGTTGTCCAGTTTTTTTTCCCCATGTGGCCAAATCACAAAAGTGTCATCTACATATCTAAGCCAGAGTTTGGGTTTGTGTTCAGATTTATCTTTCGTAACCGACACCGGACACCGGACCCACAACAACACAGGACACCACCACCAATCACCCTCACCAGACTCAAACCCAAACCCATCCCATAGATGAAATGCGATCACCATCCAGACGCCAAACCACGGTGGCATCACCAACTGCTGCACCCCCCTCTGACCCCCACATAAAGCAAACTGACACATGCCATGAATACATGGCCAGACTACAAACTTGGAGCCAAACCAAACCGGGATGTTACATCACAGCCATCTGCTCAGGACATTACATCACAGAACTCAGGAGGTTACAACGCAAAGGCTCAGGATGTTACAACACAGCCAACCTCCCAGGGTGTTGCACTCAGGATATCACTACACTACAGCTCAGGATGTCATTACTCAGCCCATTACCTTGGTCATTACAACACAAAAGACTAATGGGCACACAGCTAGTACCTCAGCCACACAGAATGTTACAAAACAGGCAACTAATCTGCATACATCAACTCCATCAACTAATCAAGATGTAACAACACAGCCAACAACCCGCTTACAAAGCCAGCACTCCACACACCCCCACCAATATTTATAGAAAGACGGCAGCTCCGATCATGCTTTGCTCGCACAAGCACAAAGCCGAAGGCACCAGCCTGAAGATGGTGAATGGGACCTTGTTGAAACGTCACCAAGATACTCTCAATCTTACATGGGAAAAGACCCGAATACGCCAAGACCTGCATATCTGTACCCCTGAAAATCTACAAAAACAAATATATATATTTGTATACATATACATAGCTGATAAATGAGACATTAAAAGTAAAAACTAAAAAAAGAGATAAACTGGTGTGCAAGAATAAACTGCTCAGTTGCTCTAAGAATAATGGATGAGTATTTGAAATTAAGATATCTTAAAAATAAATCAGTACTTTTGAAAAACTTGATTAAATTGCAATGCAAACTTTCATCAAAATTTCAGATATTCAAAACTTATCTCCAACAAATTAATTGATGTATTTAGGTGGCTAAATGAAATATCCTAGTCTTTAAAATAAGAAAGTTTAGTTTAATGGTTTCTTTTCATCTTTGAAAACTAGACATTTGTAAACATGAAAACATCTATTAAGCATGAAAGCATGATGTTTGGAAAGAGAAGAAAAAATAAATGTCATGTAATTTTCCCCTTAAATAGCAGAAACACACAAATCAATTTATTAAAAGACCCAAAAACTGAACTGAGGCAAAAATTGGAAAAAAAGCAATATCTGTAACCATAAATTAAATGAAAGTTAAACTTTCATCACCAGCCATGTGATATAAATTTTCATCCAAGCCAACCTATTGCAATTCTGAGCAACCAGACAAAAACTCTACCTTGGATCTCTTTTTCTGCTGGTTCTGGTTAACACTTCGTAACTGTGGAAAGCAAGTGACAACACATTCAAATGTATTAGTAGAAAATATGCATAATAGAAATAATAGTATTTCATATGGTAGCTATCAAATAATTTGTCCTTATCTACATCATTGATACTATTAAGGCATAAAGATGTTTGTTTCTATGTTTGTAAATTTATTTATAATGGTTGTCATTAAAGAAAAGCTTCTGCATCTAATTTTCATCCTATTTTTTTCTTGTTATTTATCTTAGTATGTTAGTGAATATTTGCAAATTTTTCAGACGCATTCACCATATACTAATATTTGAAAATGAACAAAGGGTATCTATAATTATAACATCTAATAAAATTAAAATGAGAAAAGAAAGATAGATTGATTAGAAAATATATGCCAATTCTTATTACCTGGTCTGATTTGCCATATTCTTCTTTTTCTGGTTGAGCGAGAGACAAGTCTAGCTCATTTCCAGCTTCTAGTTTATCTTGCTCAGACATTCTCAGAGATTGAAAGAAAAGGTTTTGATGACCTAAAATGTTAAGTCAAACAATAGACAGGCAGAAATTTCTGTCACTTTATTCCCATTTTATTGCATAATACAGCCCAATAGAATTCAATACAATTCACACAGTAATGGACTGAAGAATTCTAGGTGAAGGCTAAAGAATTTAAAAATTAACAAATAGCTTAGATTAACTGAAGTAATCACAATAAAGAACAGAAAAATAAAGATGTTGCTATTTCTCTTCCCTCATCTTTCATTCTGCAGTTGCAAAATTTACACATGTGGAAGAACAGTTTTACTAGGAAACTGTTGCCATAAAGTAATAGTAACCTATGTTCTTAGGTATGGTGGGGCAAGAAATATACATTTTTCTATTAGACGTCTTTTGAAAAAGAAAAGGAATCAGCATACACCTACCATTCAATCATTCATATGTGCACACATATGAAAAAAAGAAAGACACCTTGAAGAAATAATGATTCAATAAAAACATTAATTCTCCACTTGACATTAAAAATCTCATATTCTTCACTAATAGGCGTCAAACTGACAGCTCCACTATAAAATTAAAAAGCCCCTGTCAAACCCCATCTCATTCTCCCATACTGTTAAAATCCTGCCAGAAACTCTTGGCAGATGGCTCTCATGAAGATCTTTTAAAAAAAGGCTTTGCTCTCATTTCACGTCATTTGTACAGAATCTCAGCATAGCTTTTAAAATTAAAAATATTCATAAAATTCTATTCTACCACTTCCATGCTGATTGGTTATCAAATATATCTCATGAATAATTTAGTACTTTTTGTTCTTCCCACCCACTATCTTTTTTAAAAAAAATCGTAAGAAAGAAAATATACTGGAGAAAGACAATAAATTCTTAACAAATGTTACTATTTGTCCTACTCCCTATATAATGATGGTTATTTGATAGATATAAATTTCACTGTGTTTCTTTTGTAAACACTAATTCATACTGAAGAGATGTCTCTAATCTTTGTTTTGGTTTATTTAAAAGAAAATAAATAGAATACAGTGTGGTCAGAAATTCAGAAAATTAAGCATGATTGTGTAAATGAACTAAGGACTAAAAGAACTAAGAACACTCTTCCTTTCAAGGTTTGCAGTTCTCTTTGTATGAACAGTGAGACAAAACAGCAATGAATGAAAATGTAAATTTATAACAATCAACAAGTCATTTTTATTAACACATTTTAGGGTGGTGTTGGAACAATAACCTCTCTTTATAACTAATAAGCATTTATATCTGGAAATTAGTACTTAGTTTCTTTCTTATAATTTTAAATATGTTAAATATAACTAGCATGAATTCTACAAATTATATGATCTGGTATGTACTCTAGCAATTATAATCATGCAAAATCCACTTGTATATTGTGTCTATGTATATAGACAAAATCTACTGCCATTAATAGATAACAAAGATGTGAATTACCTTCAATAATAACTCTTGATACCTTCCGTTCAGATTCTGTTGCTCCTCACTGGTTAAATACACACAAGTGATCGATGATAATGTGAATGCCATGACCCCATTAACAATTCAGGATGCCAGTTTCCATGCTGTTCCTTTATAGAATTTGACAGAGTATTGTCATCAACCTGGCAAGAAAGAAAAAAGGACAAAGAATAAAACCAATAATAAGAGTTATAATCATAGTTAAAATTAAAAGATAAAATAAAGAGACCAGATTTCTAATCCTTATGACCAGCTTCAAGCAAATCACTTTCACAGCTTGATCCAGTTCCACCTGTCTCAAAAACTGTGTGCTTCTTCTCTAATGAAGGCTAGAGCAGGCTGTTCAACTCATAACAGCTCCTACGCATGGAGCTAAAATTAACAATTGCGGATTATGTGCCAAAGATTACTCACTTCAATTTTAACCTTTTTAGTAAATTCTAACACTTTATACAACTATATATATATATATATATATATATATATATATATATATATATATATATATATATGTGTGTGTGTGTGTGTGTGTGTGTGTGTGTGTGTGTGTGTGTGTGTGTGTGTGTGTGTGTGTGTGTGTGTGTGTATACATACATACATACATACATGTATGTATATATATATTTGTATAAAGTGTATATACATACATACATACATACATACATACATACTATGTTTGCTTCAATGGTAATCAATATTGTCCTTAAAGAAAAGAATGACATTGTCTGCTCTGTAAATGAAGCTATAAACTCAAATTGTTTTTAAAGAATAACAAACACTGACCTCAATAATACAAATGACTGAATCAAAACACTAAAACAGTTCAAAGCAATTAATATTGTAAAAATGGAAATGAGAAATAATGTATAAGGATGTAAAAGTGGAAAAAAGATTACTGCAGGAAAGACAGAAATATTCTAGGTATTTGGCTAAAGTATGTGAGAGATTTAGAGGAAAAAAACATTAATAAAGTGTTACAATATCATTATTACATTTTAGAGAATTTGGTTTGGCAGTTGACTATTAATCCAGAGATGGGCAAGTCTTCTGCAATTTGTAACTCCTTAAACCAATGCAGTGACGTGCGGTGAGGTTTATGGCTGGTGAGGCACTGACACAGTGGTGGGTTTCAAATTTTTTTAGACTTGTGGACTTCAACTCCCAGACAGGCATGCTCAGTTCCGATTTAAAGCGACAGCATTTGTTTTTCTCCTTTGCGAAAAAGTTTCCTTCATTCTTTTTCTTCTCCCTCCCATTCCTTCCTCCCTCCCTCACCCCTCTCTCAAACAAAGATAAACACAGAAGTTGGATGCACTCTGCTGTCTGGGTGGGAAATGCCTGAAATGCAATAAAGCCCACCCACCCACTCACCTCCTGCTTGCAGGCTGGGGTGAGAGAAGAGGCAGAGTAGCCGGAGGGAAGCCAATCCAAGCCTTTGATTTCAGGCGGAGCCACATTGCCTTTTCAAACTTGTAATCAGTGAAGCTGGGCTTATATAGTTTTATCTAGGTGTGTGTGTGTGTGTGTGTGTGTGTGTGTGTGTGTGTGTGTGTGTGTGTGTGTAAAGGCAACGTGGGTCTGCCTGCAATCAAACTACACTTGGGGAGGGATCTACACTTGAGGATGAATTTTGAATTCCTCCCTCTCTGACCCACTTGTACCTTTTCCAGCTGTTTCAGAGAGGATTTCAACTCTGCTTTTGCCTGTCATCATGAAAAGAAAAAAAATGTAAAGGAAAAAGGCAAGAGCTGAGGTCAGGCTGAGCTAGTTACTGCCAGAGTCACTGTGGATGACTCTGCTTAACTGTTTAAAAAGCCTCTAAAAAGCCCTCTACAGGAGGAGGCAGGAGAATAATGTGCCTCACCTACATCAGGAATTTTTAGGCTTTTAACTGATGACCAGACGTCCCGATTTTGGCGGGACAGTCACGATTTCTAACAATTTGTCCCGTGTCCCGGGGCATTTTTAAAAAGTCCCGATTTTCTGGCTTCATGTTGAAAGCCCAGTAGATTTGCTTAAGAAATCCTAACCGGGCCAAGACAAAAGACACTCTGTCTAACCTCTCTCTCTGTCTCAGTACTTTCATTGAAGATATTAAAACATTAAAGCAAGAAAACGGACCCCCCCCCCGCCTTTTTTACCTCCTTTTATAAGAAAAGATGACCCAGTACCATAGAGCTCCAGGAAATACTTTGGCTAGAGAAGTAGTGAGTGTTCCTTCCTGGATTTTCCAGAGGGGAGGGGCACAGCGGTTGGAGGTCGGCTTGTGTGGGAAAAATGGTGAAATATTTCTTTGAAAAATATTTCCCTGGGACTAATTTTACCATTTTAATTTGCTCAGTTCTTTGTATTAACATCTACATCATTCTGGATTGACTTGGAGTGCCTGCCTGCTGGTAAGTGAGCTGGGTTTTTTCTTTTATTTTTTTAATGTATTTTAAAATAATATTTTATTTATTGTGCATAGGATTTTTTAAAATAGTTTTATTCAGTGTGGATTCTTTTTTAAATTGTCTTAGACTATTTAAAAAAAGATTCTATCCAAAATAAATTGAAGTGAAACCATTTTTAAAAATTCTATGCACAATACTTTGAAATATATTGTGCATAGAATTTTTAAAAATAGTTTTACTTCAATTTATTCTGTGTGGAATAGTTTGAAATATTTTACTTCAATTTATTCTGTGTGGATTCTTTTTTTAAATTGTCTTAGACTATTTAAAAAAAGATTCTATCCAAAATACAAAATACCAGCTGCAGTTATTCACTTAAGAACTGTGGCAAGAAAGGTGGTATAGTGACCAAAGTTACAATGGCATTGAAAAAATGACTGATGACTAGACTTAAATTTTGTTGCTCCGTATAAAATTTTTAATCAAGCCCCCCCCCCCCAGTCAAAGGTGTCCCTCTTTACCAATCTGAAAATCTGGTCACCTTACTTTTAACCCTTGCTTAACTCTGCTCGAGTGATCATAAAACACCTAAAGTCAGACTAGATGAGGCACGTCATTCTCCTGCCTCCTCCCGTAGAGGGCGCTTTTTATAGGCTTTTTTAAACAGTTAAGCACTAAGCAGAGTCATCCACGGTGACTCTAGCAGCAACTAGCTCAACCTGACCTCGGCTTTTGCTTTTTTCCTTTTACATTTTTTTTATCTTTTCATGATGACAGTGGTGAGTTCTGCCTCCCCTGCCTCCCCTGACTGCACGTCCCTGAACCAATGGTATCTTTTCCCAGGAATTTGCAGCAGTATAATCTCAGGAAAAGAACAGCTGCTTTAAGGAGTTGCAGACATGTTCACCTCTGCTTGTAGTCCAAACAATATCCCAAAGGTGCTTTTCCAAAAGCTTCTTCTTGGATGAGAAGAAAAACATTGTCAAAGAAAAAAACCCAATAAAGTCCAGTTGCCTTTGGGAAAAGCACCTTGGGACAACCATGACCTGGATAAGAATCTCCATATACATTTACACCAAACAATGTTTGTTATACTGAATCAGAGATACTCCTATTAACAACTGAAATTGCCATTCTAGCTTTGGAAAAAAAAACATGGTATATACATGGTGTATATTTATATAATGCTTCTGTGCCACTAACTTTTCTTCGATTCAATCATTTCTGACTTGGAAACTACCATGGCAATGTTTTTTTCAGAAGTGGTTGGCCACACTGCCTCCTTCCAAGGACTCAGAGATAGTGTCTAGACCAAGGTTACCCGGTTGGCTTCGTGCCCAAGACAGGACTAGAACTCACAATCTCCCATGCTGATGCCTTAACTGCTATAGCAAACTGGCTCTTAGTTGCAAATTATATTGTGAATTGCAGCATCCACTTTAAGGTGCCTCAGGCATATTCAATATATAATATATCTTGGTTCCCCTTTTTTAGATCTGCTGAGGCATTACATATTTCAATTTGAAATACCTGCTATTATACAAAATTTGTTTTAACTATACCCATATATTTGCCAACAGTTAAAATCAATTGAGGACATTTTCATACAAACATACATATCAAGAAATTAGTTCAAATTTCTCACTAAAGTAGAAGAGTGAAAATAGTTGATTTGAAGAGCCTAGACAAGTTTGTGATCGAGTTTCCAATTATATAGTCAAATTGAATTAAATATGTGTGAATTAAATTAGCTCTCTTGATCATAAAACCAGACTATAGTGTTGTAACAACTGAAGAACAGAAATGGTAAGCCATACTTTTATATCCAATTAGTAAACTCCAAAATTACCCATATATGATAAGAAACAAAAAGTTAACTCAAATCACCAATGGTATAATTCCCGGAAATATGATTTTATGAATCTTACCACCATTTTTTAAAAGTCTATTCAACACATCACAGAAAAAAACATTAAATTATATGTAAAGCTTAGACTTTACAGCATTCCTGATCTTTTTTCTTTCCCATACTACTAATATAAGAATAAATTAATTAATAATATTTATTTGACCAGCAAAAATTTAAAACAAAATTAAAAAGGAAATAAATGCAATAAAATATCAACAGCTAGCAAACTAAATCACAAAATATAAGTCACCCCTCTTACTATATTAATACAGCTGTTTACCTAGGTGATAAATCTAAACCATGAATAGGGTTGAAATAAAAATGAAAGCTATATATCCTCCACAGTTCAATTAAGTTGTATCAAACCCAGTGGTGGGATTCAGCTAGTTCGCACACATTGGGAGAACCAGTTGTTAAATTACTTGAATCGCACCACTGATCAAACCAAGTATTATTTTAAAACAAAAGTAAATATGTCTTTGACCAAGTGCATTTGGTCAAGCCCCAAGAATAAAATCAACTATTGCATATCCATTAAATGGTTATAGATTCTGAAGGAGAAGGTTCATGTAAAATGTATCTAGTCTCCCAGGAAATTTATTTATTAGGAGTACAATATAGATCAGGATTTCAAACTCATGTCGTCACAGCGGTGCCATGTGACATATCAGGACTTTTTCCCCTTCACTAAACTGGGCAGGGGTGGGGCCAGCATGTGATGCATCTGGCCCGCACACCACAAGTTTGACACCCCTGATGTAGATGGACAATGTCTCTGTAAAATTTATAACATAGTAATACATGTAACACATTTTCAACCTCTTCCTCACAACATGGGTAAATACACTTAGCTGCAGGAATAGCCAAGAGTCTAGAACAGGGGTATCAAACTCAAGGCCCAGAGGCCGGATCCAGCCCATGGGGTGTTTAGATCTGGTCCATGTGGCTGCCTTAGAAACAGCAAAGGACCACCCTATGGTGCTCTGCCAGCAAAAAATGGAACTCGGGAGGGCCGCAGATATTTTCACTGGCAAAGGGTTGCAGGAGGCCATCGCAACCAAAAACGGAGCTCAGGAGCCAATTTTGGCTGGCAGAGCACTTGGGCACCACAGGTGCCAGTATGAGTGACATCAAGCTGGCCATGACCACACTGGCTCCCCAAAGTCAAACACAACCCTGAAGTGGCCCTCAGTTAAATCAAGTTTGAACTCCTGGTCTAGAAGATAGACTTAAGATAGAGAAGGATCTTGACATATTTGAACATTGGGCCCTATTTAAAAAAATGAAATTCAATGGTGAAAAAAGTAATTGTCAGCACTTCTTCATTGGATAATCAGGAAAGAAAACCACAAGGCTCCATTGATAGAAATCGAGTGTACTTTTACTAATTATAAATGAACAGAAGCGTAGCAAAGTGAAGTCTAACTATTTAGGCGCGAAAGCAAATGATATATAGAATAACCCATTCCCCACCCCTTGGCATCCCATGCATAGTCCAATCATAATTCTCCCAAGTGTCAGGTGCGAGATAACTTCGAAAGGCATCACCAAGATGGAATGTCGGTGCCATTGGCCTTGGCGGGAAACCTCCTCCGCATGCGCAGTAAGACGGGCAGTAGAAACTCCAGAATCTTCCTCCAGCACAATTAGCAGTCCCCTCCCAAATACCATGCCCTCCCTCCCCATTTCAATGGCAGCCGAAGCAGCAGCAAAGCAGAGGCCGACATCCGGCCCTCCTCCAGAAAAAGGCGGTCAGATCTGGAAAATGACAAAACACAAACAAACAGACGAACAACAAAAAACGGAAAGAGAAAACGGGGGGGGGAGAGAGAGAAAAAGTCAGGAAATAGGGAAAACTAGGGCTTGTCAGGATAAGCAGAATAGAACTGGCGGAGCAGCTCAGGGTCCCGGACATGAGACTTATTCACCCACTCGGCATGAGATGGGGGAAAATGCTTCCAAGCCACCAGGTACTGAATTCGATTCCGCCATCTGCGAGAGTCCAAAATTTCTCGAACCTCAAAATGCTGTTCACCGTCAATCAATAGGGGGGCAGGTGGCGGATCCACCGGCAGACGTAAAGGTGAAAAACGAACAGGCTTAATGAGATTAACGTGGAAAACAGGATACACATGGTTGAGGGGCTTGGGCAGCTGCAAGCGAACCGAAACAGGATTGATGACCTTGATGATGGGAAACAAGCCCACATACTTAGGCCCCAACTTCTTGGATTTTTGTGTAGTTTGAAGGAACTTCGTGGATAGATAAACTTGATCTCCCACCTTTAGCACGTTTCTTATCAGCCTGCTTCTTATGTGCGCGATGCGCAGCGTCTAAAGCACGAAGTGCCAAAGGCCAAACATGCCGTAAACATTCACTCCACTCAGAGATCAATGAAACCTGCGGCTGCTCAAGAGGAACTTCGGGAATAGGAACAAAGTCCTGGCCAAACACCACCCGGAAAGGGGTGAAACCAGTGCTGCTATGTACAGAATTATTATAAGCCACCTCTGCATGCGGTAACAAGTCCACCCAATCATCTTGCTGGTAGTTGATGAAACAACGTAAATATTGCTCCAGAACAGAATTAGTCCTCTCACAAGCCCCATTAGTCTGAGGGTGATGGGCGGAGCTTAAGCCCTGGGCAGAGCCAATGCGCTTAAGAAATTCTTTCCAGAACACGGAGGTGAATTGCACGCCCCTATCAGAAATGATGCGATCAGGCACTCCGTGCAAACAGTAAATGTGAGAAATGAATAGTTTAGCGAGGGCTTTCACAGAAGGAATCCTTGGGCAAGGTATAAAATGAACTTGCTTGGAGAACAAGTCAGTAACCACCCATATGACTGTGTGCCCCTGGCTCTCAGGAAGTTCGACAATGAAGTCCATAGAAATCTCCTTCCACGGGGCGACAGGGAGAGCTACAGTTTGGATCAAACCCTGTGGTTTTCCAGGCGGGCGTTTAGCAGCCGCACAAACGGGACAGCTGGCGACATAAAGTTCAATGTCTTTTTTCAGAGAGGGCCACCAAAACTGCCGTTTGATAAGATGCAGCGTCTTCACAAATCCAAAGTGCCCCGCTAACTTGGAATCATGAGCCCGTTGGAGGACAACCAGACGAAGAGAGCTAGGGACGTAAAGCTTCGCCCCAATCCATGGCAAATCATCCCTCATGGTGCTGGAACCAATCATCCTGAGGAAGGGCCTTTTTGAGGTCGGAAAGAAAATCTTGAGACCCGTCTATCTTAGAGCATGTTTGCTGTCTAGTAACTACAGGAGCAGCGAGGCTTGACGTGGGAACAACGGGCTGGACAACGCTGAGCTTAGAGCAGTTGTGCTGAGGGAGTCGGGACAAGGCATCAGCCATGAAGTTCTTCCCCCCCAGGATGTATTTCAGGGTGAAATTGAAGCAATTGAAATGTTGAGCCCAGTGCATCTGCTTAGGGGAAAGTCTCCTGGGAGTTCTCAAAGCCTCCAAATTTTTATGGTCAGTCCACACCTCAAATGGGTGTTTAGCGCCCTCCAGGAAATGGCGCCATGTGGCTAAAGCCCAACGAACAGCAAATGCTTCTTTCTCCCAGATCACCCAACGTCTCTCAGTGTCCGTGAGTTTATGAGAGGTGTATGCACAAGGTTGTAATTTACCTTGGTCGTTGGTCTGAAGCAATACGGCCCCCACTGCCACATCGCTGGCATCAGCTTGAACCACGAACGGCTTGTCCATATCCAGGTGCTTCAGAACCGGCTCCTAGGCAAAAAGTCATTTTAACTTTTCAAAAGCAGCCTGACACTCCATGGTACAATTTAATGGCTAGGCTTGGGTTTCGGCCCACCTTTGGACTTTAACAAATTAGTGATGGGAAGTGCAATTTTGGCAAAAGAAGGGATGAACTGACGATAGAAATTGGCGAAACCCAAAAACTTCTGCAACTCCCTGCGTGTACGGGGCACCTCCCACTCAGTGACCGCTTTGACTTTAGCGGGATCCATCTCCACACCTGCGTGGGAGATACGATAGCCAAGGTAGTCAATTTTCTCCTGGTGAAATTCACATTTGGACAGCTTGGCATAAAGCTCCGTGGCTTGTAGTTTCTTCAGCACAGTGCGGACCAATTTGACATGTTCGTCACGTGTTTGCGTGTAAATAAGGATATTGTCCAAATATACGATAACGCCCTTATAGAGGTGGTCATGCAAAACCTCATTAATTAATTGCATGAAAATTGCAGGCGCCCCCTGAAGGCCAAAGGGCATCACACGGAACTGGAAACAACCCAGGGGGCAGTTGAAAGCAGTTTTCCACTCGTCCCCCTCCTTAATCCGGACCCTATAGTATGCCTCCCGTAAGTCCAGTTTTGTAAAAATGCGGCCCTTCCCCAGTTGGGCCAGCATGTCCTTCATCAGAGGCAAAGGGTAGAGATTTTGGGATGAGATTGAATTAAGATTTTTAAAATTAACACAGAGACGAAGAGAGCCATCTTTCTTTTCTCTGAATAGTACAGGGGCAGCCACCTTGGGTCTGGCTGGTTCAATGAAACCCCTCTTCAAGTTCTTGTCAATAAACTTCCTCATCTCCTCCATCTCCATCTCCCTGGGTGACATAGAATATATTTGGGGTATAAAAAAATCTCGATGGAACAATCAGTGGGCCTATGGGGTGGAAGCTTATTGGAAGATTTTTTACTAAAAACTCCTCTTAGGTCCCAATATTCCTTTGGAATCTTCTCTTCCCCCTCAGTTCTCTCCTGGCCCCCGGCGGCCAAAGTGGGGCTGGAGCCAGCAGGCTCTGAGGCATTGACCTCCCCGTCTGGGGCTGTGCTGGTTCGAATGTGCAGCCACCTCTCCCTCCAGTTAATGCAAGGGTTCCATTTTCGAAGCCAGGGGAGTCCCAAAATAAGGGGCCTGTCCATCCCAGGTGCCACAATAAAAGAGATTAATTCTAAATGGGTTCTCATTTTCATTTCTAGAGGTTCAGTGTAAAAATGGGCCGGGCCCCCACCTGCAATGGACCCATCGATTTGGCAAAAAACAATAGCGGTTTTTAAAGTCCTCAACTTCAAGCCCAATTTCTCAACCATTGCTGGACTAATCATACATCTAGAGCAGCCAGAGTCTAGGAGAGCGGAAAGCTGCTCTGTCGCACCAGCAGGTGGCACCCTTAGCTCAATAGGGATTAACATGGAGCCTTTATTCGAACTCATCCAATGAGACGAGGCGTCGTCATCGGATTCATCAGAGGAGCTGGTGGTCACGTCCGCTTCCTCCTCCACCTCTGGCTGGAACCGCTTGGGAGCATTCTCAGCAGCGTACGCAGCCTCTTTCTTCTTTCCCGGGGCCTTGCCTGTCTTCTCCTCCCTCTTGGTAGGGGGTGGAGCGGTCTGGGGTAGTTTAACACGGCAATCTACAGCGCGATGGCCCCCCTTTCTGCTTCTTTCTCTTTTGCACGTTGAAGTCTAATCAAATCTAGCTCAACGTCTGCTGCATTCTCATACCAAGCAACAACTCGTCTGGGAAGATGTCTGTTAGCACATTGCTGGTAAATGTCCTCATTTAATCCCAATGCAAACTGATCCAGGAGGGCCTCTTCTGACCACCCTCTCATATACGATGAAAGCTGTTGAAACTCCTGAACATATTCAGCTACTGGCCTATTTCCCTGCTTCAGGGCCATAAAATTCACCTTCCCGCATTTTTCAATCAGCGGGTCATCAAATCTCCTCTTCAGTGCAGCCATAAAGTCATCAAAATTCCTCAGGAGAGGGGAATTGCATTGGTGTAAGCTCACCATCCAATCGGCCGCCTTTTCTTCCAAAGAAAGTAAAACCATTCTTACTTTCATCTCATTCGTTTCTAAATCCGGGCCATATATTTCCATATAATTCCAAATTTGAATGATGAAAAGGCCCAATCTCTTGGGTTCACCATTATATTTTACTGTTAAGGGAGGGACTTTTGCCATTCGGCGTCTTCTGGGGGGGGGCTACTCTGGCAGCAGCCCTGGCTGAGGGGGGAGGCTGCTTCTGGGTTTGTTTGCTCCCATCCTCCCTCGGCCTCTTCACCCTCCCTAAATTTATGCATGGAGTACTTTTGTTCAAATTCTTCCATTTGCTCCCTTTCCATCGCTCACCCTCGGGTCTTCCGCTCGGTCATAGCTTCCTCCCAATCCGCTGTTTTTTTTTTCAGTCTCCTTCTGGTAACTCCTGCATCCAATTCTTCAGAATCCTCTTTTTGCCCAACTCCCAAAGTCCATCGGGGGCGAACCGCAGGCTCTTCCACTCTTAGGCCAGCCAGCCTTTCAGTTAAAGATGGGTCTGCAGTTGCCCCTTCAGTCTCCTCTTCATCGCTCGCTCACAATGACATTTTCTTCTTGTGAGTACACCCCCCACGGTAGGTTGAAACTCCTGGTGGTGTGTGTGTGAGACTTCGCTTACTGTCAGCACTTCTTCATTGGATAATCAGGAAAGAAAACCACAAGACTCCATTGATAGAAATCGAGTGTACTTTTACTAATTATAAATGAACAGAAGCGTAGCAAAGCGAAGTCTAACTATTTAGGCGCGAAAGCAAATGATATATAGAATAACCCATTCCCCAACCCTTGGTATCCCATGCATAGTCCAATCATAATTCTCCCAAGTGTCAGGTGCGAGATAACTTCGAAAGGCATCACCAAGATGGAATGTCGGTGCCGTTGGCCTTGGCGGGAAACCTCCTCCGCATGCGCAGTAGAAACTCCAGAATCTTCCTCCAGCACAATTAGCAGTCCCCTCCCAAATACCATGCCCTCCCTCCCCGTTTCAATGGCAGCCGAAGCAGCAGCAAAGCAGAGGCCGACAGTAATGTTCTATATTTAGGCAAGAAATACCACAGATATAATATAAGTGGCAACTGGCTCAATGGTAGTAATTGTGAGATGGATCTTGGGGCTTAGTGGACAATCACTTAAATATGAGCCAGCAGTGTGCTGTAGCAACCAAAAAAGCCCACACAGGCCTAGGCTGTATTAACAGAGGGATAGAATCAAATTCCTGAACAATCTTATCTAAGAATATTAAATAGGAAGTGCTTTTTGTTTTGTTTTTAGTGCTGTAAAAATTGGTGTTGTTTTAAGTACAATTTGAATAAATTCTTAAGGGGATTGCTTCAATGGCACTTTCTAAAACTACTTGGACAAAATTTACTGTTATTGCCAAGCTGCACTAACATTTACAAGAAAGTAGTTTTTTCCCCATAAAGTTACAATTATCCTATTTTAATTTATTTGTTAGATATGTTTTTCATGTAAACAAAAGTGGCATTCTTTTAGGCATATGATGTCTGAAATTTTGTTATATATCAAATAGATTAGATAGATAGATAGATAGATAGATAGATAGATAGATAGATAGATAGATAGATAGATATAGATATAGATATAGATATAGATATAGATATAGATATAGATATAGATATAGATATAGATATAGATATATAGATCTCTGAAATAAAAGGTAATATGTAATGAATTTGATACGAAAATATATTCATTACTTCCAGTATCTATTTCAGTGATAAATATAATACTAGTAATATTGATCAAGGCAAAATCTAAAATAACTCCGCATAGATTAAAAAAAAAGTGTTTTCTTGGAGGGGGGACCGTTAATCATTTTGATTAACACACTGAAACTTTTCAACTAGAAATTCCTGAACGAATGTATTATTATTTTAACTTGAAGTTAACTTTATTAACTTGAAAAGCCATGATCATTTTAATGAATTATAAACTGTTTAGTTTGGAAAAATTAAGATCAGCCTACTCTCAAAAGATATATGGAGCATAAATGAAATAAAGTTATAAATCCTCAATGTAATATTTATGAAAAATTATTATATTGGAAAATTCTAAATTTTTGTATGAATTTCGGTATGGAAAGAAAATCTACTTTCTCTTTTGCATGACTGAAATAAGAATCCACTAGCTGTTAATTTCAAATTTCATATTAATTAATGTGAAAGATTCTGAACTATCAGATGTCTTCCAATACTGCAGAATGCCTAAGTATTTGTAGGCTTCATTTTCTTTGCATTTAATTAATTGGCCATTGGGCATTTCAATTCCCTCACAACAACAACAACAACATCATCATCATCATCATCATCATCATCATCATCATCATCATCATCATCATCATCATATGTGAGGGAATTGAAATGCCCAATGGCCAATTAATTAAATGCAAAGAAAATGAAGCCTACAAATACTTAGGCATTCTGCAGTTGGATAACATCAAGCATGGAGAAGTAAAAACTATTGTCAGGCAAGAGTACACCAACAGAGTTAGGAAAATTTTGAAATCTAAATTGAATGGTGGAAACACAATCAAGGCCATAAATACCTGGGCAATACCAGTTATAAGATACACAGCTGGTATAGTTAACTGGACACAAGCTGATTTGGACCTTTTGGACCGAAAAACCAGGAAACTAATGACAATGCACTACAGTTTACATCCACGTGGTGATACTGATAGACTATATCTGCCCCGAAAATCAGGTGGCAGAGGATTATTACAAGTGAAGCAAACAGTTGAAGAAGAAAAACATGCACTGGCTGATTATTTAAAAGAAAGTCAAGAACATCTATTAATCGAAGTAAAGAACAAAAATCTACTGAAGGCCCAACAGACGAAACAAGAATACAGAAAAGATGTGATAAAATCAAGAATGGAGAGTTGGCAGAACAAAGCACTGCATGGCCAATTTCTGGAAAAAATAAAAGATAAAGTGGACAGTGAACAAACTTGGTTATGGTTAACAACAGGTACATTAAAGAAAGAAACAGAGTCACTAATCCTGGCTGCGCAAGAACAAGCTATCCGCACAAATGCCATTAAGGCCAAAATCGAAAAATCCTCTGATGATGCCAAATGCAGACTTTGCAAAGAAGCTGATGAAACTGTTGATCACATACTCAGCTGCTGTAAAAAAATTGCGCAGACTGATTATAAATTCCGGCACAATTCAGTAGCACAAATGATCCATTGGAATTTGTGCAAAAATTATAATATTAAAACAGCAACAAACTGGTGGGAACATCAGCCTGAAAAAGTCACCGAAAATCAGATGGTCAAGATCTTGTGGGATTTCCGTATACAAACTGACAAAATACAGGCGCATAATACACCAGACATCACACTGGTTGAGAAAAATAAGGTCACAATCATAGACATCGCAATACCAGATGATAGCAGGATCGCCGAGAAAAAACATAAAAAAATCGCAAAATACCAGGACTTAAAAATCGAAATTCAACGACTATGGCACAAACCAGCAGTGATAATTCCGGTGGTAATTGGCACACTGGGTGCTATTCCAAAAGCACTGGAATTACATTTAAAACAGTTAAAAATTGACAAAATCACCATCAGTCAAATGCAAAAAGCCGCACTGCTTGGATCTGCACGCATATTACGAAAATACGTTACGACGTCCTAGTCCCCTGGGTGGGGCCCGACTAGTAACCAATGCCAAATCCGGCGAAACAACTGGCCGCTGTGATACAATTGTATAAAAATAAAACTCCGCCGTTGCCGGTCTCAAGCCCGGATGAGAAAGGAGGAGGGTTGGGGTCAGGTTGGCATCTGGTCCCTTAAAAAAAACCCTCCAACCCATACAATATGGTGAAAAAAACAAATAAGAATTCCATACCGCATCGGTCATCGCGCGGGTTAACAAGGGCCGCGGCGGATGTTGGGGTCCCTAGACATCCGTCGACAAGTGGGCTACAAGTGGACCAGCCAACAAAACGACAAAAATATAGTGCAGATGAAAACCGTGCCATAATGGCCTGTTACTACAACTCAGAGCCAGAAAAAAGAGGCTATTTAAAGCAAATGTATGAATTATGGAAACAACAATATCCAGATTCAAATGTTAGTGAACAACGACTAGCAGATCAAAGGCGATTTATTATACGGAATAAAGTGTTTAGTGAAGTTGAACATGAGGAAATTCAGGCAAATTGCAAAACCCAAAAAACAATATCACAAGCGGAAATAACTGATATTCAAGACACAACTAAAGACATTATAGTAGAACTCCCAGAAGAAGCTCTCGGGGAGGAAATAACATCACCACCACTAGAACCAGTTAGCACTGAACCAACTGATGAACTAACTCAAAAACAAAAAGAATTGAAGGATAAGATCATGGAGCATTTTCTGCTTAAGGAGGAAAGGCAACGTTTACCATCACTAAAAACTGTGCCTAAGAAAATTTTGGCCCCTATCATGAAAATGGTTAATGCAGTGTTTTCAACAATTGAATCGGGATCCATCTTGGAAACAAACCAGTTAATGTACAGCACAGCTGTAATAGTCACTAATGAACTAGGCATTAAAATTAAAGTACCTAGTCACACAACAGAAAAAGCATCAAAGCCAAAGTGGAAAATCCGATTAGAACAAAAAGTCAAAAATGAAGGGCAGATGCTAGTAACTTAAAGAACATGCATGAGCAACGGCTTAAAAACAACAAAAACATAGATCGGCTAATCAGAAGATATAGATTGGATACAAGAAACATCAATGAAGCTGTAGAGATTGTAAAACGGCGGATAACAGCAACAGCTAGAAAAATTGAAAGATATGAAGCACAAATCATCCAATATAAACAAAATCAGCAATTTCAATCAGACCAACGGCGTTTTTATCAAAGTCTTAATGTGAATGGTGACACCAAGAGTGAAAAACCAGAAAAGCAGGCCACAGTTGAATTCTGGAAAGAATTGTGGGAAAATGCAAAGAACTACAATAAGGAAGCAAAGTGGATACATGACTTTGAGAAAAGCATTGGCAACAAACAAATGCAAGTATTAGAAATAACAAATGAGATGGTCAAAAATCGAGTAAAAAAGGTAAAGAATTGGACATCACTTGGAAAGGACCAATTATATGGTTTCTGGCTCAAATATCTGACCAGTTTACATGCAATATTGGCCAGGCAATTGAATGAAATTTTACAAAAGGGCCAAATTGATGAATGGTTGACAACTGGAAAAACATACTTGATTCAGAAAGATGCAACTAAAGGAACAACACCTGAAAACTACAGACCAATAACATGCTTGCCAACAACCTGCAAATTACTCACAGGCATTATTGCAGATAACATGATGGATTATTTGGAAACAAACAACATCTTGCCAGTAGAGCAAAAAGGTAACAAAAGAAGGAGCAGGGGCACAAAAGATCAGCTCCTAATTGATAAAATGATATTAGAAAATTGTAAGAACAGAAAAACGAACTTGAATATGGTCTGGATTGATTACAAAAAGGCATTTGACTCACTGCTACATAGTTGGATCATAAAATGCTTAGAAACAACTGGCATTAGCAAAAATATTACATCCTTTACTAAAAAGGCGATGAAACAATGGAGACCTGGGTTGGCAGTAGGGAATGAGATCTACGGAATGGTTAATATCAAGCGAGGAATTTTCCAGGGTGATTCACTTTCACCTCTTCTCTTCATCATCGCAATGATCCCACTATCAGTAATCTTAAAAAAAATGAAGTTAGGCTACCAAACAGCCAAAGAAGCTGAAAAAATTTCACATTTACTATATATGGATGATTTGAAACTCTATTGAAAGTCAAAAATAGAAATCCAATCATTGACAAACACAGTCCGAGTATTCAGCACCGATATTTCAATGCAGTTTGGCATGAAAAAATGTGCCACTCCCAACACCATTCTCATATTACCGGCTGTGGAGATATCGACACCAAGTTTTTCTTTTTTTGATCATCACCGACTTTTTGATCTTTTACATATTTTTCTTTTTCTCTTCCTCTTCTCTGTTTTGATTTTTATTTTTTTTTTGAATCTCTGGATCACCTCTTGACTATCTTCATTTTTTCTGCTTCTTTCTTTTCTCACCTGTAACTGAAGCACCCCTTCTCCCCTTTTTGGAGGGGGGGTATCTTCCTTTTTTTTTATTATTACTATTTCATACTCTCTTATATATATATATATATATATATATATATATATATATATATATATATATATATATATATATATATATATATATATATATATATATATATATATATATATATATATATATATATATATATATATATATATATATATATATATTACTGCACTCTACTGTATTTCATCCTTGAAACAAAAAAAAAAATAATCTTCCTCTTCTTTCCTTCCTTTTCTTTACCTTTTTTCCTTCCTTCCCTTTTTCCCTCCCCCCTTATCTTATATCCCCCACCTCTCCTCTGTGTACTTTACGTACTTAATCCACTATACTTATAACCCCCTACCTTCTAATACTAATTGGCTATGAGTAGAAAAGCAGCTGCCTCTGGCTTTACATCAACCCCTGCCCCCTCACCTGCGGGAGGCCAGAGGACAACACAGATGACGTCTCATCAGGAAAAAGAGAAGGAAGCCAACTTTGAAACACTTATACAAATGATGCAGAAAATGCAAGCAGGAAACGATACCCTTGTAAAAAAAATGGAGGCATTGGAACAACAAAATCTAAATATGGCTCAAAAGGTTGATAATATGGAAGGAAAAGTAGAAAGTATACACAACTGGATGCTGAAATATGAAAATAGGATTCAAAAAATTGAAAATAAGATTCAAGAAGGAGAGAAGAAAACTGAAAAGCTAGAGATTAGACTAAGTGATGTAGAAAGAGAGAGCAGTGGAATATTAAGATGGGAGATGGACAGGTCTGAATTTTTTTTAAGATTCCAAAACATAGCAATAGCAATAGCAATAGCAGTAGACTTATATACCGCTTCATAGGCCTTCCAGGCCTCTCTAAGCGGTTTACAGAGAGTCAGCATATTGCCCCCAACAATCTGGGTCCTCATTTTACCCACCTCGGAAGGATGGAAGGCTGAGTCAACCCTGAGCCAGTGAGATTTGAACCGCTGACCTGCTGATCTAGCAGTAGCCTGCAGTGCTGCATTTTAACCACTGCGCCACCTTGGCTCCTTAGAAGAAGAAGAGGACTTAGTCCAGATAATTTCAAATATTTTGATAGATGTTCTGGGGATGTCCCAGGACCAAATAAAAGAAACAATTGATGAGACTTTTAGAGTATACACAAGGTATGCAATGAGAAATGCTCTTCCAAGGGAAGTGCATGTAAGATTTACTAAGAAAACAATTAAATCACAAATCCTACAGAAAATGAGAGACAGAAAACTAGAATATAAAGGAAAGGAGATTGTAGTACTTAAACAAATCCCAAGAGAGGTGAGAGAGAGGAGAAGAGAATATCAATTTCTGACCAAAGTATTGATAAAAAAAGGTGTTAACTACAGATGGCTCATACCGGAAGGTTTATTATGTACTTGGCAAGGACAAAGACACAGGATAGATACAATTGAGAAGGCAGAAGCTTTCTACGAAGAATACTTCAGAGAAACGGCGGAGAAAGCTGGGAAAGACGATGCAGTGATACAAATACTGGAACTACCTGTAACCGCGACCGAAAAAATAGAAGGAGCAGTAGGTGGAAGTGAGAAAAAAGGGGAGATAGGGAATGGGAGCTGCAAAGAAAAACGAGAACCTAGATCCACTAGAGCAATAAACCCTGTATATAAAGTATAAACATGGAAGAAAGAAAAATGATTACAATTAACATTAATGGACTCAATTCGGTAGCTAAAAGGAAGAAAGTATTTCATAAACTAGAGAAGTTACAACTTGACATAATTTGTCTGCAAGAAGTACATATCCAAAAGAAATATGAACATTTATTAACTCAACCAAAGCTTGGGAAAATGTTTTCATCATTGGCAAATTGTAAGAAAAGAGGAGTGGTCTTCTATATTAAAGGCAACATCCCAACAAAAGTAGTATACGCAGAGGAAGAGGGAAGAATTTTGATGGTGGAAATTATGGATACCAAAAAGACACTCCTAATTGGAATCTACGCCCCTAATGAAAAACAAGATGAATTCTACAAAAAACTACACCAAAAAGTTTTGGAACTAGACTATGCTGATATTTGTATGATGGGAGACTTTAATGGCATTGTGAATCCAAATATGGACTATAAAACACATAAAACAAAAAAATTAAACAGGAAGCCTCTGCCAAAATCCTTTTTTAGGATGACAGATGAACTAAATTTAAAAGATATATGGAGAGAAAGAAACGTTAAAAAAGAACAATATACCTTCTATTCAAATAGACATTCTTCACTCTCCAGAATAGACATGATATGGGTTTCAGCGGACCTGAGCTCCAACATAAAAGAAATTGAGATTGAAGCTAGCACCTGGGCGGACCATAATCCAATTTTAATTAAATGGAAAGGACAAAGGGTAAGATCTAGATGGACACTAAATAACACCATATTGAAAGAAAAAGAGTATGTACAAAAAATGGAAAAAGAGTTAGTCCTTTTTTTTAAAGAAAATAGGAAAGAAGATACGTCGTTGCAGAATCTCTGGGACACAATGAAGGCTGTTATTAGAGGTTTGACAATAGACTATACAAGGAAGAGAAACTCCAAAAAAAGACAAATGCATAAAGCTTTAGACAATGACTATAAAATACTTGAAAGAGATCTACAGAGAGCACCACAAAAAAAAGATGTTAAAATAAAGATGGATATAATTAAACACAAAATGGACTTATTAGAAAAAGAAGAATTGGCACAAAAAATTAGAAGTGCCAAACAGAATTATTTTGAAAATGCGAACAAACCAGGCAGGTGGTTAGCATATAAGATGAAAAAAGAGAGAGAAACAAAGAAAATACTACAACTAAGAGACAAACAAGGAGAAATTCAATATGGAAATACAGAAAAGAAAAAAATTATACATGATTATTACGTTAAACTCTATGAACAAGAGAAGGTGGAGGAGGGACGAGTCAAAAAGTATTTACAAGATGCCAATCTCCCCCAGGTACCAGATGAAACTAGAACAATGTTAGAAAGTAAAATAACAATGATGGAGCTAACAGAGGCACTTAAAAAACAAAATAGTGGGAAAGCCCCAGGACCAGATGGTTTACCCGTGGAATTCTACAGAACATTTGAAGAAATATTGACCCTCCCACTCCTACAAGTTATGAATGAAGTGATGACTGAGAACCAAATACCGAAGTCATGGTCAGAAGCGTACATCACATTACTACCCAAGGAAGAGACTGATTTAACACAAATCAAGAGTTATAGACCAATCTCTTTATTAAACTCAGACTACAAGCTATTTGCATCTATACTAGCTGAGAGGCTTAAAAAATATTTAAATGGCTTTATCCATTCAGATCAAAATGGCTTTTTACCTAAAAGACAAATCAAAGACAATATGAGAATAATTTTGAATACCTTGGAATACTATGAGGCCCACCCAGAAAAACAATTGGCACTGATGTTCCTCGATGCGCAGAAGGCCTTTGATAATGTGAATTGGCAGTTTATGTTTTTGCAACTGGAGCAGATGAACTTTGGCAAGAAATTCACTCAAAGTATACGAACGATATACCAGAAACAAGCAGCAAAGATAATGGTAAATGGAGAACTAACAGAACCAATTGAAATAAAGAGAGGTACAAGACAAGGCTGCCCACTATCTCCGCTACTCTTTGTCCTAACACTAGAGGTCTTAAATAGAAAGATCAGAGAAGAAGAAGAAATAAGAGGAATGAAAATTAAGAGAGAAGAGTATAAACTGCAAGCGTTTGCAGACGACTTAGTTTTCATCCTTGAAGATCCATTAGAAACTGCACCCAAATTGTTAGAAAGAATAGAGGAATATGGAGAAGTAGCAGGCTTGAAAATAAACAAAGATAAAACAAAGATCATGACAAAGAATATCCCAGCCACACAAAAGGATCAGTTGTCAGAAATGTTGCAGATTCAAAACACAAGTAAAATTAAATATTTGGGGATACATTTATCACCTAGATGTAGCACTCTCAAAGAGGATAATTATATCAGATTAAAACGACAAATAGCAATCGATTTGGAGAAATGGGGAAACTTGCATTTATCAATGATGGGAAGAATTTCTACAATTAAAATGAACATCTTACCTAGAATTTTATATCTGTTTCAGACAATCCCAATTAGACTGGGTAAGGACTTTTTTCTAGACTTAAATAAAATAGTTTTGAAATTTATTTGGCAAGGGAAAAAAGCTAGAATAAAGCTTAAATTACTACAAGATGTTAGATCAAGAGGAGGTTTTGGTTTACCCGATTGGGAGCTATACTATCAGGCGGCAAACCTGATGTGGATTAAGGAGTGGATATCATTAAAAAACTCTAGATTATTGAACGTAGAAGGTCACGATTTGCTGTTGGGATGGCATGCTTTCTTATGGTATAAGGGAACTAAACCACATGGTTACTTTAGAAGACATTATATAAGGGAGGCGTTGTTGTTAAATTGGGAAAAGATTAAAAAATTACATTATTTAAAAATTCCAGTCTGGATATCAACAATTGAAGCATTTTCGTATCCGATAATATATAAAAAGGAACAAACAGTTAGATATATAGAATTATTGAATGCAGAGGGTGAGCTCAAATCTAGTCAAGAGTTGAAGCAAGAAGGGATGGAAATGAACTGGTATTCATATGTACAGATACAATCTAGATATAATGAAGATAGAAAAACTAAAGGTCTATATAATAAAATGACTGAGCTAGATAAAATTCTAACAGGTACCGATGAAAAAGTAATTAAAAAACTATATGGATACTTATTGGAGTTTAAATTGCATGAAGAACAAGTTAAAGAAACTATGATTGCTTGGGGGAAAAATTTTAAGTATGGGATTGATTTAGAGAATTGGCAGAAATTGTGGTCTCAAAATTATAAAATGACAATGTCTACTGCATATAGAGAAAACTTGTATAAGATGTTTTATAGGTGGCATCTACCCCCGACCAGAATCGCAAGAATGTTTAAGAATAAATCAGAAAAGTGTTGGAAATGTCACCAGATAGCTGGTTCATACTACCACATGTGGTGGACTTGCACTGAAGCCAAAAGATACTGGACTAAAATCCACATGTGGTTGGAGAAAATGATACATAAACAAATAGACTTTAAACCAGAGGTCTTCTTATTGGGAATCTTACCAGAAACCTACAACAAAGACTTAAAATATTTGATTGTAAATGTTGTAACAGCAGCCAGAATTGTATTTGCAAAAAACTGGAAAAATGAAACAATACCAAAAGAGGAAGAAATCATTCGAAAAATAATGGACTGTGCTGAAATGAGTAAATTGACATTTGAAATTAGAGAGCAAGAGGATGAACAATTTTATAAGATATGGGACTTGTTTTATCAATGGCTAAGGGAAAAAGAACAAAATTTTGGAAATGAAAAATGATATACTTATGCCTTAATTGGAAAAAGTAAATGATGATATAATTATGCTGTGAAATAATTCAACAATGATATATGGAAGTACTAATATAAGGTCTGGTGATATAATGTACAAGGTTAAGAATTTATTATAATGACATTTCGCTGCTAATAAGGTAATTTTAGTAGGGGAACAAATGAAAACTGGTATATATAGGCAGCGATGCCTTGTTGAACAATGAAGGAATAAGATCTCTGTTTGAAGGTATGAAATGTAAGATTAACAATGAATAGAAGTATACTCTCTGGGGGAAAATAATGCTAATGTTAACTGAATATATATTGTAGAAGGAAAATGAGACCTTTAGTTACATTAGAGGTAATATCTGAGATGGTAAACATTATTTGAAGATGTAGATGTTAAAACAACCGTAATCAAACGACATGCTGCATGTGATGATGGTTTTTTTGTTTTGTTTTGTTTTGTTTTGTTTTGTTTTGTTCTGTTTTTGTTTTGCTTTGTTTTTTCTTCCCCCTTCCTTTTTGGACCTTTTTTGTCCTTTTTGGCCTTCCCCCCTCCCCCTACCCCTTTTTCCCCCCTTTCTTTTCCCCTTCTCTTTTTGAACTTTTTTTTTTCTTTTCCTCCCTCGCTCCTTTGTTTTACTTTGTTGTTTTTTGTTTTTCAAACCCTAGCTTATTGTGGTGCTTATTAAATATACAATAGAGAGATACGGGATGTATAAACTTAGTAGGGATGCACCTGTGATTAAACGACATATTGTATGTGAAGATGGGTTTTCCCTTCCCCCCCCCTTTTTTCTTTCCATCCTCTCCCTTTCCCATTGTTGTCTATGTAATAAAAAATAAAAAATAATAATAAAAAAAAAATGTGCCACTGTATCCATAAAAAGAGGCAAAATCACTGCATGTGAGGGAATTGAAATGCCCAATGGCCAACTAATTAAATGCAACGAAAATGAAGCATACAAATACTTAGGCATTCTGCAGTTGGATAATATCAAGCATGGAGAAGTAAAAACTATTGTCAGGCGAGAGTACACCAACAGAGTTAGGAAAATTTTGAAATCTAAGTTGCATGGTGGAAATACAATCAAGGCCATAAATACCTGGGCAATACCAGTTATAAGATACTGTCAGCATCCCTCCATTATATAATTAGGAAAGAAAGATCAAGAGATTCCATGTGTTGGAAATCAAAAGTACTTTTACTAATTACAAATGGTTAGCGAGCAGTTGCGAAGCGAAGTCTGTTTAATTAGGCGCGAAAGCAATTGATATATAGAATAGTCCATTCCCCACCCCTTGGGATCATAGCCTCAGGCCAATCATAAGTCCTTCAAGTGTCAGGTGTGAGATAACTTCAAAAGGCATCACGAAGATGGAATGTCAGGGCCGTTAGTCCAGGCGGGAAGCACCCACGCATGCGTAGTCCAACCATCCAGTAACTACTAGAACATTCCTCCAGCACATCGAATAACCCCACCCAAATACCAAGCCCTCCCTCCCCGTTTCATGACAGCTGAAGCAGTAGCAAGGCAGAAGCTGACATCCGGCCGTCCCCCGGAAAAAGGCTGTCAGGCCTAGAAAAAAAAAATAAACGAACAGACAAACAACAAAACAGAAAAAGAAAAAGGGAGGGGGTGAGAGAAAGTTAAGGCTTGTCAGGGTATGCAGCATAAAACTTCCGAAGCAGTCTGGGAGCACGAACATGGGACTTATCAACCCATTCCGTGTGAGAGGGAGGAAAATGCTTCCAAGCCACCAGGTATTGGATGCGATTACGGCGTTTGCGGGAATCAAGAATGTCACGAACTTCAAAGTGACGTTCACCATCGATAAGCAGAGGAGCAGGCGGAGGGTCATCAGGGGGCCGCAAGTGGGAAACACGAACAGGTTTGATGAGGTTAATGTGGAACACTGGGTGGACCCGGTTAATGTGTTTGGGCAATTGTAAACGAACAGAGACAGGATTGATGACTTTCACTATGGGGAACGGCCCCACATATTTGGGCCCCAACTTCTTTGACCTCTGCGTTGTGTGCAGGAACTTCGTTGACAAATAAACCAAATCACCAGTCCGGTATTCATAGGGCTGAGAGCGTTTTTTATCCGCCTGTTTCTTATGGGCCCGATGCGCAGCGTCCAAAGTGGAGAGGGTCAATGGCCAAACACGACTGAGACGCTCACTCCAGTCCGCAACTGACGGAACCTGCGGCTGGTCCTGAGGCAATTCAGGGATAGGAACAAAATCTTGACCATAAACGACCCGGAAAGGGGTGAAACCCGTGCTGGAATGGACAGAGTTGTTGTAGGCCACCTCTGCGTGTGGTAACAAGTCCACCCAATCATCCTGTTGATAATTGATGAAACAACGTAAATATTGTTCAAGAACAGAATTAGTCCGTTCACAGCCGCCATTAGTCTGAGGATGGTAGGCGGAGCTAAGGCCCTGGGCGGAGCCAATACATTTGAGAAATTCTTTCCAGAAAACAGATGTGAATTGGACACCACGATCGGAGATGATGCGATCGGGCACTCCATGCAAGCAGTAAATGTGGGAAATGAAGAGTTTAGCCAGCGCCTTAGCGGAAGGAATTTTGTGGCAAGGCACGAAATGAACTTGCTTGGAAAACAAGTCCGTGACAACCCATATGACAGTGTGCCCCTGGCTTTTGGGGAGCTCAACAATAAAATCCATAGAAATCTCCTTCCAAGGGGCAACCGGGCGAGCGACAGACTGGAGCAGCCCTTGTGGTTTCCCTGGTGGCCGTTTAGCGGTCGCACAAACCGGGCAACTAGCCACATAAAGTTCAATGTCCTTCTTTAAAGAGGGCCACCAGAATTGCCTCTTCACTAGATGCAAAGTTTTCACGAATCCAAAATGACCCGCCAATCTGGAGTCATGTGCGTGACGAAGGACCACCAGGCGTAGGGAGGCGGGGATGTACAATTTGGCGCCGATCCACGGCAGATCATCCCTCATAGTGCACTCGTCTCGATGGTTCAAGAACCAGTCATCATGAGGAAGCGCTAGCTTGAGGTCAGAAAGAAGATCTTGAGGCACATCCGTTTTGCCGCGGGCCTGTTGGCACGTGACCACTGGAGCCGCTAGGAGCGGCTGGACGATGCTCAGTTTAGAGCAATTATATTGAGGCAGTCTGGACAAGGCATCTGCCATGAAATGCTTTCCACCTAGGATATATTTAAGTGTGAAATTGAAACGGTTGAAATATTGGCCCACCGCATTTGTTTGGGGGAGAGACGGCGTGGCGTTCTCAAAGCTTCCAAATTCTTGTGGTCAGTCCACACCTCAAACGTGTGCTTAGCGCCCTCCAGGAAATGGCGCCACGTGGTCAGGGCCCAACGGACCGCGAAAGCCTCTTTCTCCCAAACTGCCCAACGTCTCTCTGTGTCTGTGAGCTTCCGGGAGGTGTACGCACAAGGTTGTAGGTTACCTTGGTCGTTGGCTTGCAACAAGATGGCCCCAACGGCAACGTCGCTGGCGTCAGCCTGGACGACAAAAGGCCTGTCCAGGTCAGGATGCTTTAGCACCGGCTCAGCGGCAAACAGACGTTTAAGCTTTTCGAAAGCCGCCTGGCATTCCATGGTCCAGTCCAGAGGCTTGTTAGGCTTAGGTTTTGGTTCCCCCTTGGATTTGAGCAAATTAGTTATAGGAAGCGCAATTTTAGCAAAAGAAGGAATGAATTGACGGTAGAAATTAGCAAAACCCAAAATTTTTTGTAACTGCTTACGAGTTTTGGGCGCGTCCCATTCAGTGACCGCCCTCACCTTCTCAGGGTCCATTTCAATGCCGGCAGGAGAGATGCGATAGCCAAGGTAGTCAATTTTAGTTTGGTGAAATTCACACTTAGACAATTTGGCATAAAGATCAGCGGCTCGGAGTTTTTTCAAAACAGTGCGCACAAGAGCGACGTGTTGGTCATAAGTGCGAGTATAGATAAGGATATCGTCCAAATATACGATAACTCCTTTGTAGAGATGGTCATGCAAGATCTCATTGATTAATTGCATAAAGACTGCAGGGGCTCCCTGCAGGCCAAAAGGCATGACCCGGAACTGGAAGCAACCAAGAGGGCAGTTGAAAGCAGTCTTCCATTCGTCTCCCTCCTTTATGCGGACCCTATAATAAGCCTCTCTGAGGTCCAATTTAGTAAAAATGTGGCCCTTCCCCAGCTGGGCCAACATGTCCTTCATCAACGGAAGCGGGTAGACATTCTGAGCTGATATCGCGTTCAAGTTTTTAAAATTAACACATAATCTCAGAGAGCCATCTTTCTTTTCACGGAAAAGCACAGGGGCGACCACTTTGGGGCGAGCAGGTCCAATGAAGCCACGTTCCAAATTTTTATCAATGAAAGTCCGCATCTCCTCCATCTCCCTTGGTGACATGGAATATATTTGGGGTTTTGGTAGCTTAACCCCGGGTAAGATGTCAATGGAGCAGTCAGTAGGCCTGTGGGGTGGTAGTTTGTCAGAAGATTTTTCGCTGAAAACCTCCTTAAGGTCCCAATACTCTTTAGGAATTTTTTCCTCTCCAGCAATCTTGTCCTGCCCTCTAGCGGCCAATTCAGGAGTGTCAGTCATGGTTTGCCGAGGAGAGCCCTCCCCCTCTGGAGGCTGCTTTGTGCTAATGCGCAAGAGGCCTGTTCGCCAATTAATGTGAGGGTTCCACTTCCGGAGCCAAGGGAGGCCTAAAATTAGTGGCCTGTCCATGCCAGGCGCAACTACAAAAGAAATCAGTTCAGTGTGGGAACCCATTTTCATCTCCAAGGGCTCCGTAAAAAAATGGGCGGGTTCCCCCCCCCCGCAATGGAGCCATCTATTTGACAAAACACAATGGGGGTTTTCAAAGTACGTAATTTGAGACCCAATTTTTCCACCATAGCGGGGTTGATCATGGATCGGGAGCAACCCGAATCGAGCAAGGTGTGAAAGGTGGCTGGTTGCCCCTCAGGGGGAACTTTTAACTCTATGGGGATTAGCAGGGGCCCTTTGTTTGAACTCACCCAGTGAGGCGAAGTTTCGTCATCGGAGTCCTCAGAGGAGGAGGAGTGGGCCGCTCCGTCTGCGTCTCCCTCCAAAGCCTGGCCGAAAAGGGGGGGCCTGGAGTGCACCGCGAAGGCAGCTGCTTTCTTCCTCTTGTCGGAGGCTCTGCCAGACTTCTCCTCTCGCTTGGGTGGGGGTTGGGCAGTGATGGGCAGTTTAGCACGACAGTCGGGGGCGCGATGCCCTAATTTCCCGCAACGGAAGCATGTTACGGGTCTGGAGTTCACTGAGGGGGGCCCTCTCCCCTCGCTCCTCCCTCTGAACTGGGTTTTACGGCCTGGAGGGGGGGTGCTTTTCGCAGCTTTTTCCTTCTTTTTCTTTCTCTCTTCCTTGGCACAACGAAGCCTGTTTAAGTCGAGTTCAGCATCAGCTGCGTGTTCAAACCAAGTGGTCAAACGTCTGGGCAGATTGCGATTGACACACTGCTGATAAATGTCTTCATCTAAGCCCAAAGCAAATTTGTCCAAAAGGGCGTCTTCGCCCCACCCTCTCATGTATTGGGACAGGCGCTGAAAGTCCTGGATATATTGGGCAACCGGGCTATCGTCCTGTTCGAGGGTTATAAATTTCAACTTGCTTCGCTTCTCAGTCAAGGGGTCATCAAAGCGCCGCCTGAAAGCCTCCATAAACTGATTGAAATTCCTCAGGAGGGGGGAAGCAGACATATGCAAAGCAGTTGACCAAGTAGCGGCTTCGCCGTCTAAGGATAGGAGCACCATCCTCACTCGCATAGTATCTGTCTCAAAATCACGGCCATAAATTTCCATGTAATTAAAGACTTGCATGATAAAAGAGGCCAGGCTGGTAGAATCTCCATTGTATCTCACAGGCAGGGGAGGGATTTTGGCCATTCTGTGCCTTCGGGGAGGTGGGGCCGCCGGTCCGGCAAAACCCCTAGCCGCAGGGGGCGAAGCAGGCCGAGGGGGGGTGAGTCAGCACGTGGGTACTCTCGCTCCCTTCCCCTCCAGTCTTCCTCATCTTCCCCACCTCTTTCCCCAAAGTACCTTTGTTCCCCGTAATCAGGCAAATCTCTCCTCTGGGGTTTTCTTACGGCTCCCGTCTCCAGCGGTCTTTGTCGGGGTTGCCTTCGGGTAACCCCTGCATCCCAGCTTGCCCCTTCCTCTCTTTGTCCTACCGAAGTGGACCATCGTGGGGGGGGGGGGTCAGGCTGGCTGGATATCTGCAGTTGAAGCAAATCTTCATGAAGCAAGAGGTCGGGAGGTCCGGCCTAGTGAAGCGAAAGTTCGGGGGGGGGCGGCCTCGCTGGGATCCACATCACAAGCGGCCTCCTCTTCTTCTCTGACCGGTGAAGACATGTTCTCCCTTCATGGTAGACGTAGGTCTCCTGGAAAGGGTTTTAGAGAGACTTCACTTCTTGTCAGCATCCCTCCATTATATAATTAGGAAAGAAAGACCAAGAGATTCCATGTGTTGGAAATCAAAAGTACTTTTACTAATTACAAATGGTTAGCGAGCTGTTGCGAAGCGAAGTCTGTTTAATTAGGCGCGAAAGCAATTGATATATAGAATAGTCCATTCCCCACCCCTTGGGATCATAGCCTCAGGTCAATCATAAGTCCTTCAAGTGTCAGGTGTGAGATAACTTCAAAAGGCATCACGAAGATGGAATGTCAGGGCCGTTGGTCCAGGCGGGAAGCACCCACGCATGCGTAGTCCAACCATCCAGTAACTACTAGAACATTCCTCCAGCACATCGAATAACCCCACCCAAATACCAAGCCCTCCCTCCCCGTTTCATGACAGCTGAAGCAGTAGCAAGGCAGAAGCTGACAGATACACAGCTGGTATAGTTAACTGGACACAAGCTGATTTGGGCATTTTGGACCAAAAAACCAGGAAACTAATGACAATGCACTACAGTTTACATCCATGTGGTGATACTGATAGATTATACCTGCCCTGAAAATCAGGTGGCAGAGGATTATCACAAGTGAAGCAAACAGTTGAAGAAGAAAAACATGCACTGGCTGATTATTTAAAAGAAAGTCAAGAACATCTATTAATCGAAGTAAGGAACAAAAATCTACTGAAGGCCCAACAGACGAAACAAGAATACAGAAAAGATGTGATAAAATCAAGAATGGAGAGTTGGCAGAACAAAGCACTGCATGGCCAATTTCTGGAAAAAATAAAAGATAAATTGGCGGTGAACAAACTTGGTTATGGTTAACAACAGGTACATTAAAGAAAGAAACAGAGTCACTAATCCTGGCTGCACAAGAACAAGCTATCTGCACAAATGCCATTAAGGCCAAAATCGAAAAATCCTCTGATGATGCCAAACGCAGACTGCAAAGAAGCTGATGAAACTGTTGATCACATACTCAGCTGCTGTAAAAAAATCTCACAGACTGATTATAAATTCTGGCACAATTCAGTAGCACAAATGATCCATTGGAATTTGTGCAAAAATTATAATATTAAAACAGCAACAAACTGGTGGGAACATCAGCCTGAAAAAGTCACCGAAAATCAGATGGTCAAGATCTTGTGGGATTTCCGTATACAAACCGACAAAATACTGGCGCATAATACACCAGACATCACACTGGTTGAGAAAAATAAGGTCACAATCATAGACATCGCAATACCAGGTGATAGCAGGGTCGCCGAGAAGGAACATGAAAAAAATCGCAAAATACCAGGACTTAAAAATTGAAATTCAGCGACTATGGCACAAACCAGCAGTGGTAACTCCAGTGGTAATTGGCACACTGGGTGCTATTCCAAAAGCACTGGAATTACATTTAAAACAGTTAAAAATTGACAAAATCACCATCAGTCAAATGCAAAAAGCCGCACTGCTTGGATCTGCAGCATATTACAAAAATACGTTACGACGTCCTAGTCCCCTGGATGGGGCCCGACTAGTAACCAATGCCAAATCCGGCGAAACAACTGGTCGCTGTGATACAATTGTATAATAGATAACTAATGGGAATGTGTTCTACCTCACTTCTGAGTATACCAATTCAGAAGTCCACATAAATTGAAGACCTGAGTCAAAGCTGTAACACCCCTGGCCAAGAAGGGGGCAATGAAGCTATAAAAGAAAACCTATCACCCCCACCTTCCGGGCCGGGACAGCCAACATCTACCTGCCCAATCATGTGTCCCCTCACAAACACAGGCAGCAATCCCTGAGGTGATGCTTAGGACAGTGGCTCCTTCCCTTCCCCAGTCACCTCATGGAGGCTCGGCCCCTTCCCTTCCCACCAGCATAATTCCAGTGGTCAGGTTTTCGTGCCAAGTGCCACCTATGTATGGGAGGGGGCACTTGGCGCAAGTCAGCATACCGGTAGGACCAGCAATGTGGGCAAAGTGCCACCCTCAGCTTGGCCAGGACCAGATGGGGCCCTTTAATCGCAGCCCTATGGATCAGCTGATCCAGCAAGGGTCCAGAGCTTCCTCTCATTCAGTCTTGAGGCACCTGGAGATGTTTCTGACACACACACGCCAGCCCCAGCCCTGGCCACAATGCCAGGTACCCTGATTGCCAAGAGGCCCTCTCTTCCGCAGCTCACCTTGTGGTCATGGACCAGGCGGCGGCCACAGTTTGCGCTTTGCCAGGCCTGGAACTTGAGTGTTGCTCAGGCTGTTTTTACAATGAGGAGCAAGTCTGTACAGCATGTCAGGATCACCTGTCAGACATGCCTCTTTCAATACCCAAGAAAGGAAACCCCCCACTCCATGGTTTTAGAGAAAATGTACTTTTACTGGATATGAAAATAAAGCAAGGTCTGAGGCTAAAGGCACTAGAATTACATATTGAAAGTATTCCCAAATCCTTCTCCCCAAGGACCCAGGCTGAATGTCCAATCCCCAGCCCCCATGGTGCCATGTGGGATGCATCTTCAGGTGACTTCATCCATTTGGTATGCAGGGATGGTTGACCTTGACTGGGCATAAACAAGTCCATTTAGCTGTGGAATAGTTGATGAAAGCAATCCTCCCTCTTCCTCACAAGACATTTCCACCAGCTTGCTTCCCCTCCCAAATACCTATGCCTCCCTCCCCCATTACTATGGCAGCTGATAGCAAGCAAGCAAGCAAGCTAGAGGCTGACATCACCTCCCCTGCCCCATGCTTCTGCCTGCTGCCAGTGCCACTGTACATCGGAATGCGTCCATTAAATTGGGTGTCATTTCAGCTCACCGTCTCTTGAGTTGCCCATGGCTGTTCAACACTAAAGGCTGTGTGGTCCATTGGAACAGCCTACCCCATGCCTCTGCCCAGCTTCTGAGCCTGCTGTACCTGCTGCTGCTAGCCTCATAGGGTCTCTTTGCCCTTCTGGCAGTACTGCTCTCAGCCACCCTGTTGGGCTGCTCCTGCCTGGCATAGGTGAGTCAACCCAGATATAAAACTCCAGAGTGTCCCCCTCGGGTCTAGGCATGGCATGGCATTACAGCACTCAGGCCGGCTGGGTGAGCAAGAGGCTGCCCACAGCTGTATTTGACCTCTACCTCACCTGGGCTGCTGTGCTGCCACTGCCTTGGCTTCTGCCTGCCCACCACAAACCCCAGGCTGCTCCCCAGTAGCCTTCACTACCTTCCATTGGAGCAGTCCCATGCATCCCTCAAGCCATGTGGTATGCCCGTCCCCTGCCCAGCTTTGAAGGGTGTCTAAAAAGTGGAGGGAGGCAGCTCCACCCCCCACTCCTCTGCCTCACTTCATCTTGTCTGGCAGCACTGACTCACCAGATGGGCCAAGCTCTCTGTGCACCTTCCCTGCCTGCTGGTCCTGCTGTTGCTGGGACACTGGAGTTTGGGTGTTGCTCAGGCTGCTGCTCTGAGACAGAAGGCCATGTGGTGGCTTAGGATCACCTGCCCTCAGTGCCTCTGCCTGCTGCCATGCATCAGAATTGCCTGCCTCTATAAAATCAGGTGTCAATCCATCCCACCATCTCTTATTTATTTATTTATTAAATTTTGTATGCTGCCCACTCTCAAAAGAGACTCAGGGCGGCTTGCCCATGGCTGCCACGGGACAGAAGTCTGCTTTCAAATTGGGATCGCCTTCCCCCAGGCTTCTGCCTAGCTTCTGGGCCTGCTGCATCTGGGGAGGGGCTCTTCCCCTTCCTGGCCATGCTACTCTCAGCTGCCCTGCTTGGCTGCTCCTGACCAGCTCTACACTCCCCTGCCACTGACCTGCCAGGGCCCCTGTGTAGTGCTGCCCATAGCCACCTTCAACCTCTACCTCACCTGCAGCTGCCCTGCTGCTCCCCCTCCTCTTTTGCCTGGCCTGCTGCCAAGCCCAGGATAAGCAGATGGTGGGATGAACAAACAGGTGATGGGCAAGCAGATGGTGGGACGGAGAGGACCTGCCTGGCAGTAGCAGCGCTCCCACTCCCATCTGCTCCTGCATTCACCGCCTCCTATATGTGGAAAAGTTAAGACATCCCCCCAAAATAAGCCCTAGTGCTTATTTTGGAGCCCCCCCAAAAAATATAAGGCCAGGTCTTATTTTCAGGGAACCATAGTACCAAGAGTATTAAACAAATATTTGTCTCTTCACAAAGAAGTGTCTGATATTGGGACAAATGATTGGCTCAAGGTATTGGACAATCCCACATTATTCACATTTACCCTATAGTTTTGACAGGTTTAAAGATTTAATTTAGGACTTTCTGCATATAAAAATGAATATATTCAGTAAGGGATAAATAATTTCAGCTGATTGAATCAAGAATAAAACATTATGTTTCCTAATCCTATTTCCATATTTTTTTTCCTGTTATTTAACTTTTTTTAATTGTTTAGTAGAAAGCACACATTTATTTCCAATTTTCATAAATTTTAGTCTTCACACATCTCAGTTTTTGCACAAATGCATTCATTTTGTTCTTTGTTCTCTTTTGGATGGACAAAAACTTCATGCAACTTAGCCTATTAGTACACTGATTCAGTTGGAAAGATATCTGATTTAACTTCTTTCCAGATGCATATATTTAGTTTTCTCAGTTTAAACTTTAGGAAAAATTTGGCATATTTTTTGTGAAAATTGACTACTGAATATTTGGTTAATATTTCTGAGGTAAGTGAAAATCTTGAGACATATATTTGTAGGTGACAAACATCAAGTTTTAATTGACAGCATTGAAGACGACCAATGTGTGCATACGTATGATCTTTTTGAAATTCAGATTTATTTGTGTTTAAATTTTACTAGCTAAAATTTTATTCTAATGACTAAAAGATTTGGACATTTATGCACCAATGTAAATTTCTAAATCAGAAATAAACATATTTATTCAATTGCAGGCAGACCTCAACTTACAATCATTTGTATAGCAACTGTTCAACATTACAATAGCCCTGAAAAAAGTGATTTACAACCAGTCCTTGCATTCATGATGATCACATCTGCAGTCAGATAATCAGAAGTTGGGTGCTTAGCAACAAGCATATCTTATGATAGTTGCAGCATCCTGGGATCATGTGTTCACCATTTGCAATCTCCTCCCTTGGCTTCCAACAAGCAAAGTGAAGGGTGCATGATTCACTTAATAACTCAGTATGTTACTTAATAACCATGGCAAAAAAGGTTGTAAAATTGGATGTGACTCACTTAACAACTTTCTTGCTTAGCAAAGGAAATTCTAATTGCAGTTGCAATCAAGGATTACCTGTACTCAAAATATGAGCTGCTTATTAACTCTCCATAAAGAAGATACACTCTGTCAATAAAACAGGACCACTTGGCAGTTAATATCTTTATTATACTGCTGTAATGCACTCTAAATTTTTAAAGACTTTCACTAGTTAAATGATGTACTCATCAATTTGCTAATGTAATAAAATGCTGAAACCACTTTAGATCAGTTTTTCAATCTCCTTTTTGACAATCTGCTTTAGAGGGTCACACGTTTATACTGCTGTTTTTAGAATCATATAGCATATACTTGCTGTGTTGTATCCTGGTGTAAATTACAAACCAGAAGAGTTACTATATTAATGATGTTCAGGTACTCCAAGTTCCAACACCTAAGAATTTATAGAATTATGCCTACTGAACTCCCATTGCACAAATTAAAGGAAGTTGAAGCAGAAGTATGAAATTCCTTTTCCTGAAACATGTTCAGGCTATATACTTTCTAGAAAATTTGAAGTTTACTTTTTTTACAGCAAATTTGACTATCAATTAAATATCCTTGACTTTATCTTAATGTTATTATTTTAATATTTTTATTTGATTTAGGTAATAAATCTGTTTTTCCAAATAAGTAAGCTTGAAATCTGGAATATGAATAGATTGCCTCTATTAAAATGCAAAAAAAACACACCATTATGTGAGTTATGTTATGGTAGGTAGGTATGAAGGTAGAAACAGTGAAGATTAATTACAATTCCTGAGGTCTACTAGTCTTTGACAAAAATTAAATAATTGATCCACAGAATTCTGAGAAAGTGGAAGATAGAAATTTTCTCCATAATATACATGGAGTTCTCTGCCTTTGTTCAAGAAGTGGGTCTCAAAAACTGAGTTTCCCTGCAAGAATTTCAGCTGTTCAACTGAAATATTAAGATTTAGCTTGAAAAAAGTAGGTATCAGGTAAGAACCTGATATTATGAAAGCAAGTAATGCACATCTTTCAAAATTGACATAATGACAATCACATGCAACAGCCAATATATTTTTCATGATCGGAAGATTCTGGACAATTTTCAAGACCAATTCTCAAAGTTGGAAAATAATCGACGTATGAAACTTCATCACCTAATCCAACCAGTTCTAGAAATGGTTACCTTTAACAAACTAGGCATACATGGGAAAATAAACCTTTCTACCTGAGCATATACTGAGCATATACAAGCGCAAACCTGTTAAGAACAGATTGAACCTTAATCATACAGCCTGGTTTCCTATTGTTGTTTTCCATCTTATGTGTTATTTAGTTTTCTATCTGAGAAACTAGCAGTTTCTCTCGAATTAAGCTGCAAGGAGAAATAAAACTGCAATAGTAGCTTTCTGATGGTACTTCAGAGGCTCTATGTGATCTCCTCCATTTTCATATAGATACTGAACAGCAACAGGGCAGATTGGAGTGCAATGGCCTAGCTCGGGTGTCTGCAACCTGTGGTTCTGGAACCGCATGCAGCTTTTGGGCCCTTTGCTGTGTCGCTCTCTATCAGATGAGTCCACCACTGGCTGCCTCCACCCCTCGCCCTCACCTCCCAGTCACTCCTGAGAAAGTAAGGGCAACAGCAGAAAATGGAGAAGTGGCTGGGGCTGATTCTGCAGCCTCCCTCTTGCTGGAGCTTCTTCCAGCCCTTGTTGGTGCTGGGGGTGCCTCGGTCACTTGGGGACAAATACAACCTGCTCTCTGTGCCAAGATACTGGCCCAACCAAGTCACAACTGATGCTGGCTTCACTAGCTGGCAGGGTGGGAATGGAATCCGGGAGGAAGGGATGATGGAAAGAAGGACAGGCCCGCAGCACACAGCTGTGACTTTAAAACTTGCATGGGGGATTTTTGCTGGCCAGAAGACGATTTTCAATGAAAGCCGGCAGCGGCACCACTCCACTGTAGAAGTAAAGAAGCACAGAGCAGCAGGAAAACGGCTGGCCCCACCAAACCTTGCACACCCATCCTGGGGGTCAGGCTTGGAGAAAGCCAGAGCGCCCTTGCCAATGACACTCACCCATCAGCTGGTCTCCCCCCTCTCTATATCTCTCTCTGTGTGTGCGTGCATGCGTGCGTGCATGTCTCTATGTCTGTCTGTCTGTGTGTATATCTGTATCTCTCTCTGCCTCTCTGCCTGTCCGTCTGTCTCTCTCTGTGTGTCTCTTTTCTCTCTCAGAAAGCTGAGGTTGGGCCAACCCGGTGAGCTCTCCTTGGGGCTCTTTGCTACTCCTTTTCTTTCTTCTTGGCAACTTTTTAGAAATCCGAGCTGGCTGAGGAACAAGTACCAGCCGCAGTGGAAGCATCCCTTCACCCCCTCCTCTCACAACCACAGCCAGAGAGAGACACAGAGAGACACACAGAGAGAGAAATACAGAGAGGAAGGGAGATAGAAGAGGGAAGAGAGAGACATAGAGCTAGACACAGACAGAGGTGGTGGGGAGAGAAAGAGAGACAGAGAGAGATACAGAGAGAAAGATGTCAAAAGGGTTTTGGGTTCCAGGTGTTTTTTAACCGGTTCTCTGCACTAATGACTGGCTGGGTAGGCATGGCTAGGGTAGTTATGTAACTAGGTGAGAGTGAGTAACATTGAGTTGGCCATGCCCATTCCGGTTTTGTGGCTCCTGGTATTTTCTTTTCTGTGGGAAACAGGTCCAAATGGCTCTTTGTGTGGTTAATATTGCAGACCCCTGGCCTAGCTACTGAACAACCATCCGGTACAAAGTTCAGAGGGAGCACAATAGATGATACTTAAAACATTACTATACCAAATTATCATTTCACATGCAAATAAGAGCTGAAGTTTTGGGATGCACGCCTGATAATGAAATTATGAAGTTCATTTTTTACTGAAATGGATTTTGCTATAGGACCGTCATGGCGGACCTATGATATGTGTGCTGGAAGTGGCACACGGAGTTATCTCTGCAGCTGTGCAGGAGGTCACACATGGCCTCATTGAATACTTCTGCAAGGTCCTGATATTCCCTTGGGATCTGTTTGGTCTCTGGGGTTTTGTCGGAGGTGGCTGCCAGTTGTTCTGGTAGGCTATTTGATTCCCTGCGTGGATGGTGTTTCTATTTGCTGGTGTTGAGGAGGTTGGGGTCCCTTGCTATCCTCAGTCTGTGGCTGCCACCTTTCCACCAGATGGTCGGTCCCCATTTGTCTAGCCTTGAGAGACCCAGTATGACTGCATCTGTCATTTTGCAGGCTATTACAAATCTAATTACTTCCCAGTGATTCGCTAGCTCTAACCTCACTGGTTCGGTCAGGTGGGTGGCATAGGCTCGCCTCACTAGGGACCCATCAACCTATTCAAATCGGATCAGGTGGGCCAGGCTTTTAACTCTGATCCCGTTTCAGAACCATGGTTAGGGTGATCAAGAATCTAGTGCAGCCTGAGTTTATTAGGGGTTGGAAAGTCCCCTGAATTCCCATTTTTATGGCTGTGAGGCATATTGGGGGAACGAAAGGGTGGCTCATTCACCATTGAGTTGTTTTTGCCCTTGTCCTCACTGTCATAGGATTCTGGTGACTGATTACTGTTGCCTGGGGTTCCACCCCCCCCACACTTTTGGCTGGGTGTGGAGGGACCTCTGCAGCCTATAGAGCCTTCCAGGATGTGTTGACGGCACACATGGGGTCTTGTTCCAATTATGCCCTGGATGGTGGCTTTGGCCTTGATTGCGGAGCTTGGGTTGCACATGCTGATGTCATGTGGCCCATCCCACTGCATCTGTAACATTTCAGTAGACTTTGTGGGAGAGCTGGTTTTCAGGGCAGCTGTGGTGCTGTGGTTCCTCATCAGCTGGGTGGTCTCTGATCAGGTTGACCTCTCTTATTGATGTCCAGCTGATTTCTCATGTCATTGGCACGCAATCTGCCATTAACTTTAACAGCTACTCGGAACCACTCAGAGATCAGTTTGAGATGTCCCAGTAGGTGGTTACCTGGGCAATTTGCTTGTCCAAGCTTGTTCTGAAAAAAATGCACCAACAGCCACTCTGGTAAAGGGGGTAGCTTCCCTATGACTCTCCTGAATTCACGGATATATTCCTTGATGGGTTGCCCCCTCTGCCTTAAGTTTCTAAGCTCATGTTCCATATACGTGTCCCCCTCTCCCTTCTCAAATCTGGCCTCTAGCAGTGGTAGGAAGTCATCTAAGTCTTGCAGTTGGAGGGCTCTCCTCTTGTGGAGGGCTTCTAGCCATTCCGTTGCTTCTCCCTCTAGCCCTTCAGTGATGGTATTCACCATGGTTCTGGGGGACAGGTAGAGGTGTTATAGCATTCTAGGTGGATCTCAGCCAAGTCAGGGAATATAGCTAGCTGGTCTGAATACCCATCAAAGTTTCCCCTGAAGCAAGATGGTTTGTTCAGCACTACTCCTTCCTCCTACTATCAGCCCCAGTAAGCCTGTGCTTGATGAGGCTGGCCTTCTTCTTTGACTCTAGTTTGGAGAGGGAGGGGTTGTCTGCCCTGAGAGACCTGCCTGCTGCATAGAAAAGGCACTGGCTGCAGTCAAGAGCTCCTTCTTCTTCTGACAGGTGAAAAGAGGGTCTGCATTCCAGTCTGTGTATCCTCACTTCAAAAGGATCAGATGGCCCTCCCCTTTCTTTTGGCTG